>NC_080857.1:30535531-30857087 GCF_030435755.1 Ochotona princeps
CTTTCACTGGGCACTGCAGAACGTGGTGGTGCGAGCCTGACACCTTCCTGCGTGAGATTAGCCCTGATGCTACCCAGGCCCCTGGAACTTGCCTTTCTGAGTATCCTGGATACCAGGGACTGTTTTTACTAATTCTCATTAAAGACTATGCTAAAAGGAGTAGCAAATTAAATTTGGTGAAAGGTGTGTGAATTTTAATAAAAAAGAGATGCGCAAATGCAAACAAATAGTTCAGTAAAATGATTTCCTTTCGTTCTATGATCCTGCAATTAGTCTGCTCCTGCCTCTCACTCTTCTTTCCTTGTGTGCTCATAGTCCCGCTTTGACCCACAGAATGCCTCATTGCTTTCTTCCCACTGATAATAGATAATTTAATCACACCACAGACTTGTTTAATTTCCATGACAGGGCTTTGCGGAGTCAGCGTCATTAGTAATCCTTAGCCGCCAGTCCCCTGAGAGGACATTAGTTGGTCTCCTTTTCCATTGGCCCCTCTGCTGCATTAAATCTTGGGGACCATAGCCTTATTTAAAAATGTATTTGTTTTTATTGGAAAGTCAAATTTACAGAGTAAAGGAAAGACAGAAAGATCTTCCATCTGCTGGTTCACTCCCCAAGTAGCCGCAACAGCCAGAGCTGAGCCAATCCAAAGCCAGGAACCAGAAGTTTCTTCTGGGTCTCCCACAAGGGTACAAGATCCCAAGGCTTTGTGCCATCCTCTGCTGCTTTCCCAGGCCACAAGCAGGGAGCTGGAAGGGAAGCAGAACAGCTGGGATACCAATTGGCACCCGTATGGGATCCCAGGCATGCACGGTGGGGACTTTAGCCACTAGGCTACTGGTCTGGGCCCTATACCCTCATTTTTTAATGTTTCTTCTATTTCTATTCGTTGATTTTTTTTTTTAAGTTTTAGAACCGGAAGGAAGGCCCAGAATGATAGCCTAATGGCGAAACATAAATATAAAAAATGTTATAAATATAGCAACTATAAGGAATCATAGAGATCGTGTAGTCCAACTATCAGAAAAATTCTAACAGATTTCCTTTCACTTATTATTTAATTCCTTTAAAAGGCAGAAAGAGAAAGATATCTTCCAAGTGCTGGTTTATTCCTCAAATAAAACACTAGCCCACAAGAGCCAGGCTGTTCCGGGCTGAACTGGTGTCCCAGAACTTGCTCTGGATTTGCCGTGTGGGAGGTAGGGACCCAGGGATTTCAGGACTAACCGGAGCCCAGACGTGAACGCAGGCCCTCGGAGATGGGCTGTGGGCCTCTTACCCACACTGTCCGCTGCCTGTGCAACAAGTGTCGTTTCATTCTGGAGCACCACGAGGGCAGGGGGTGTGGTGCTTGTCACGCTCTTATTAAAGTGTAAAGATAGCGTGCTTACATGACTACTATGGGCTTGGCAACACCATAATAGAATCTGTATGCTACTGGCTTCCTGTTAACTGTCACAAATTTAGCTATTTAAAAAGAGTACATTTTTGGTTTTGACGATTTCTTTATTGGAAAGGCAAGGTTAAAGATCTTCCATCTGCTGGTTCACTCCCTTGATGGCTGCAGTGGCAGGATCTGGGCTGATCAAGAACTTTCGTTAGATTTTCCATACGGGTGCAGGGGCCTCGTACACTCCTTTCCCCGGCTGTGAGCAGGAAGCCGGAATGGAAGTGGAGCAGCCTTGGCATGAACCCTGCACCTTTGTGGGATGCCAGCAGCGCAGGCCCGGAGAGCTTTGCCCACTGCACCACAGCAGCCGGCCCAGCGCCTGTTTCCTAGTTTCAGCAGGTTGGAGAGCTAGGGGCAGCTCCCCTGGCATCTTTGCTATGGTCTGTTGTCTGGAGGTCTCCCTTCCTGCTGTGCCAGGTTGTTGGCAGAATTCAGTTCCTGGCTAGCTGGGGGTTGCTGTCAGCACTGAAGGTTATTCTCGTTTTCATTAGGTGAATCCTACCCAGAAAAGTCTCCCTTATAGATAGAAGAATTCGAGCCTTAATCATATCTGCAAATCTTTTCCCGGGAACATGTAGGTTAATATCTGGCTGAATAACCAGATCTGTGAACACCCAGAGCTGACAGCCTCGGAGGCCATCTCAGATTCTAGTTTCCATGTTCAGCAGAAAGTGTCTTCCTCACCCAGTCTTCGAAGTCTGCTTCCCAGCAGGCACTCTTAGTAGATTGTCACTTCGCCTGGAGACATTTTGTCTATCTCATATGTAAGAGTATATTCAGATATAGATGTTTATGTTTTCTGAAAATGAATCGCTGTTTGGATACTTACTGTTTGAAATTTACCTGTGTTATGGCAGTGTGTCAACAGCTTAATATTCCCTTGACTGTAGCACAGTTTGTTTATCCTTACACTGTTTATTGGCCGCCAGGAGTAAAGCCTCCATGGGCATCTGTGTGTAAAGCCTCATGTGCATTTACCTTTGGCACCTGCAAGGGGGAGGTTTGCTGATTTATAACAATGTGTGTTGAACTTCATGAGGAAACTACCCAGCTAGTTCCAAAGGACTGTTCTGTTTTGCGTTCACACAAATTTACAATCATTACAATTATTCTTCATCATCACGTGTGCTTGACATTGTCAGCGTTTTTCAGTCTAGCCATGTTAGTGGCGGGTATCCAGCGGTCTCTTCACCAGCTTTGGTGTCCGTCTCCTGCAGCCAATGTTCTGTACGCTCCTGTGACCTTGAAGGGACCCGAGGACTTCCTGGTCACAGCGGGCTGAGGCAGAAGAGTGACTTGACATGTCAAAAGGCTCCTAGAAAACAGCTAAGTTCTCCTCCACTGTTTGGCAAACTGTCAGTTACTATTCAGTTGAATTTTTTTTTTCTCTTGGATGCTTCATTTTACCATCCTAAAAATTCCTTTTGTTGTCTGAGAACTTTGTTCTTACCTTCTGTAATTCCTTGTCTTGTCAGCCTTACATCTCCTTTTTCCCTACGGATTCCTCAGCATATGTAACATAGTTGTGTGACATCCACATGTACTACTCAGCATGTGGTTCCTGTGAGTGTGTGTTTTTTGCCTTGACCATAATTAATACATTATTTCCTAATGCATTCATTGTTATTGCATTGCAGATGTAGAGGTGCTGCATTCTTCTTGTGAGGAACCTTGGTTATGAACTTTGTCAGGGCAAGTCCGTTTCTGTGTTAGGGAACATTTGTCATTCTGGGCTGTGGCCCTTACTCCTAAAACTGGTTCCATCAAGGACTAAAGCATGAGTTTGCCCCTCCCACACCCCTTTTTCAGATTTACAAAGTTAAAATCTAAGCTCTACTTGTCTTTCTAAAATGACATTCTTGAATTATCTGATTGGCTCCTCTCAACTCGCATCTCCCCCACCCCATCTTTGCTTCCCACTGTACCTGCCTGGTTCAGGGGTTAGCTGTGGATTTGAGAGTATTGTGTTTGCAGGGTTTTTTTTTCTTTTTTTTTAAATAAATTTTACTTTTTTATAATGATTACATGGTGGATCCAGGATAGAAAGAATTGAGGTTTAGGGAAAATTGGGTGTACTCATTGCTTCCAAAGTTTCTATTATTGTTTCTGGGGGGAAGGGGAGAGACAAAGGGCAGAACCACTCACAACTTGCCACACGTCCCAGTACCGAGGGATGATGAACCACCACCTGATATCAGCCCAGAGTTCAGTGTGGACATGTTCCGAGGGTTCTGTCCAGGTGGTTTGGATGGTTCTGAAATGCTGTCGATTTCACCGACCTGAGGATGATGTCACCCTCCCAGTGTCCACTGACTCCTTTCACCGAGATTTTTTGTTGTCATTGCTTGTTTGGGATAGTTGTCCAGTTAGTTCTGTTTTTGTTTTTTTTTTTTTTTTGCTACAGAACCAAATGAGCTGCCATATTCTTTTACCACAGGGCTTATATCCACTGTTCCATCTTTTTCATTAAGTAGGACATGTTCTTGCAGGTGAATCCAAGGACCCAGGCCAGGCACCCCAAGCCCTGCTGGATCCCCCAGCCCTGGGATTCCTGAACAGGCACTCACCTAGTAGGTGGACCCTGGGACCTGAGACAGGAGACCCAAACCCTGCTGGATCCCCCAGCCCTGGGATTCCTGAACAGGCACTCACCTAGTAGGTGGACCCTGGGACCTGAGACAGGAGACCCAAGCCCTGCTGGATCCCCCAGCCCTGGGATTCCTGAACAGGCACTCACCTAGTAGGTGGACCCTGGGACCTGAGACAGGAGACCCAAGCACTGCTGGATCCCCCAGCCCTGGGATTCCTGAACAGGCACTCACCTAGTAGGTGGACCCTGGGACCTGAGACAGGAGACCCAAGCCCTGCTGGATCCCCCAGCCCTGGGATTCCTGAACAGGCACTCACCTAGTAGGTGGACCCTGGGACCTGAGACAGGAGACCCAAGCCCTGCAGGATCCCCCACGCCCTGGAGCTTTTTAAAAAAGATTTATTTTGCGGCCCGGCGGCGTGGCCTAGAGGCTAAAGTCCTCGCCTTGAACATGCCGGGATCCCATATGGGCGCCGGTTCTAATCCCGGCAGCTCCACTTCCCATCCAGCTCCCTGCTTGTGGCCTGGGAAAGCAGTCGAGGACGGCCCAAGGCTTTGGGACCCTGCATCCGCGTGGGAGACCCGGAAGAGGTTCCTGGTTCCCGGCTTCGGATCGGCACAGAACTGGCCGTTGCGGCTCACTTGGGGAGTGAATCATCAGACGGAATATCTTCCTCTCTCTCTCTCCTCCTCTCTGTATATCTGGCTGTAATAAAATGAATAAATCTTTAAAAAAAAAAAGGTTTATTTTGTTTTATTGGAAAGTCAGATATAAAGAAAAGAGGAAAGGCAGAGAGGAAGATCTTCATCCGTTGATTCATTTCAGAAGTGACAAAGCCAAGAGCCAGAAGGTCCTTCCAGGTCTCCCACGCGGGTGCAGGGTCCCAAGGCTTTGGGCCGTCCTCTCCTGCTTTCCCAGGCCACAAGCAGGGAGCTGGATGGAAAGCGGGGCTGCCAGATTAGAATTGGCGGCCATATGGGATCCCTGGACTAGAGCTACTAGGCTACCTCGCTGGGTCCGTTTGCAGTTTTTGAACTTATTCTTCTTTGTGAAATTTTCTCCCTTAATTTTCAGCCATCTGCCTGGCCAAACTATAGTTGGCTTCTTACCACCTGGTAACACCATTCGTTCTGACTGTTCTGTCTCCCCCTACCTGGGGAGGTCTTGGTAGACAGCTGGGTAAATGCGCATCTACCCTGGTGGATTCCTTTCCCTGGAGAGTTTCATTCTTCCCAGTGTATGTCTCTTGTGGTGTCGTTCCAGTGACTTGTAGTTGTTAGCAGTGAGGAGGTAAGCTTAACATGTGTTCTTCTGCCATTCCTAGAAAAGAGAACTGTGCATAGTTATGTATTTTTTATTTGCACTTTAAGAATTTTGAGAGTTATTAAAAACTTAAGCATTTAATGACTTTAAGTTTTGTATTTTGTGAGTGACTATTCCATAATTTACATGGATACTTTCTTGTTTTTTTGATATCAAATATTTACTGGTATAAATAGCGATGAACATTCATTGTATGAAAAGAAATATACTTTTAAAAAAGAAATACAAATTTTGAGTCGGGCACATTTCTCACAAACAGTGATTTGGGTGTAATGATTTCAAAATTTTTAACTTCTTTGATGACCTTATTTATACTTTTAACTGTGTTTGTAATCTGTTTCAGTGGAACCATTTGTATTATTTTTGTTTTCCTTTAGAAAAGAGACAATGTGCGTTCCTTGACTATGTCTGGCCATGTTGGCTTTGAGAGTTTGCCTGATCAGCTGGTCAACAGATCCATTCAGCAAGGCTTCTGTTTTAATATTCTGTGTGTGGGTAAGGGCCGATCTTGCTCAGAACTAATCCCCTTACTGCTTTCCACTGCATTCTGGCCGTAAGTGCGACGGCCTGAGATTGGGGTCTCGGAGTTTTCCTCTTCTTCAATGCCTGTTTTGTTTTTCTCAGCTTTAAGCCTTTAACCACTTCAGTGCTGTCTCCAGAGTTCTGCTTGAGCAGCTTAGCAGGCACACTCAAGTCTGCACTCTGCTAACCAGCCTAGGCATGAATGTCTGATGGCCAGCCTGGCCTGTGCGGTGTCTGTGCTTGGGGACAGCACCCTGGGGGCCGCCGCGTGTGTCTATGACAAGATACTTCTGCCTCTTTCAGGGGAGACTGGAATCGGAAAGTCAACGCTGATCGACACGTTGTTCAACACGAATTTTGAAGACTGCGAATCCTCACATTTTTACCCACATGTTAAACTTAAGGCTCAGACGTATGAACTCCAGGAAAGTAACGTTCGATTGAAGTTGACCATTGTGAATACAGTCGGATTTGGTGACCAGATAAATAAAGAAGAAAGGTATGTGTTTTTTTCTACTAACAAAATTTTATCATTTCAAGAGATTTGCCTACTTGTCCCATGAGCTATGACTTGATTTTGTAATATGGTAATTCATATTTTCTCGGTCACCATCAGTTTTTTGATAATGAAATAGCATGTGTTGTGGTATAGCAGTTGAAGCTGCGGTCTGTGCAGAGCATACAAGCCAGTTCACAGCTGCTTCACTTCTGATTCATCTCCCTGCTCACAGACCTGGAAAAGGAGTGGAAGGTGTGCCAGGTGCTTGGGACCCTGCATCTGTGTGGGAGACCGGATGGAACCGAGGCTGTTAGTTTTGACCTGGCCCAGCCCCAGCTTTTGTAGCCATTGCAAGAGTAAACCAGCAGATGGAAGACTGCTCTTTCTCTCTGTCCCTCTCTCTATCTCTGGATTTCAAATAAAGAAATCTTTACCAAAAAATAAACTAATCAGTATTTTGTTTTTATTAATATTTTTTTCTGTCACCCGTCTGATTTCTTCATAATAATTTGAATTGCTTTATTTCGGCAAAAACACCAGTTATTTCCGGGTATGCAAATTCAGTGTGTATTAACTGATTGGTACTAATTTCCAGGCAAAACTTGCTGAAGGAAACAAATCTAAGACACATGTATACACATATAAAATCACCATGGATTTTAATTTTTTTTGTAATTTCTAACTAAAAAGGTAGTTACATCATTCAGCTTTATAGGGAAGATTTAGGAGGCTTATTTCTCTCTTTTTTTATGAGATAACTTTATTTTTAAAAATTTATTGGAAAGGCAGATAGACAACTAGAGTTCCTGTCTGCTGATTGACACAAAAATGCTGGCAGTGGTCACGGGGCAGCAGGAACCTGGGATCAGAAACTGAATCCAGGCCTCCCTCGTGGATGGTAGGAACTCAGGTACCAGAACAGTCACCCAGTACATCCCAGGATTGGCAGCTGGGAACTGAACCCAGGTACTCCTGGGATATGGAAGCAAGCAACTGTTAAGCTACCCTCTAGGATAGTTTTCATAGTGAAATTCTAACTTATATTTTTACAGGTTCAGCACGATGGCTCAATGGCTTAATCTTTACCTTGTATGCTCCTGGATCCCATCTGGGTGCCAGTTTGTGTCCTGGCTACTCCACTTCCCTTCCAGCTCTCTACTTGGGGCCTGAGAGAGCAGCAGGAGACGGCCCAAAGCCTTGGGACCCTGCAGCTTGTGGGAGACCTGGAAGAAGCTCTGGCTCCTAGCTTTGGATCAGCTCAGCTCCAGCCATTGCAGCCGTTTGGGGAATGAACCAGCAGATGGAAGATCTTTCTATCTCTCCATAAATCTGATCTGCCTTTAAAATCTTACATTTTGCCTTATATTATTATTGGCCAGCATTTCTCATATGTATTACACAGGCTGATGTTAGATGCTCTGTCACCTTTAAGCTTTGAAAGGGGGAAGTACATTGGATAAAACAGTGATGTGAAGTAGGGAATCCTCACAGTGAGGAAGGGGCATGTTAGGAAATACCTACACGTGAACTTCGAAAACTTTGTACTAAAATTAACATTGTTTAATTCCATTTTCCTTTTTAAGCTTCTGTTTCATTTCCTGGAGGGGACATTTTTACCCCCAGATTGGCCATTTCCATGACAGACAGTAGAGAACAACCTTGTCAACATCACATTCTCCCTTGAGGAACTGTTTGTGTGAGGCTTTTAGAAGTGGACTAGTCTTGCTTTAAGTATTAGTAACCCCTGTAAGGTGGATATTCGCTTGGAGTGAATTAAACATAATTAACATGTATTTAGATGAAGGGGTTTTTGTTGTTGCTGTTTTTTACTTCAATTTTTGGGGGGTATTGTTTGGAAAGAAAGGCTGAGAGCACCCATACTCATGTGCTGGTTTATTCCTCATGTTGCTGCAGCAGCTACAGCTGGGTTGAGCTGGACATAGCGTCCGTGTTTGACCAGTCACTGGGCTGCTAGGCTGTGCCTTGGCACGACGGAGGGTTAGGAACCAGAGCCGGACATCAAAGCCGGGCACTCTGATGAGGGCTGCTGGCGTCTTAACTGCTCGTACACATGTTGTGCACCTGCTAAATAAGTTTCGTTGTATTATAAAATGAAAAATGGGTATAAATTTCTGTGTAAATTACTCCCTAATTACAACTTGCTTATTCCCACTTATCTGTTTACTAGATTGTATTCTCTCGTATCTGAAGGTAATTCATATGTGTCTATGAAAATATCTAACAGTACCCATCAATGGGAATTCTCTTTAGCCATCTGGCCTGGTCTCATTTCTCTCCTGAGAGGAGCCATTGCTGTGAATTAAATTTCTTCCCAAGTCCTTTTGAGTTATTTTCTCTCTCTCTTTTTTTAAATATATTTTGACAATCTTTACATTGTTGATTAGGGTAAAAAGTTACAAGGGCTGAAGGGAATATTGAGGAGAAGCCCCACCCAGTCTCCCACCCACCCAGGTCCCGTGTGTAGGGCATGCTCTGAGATCCTTGCTCAGGTGGTCCCAGTAGTTCACCAGTTATGCATTGCTGCCAATCTCGCCACTCCAGACACGATGAGGCTGTTGAATAATCTACTGATTGACATAGTCCATCGCAGAGTCTCCCTTTGTCCAGTGTTTCGCTGCCAACATATCTGTAATCCCATGGGTCTGATTTAATAACCGGATGTGGCTGTGGCTCCGTGGCTGTGCTGTGGGGGCCCTCAGTGCTTCAGCAGTGCCTGGAGAGACCCCTCTGCGGATCTGCAAAGCGTCTGTGTGTTCTTTTTACGTTCTGTCCCTCAGGAGGGAGACCTGAAAGAAGCTCTGGCTCCTGGCTTCAGATCAGCTCAGCTCCAGCCACTGAGGCCACTTGGGGAGTGAACCAGAGGATGGACGATCTTTCTGTCTCTCCTCTCCTTCTCTGTGTAGATCTGACTTCCCAATAAAAATAAATCTTAAAAAAAAAAATTTTAAAAAGTTGGTTGCTGAGATGCTTGAGGATGAAAGCAAGGAGCTCTTTTTTGAACATGTTGGATTAGCTTATGCTACGCCCTCTGGGATTAACACTGGGATCCCTAAAGCTACTTGATTCCTGGTTCAGCATTCCCCGATTCAGGGAGGGAGCGTCAACTCGTGCCTCTTATAGACATGTTCAAGAGTGACACTGTGCTCATTAGTGGTCAAGCGTCAACTCTGCTCCTTTCCTCTTAGGTTTCTTGTGTTTTTCCATGTTTGCCCTTCTCAGACTCTTGGTTTATCTTTGATTTCCCTGAGGCTTACGGGCTTAGGATCTCAGTTCAGTGTGAGAGGAAAGGGGGTTTCTCAGTAGGTGCCGCCATGTTCCCACCATGGGTGTTCATTTGCTTTTGCCAGGTGAGTGGTCTTCAGGATAACTGCTGGTCTTAGTGCAGATATCAGCAAACACTTATGCACAGGGTCAGGTACTAAGCTCGGGAGGGCCTGTGGTTTCTCTGCATCGCTTGACTCTGCCATTGTAGCAGGAGAGCGGCCACAGACTACATGTATCAGTGAAGACTTACAAAGTAAGTCTGGCAGCAGATTTGACCTTTACCTCGTCATTTGTTAACCGGTCCTAGCCCTCTGCTGACCTTTCTGGTTTTATGTTCTCTTCTATTTTGGCCTGGTTAATTCCTTGCCGCCTTATAGGCCCACTGATGTTTTTAAGGGTGTGATTTTCATATTTTAAATATTTTTTTCATCCAGAGAATGGGACCGCTGTTTATCGGAAATGAAAATATGGGGGAAACTATCATGGAAGAATTCCTAGTATCAAATCAAAACTTAGCAAAAATTGCATATGGTTTCCATTTCTGAAAAGTAGAAGGCAATGCATTCAGGTAGAGGGACACTTATGGTTATTTAGTTTATGTAATAAGTCATATCGCCCATTTTAACAGGTCATAAATAAAAGTAAAATAAAAATATGGGTCATCCATAAAAGTTGTTTGAAATTTTAGTGTAATGTTTGCTTACAGATTAGCTTTTATTATAAGTTGGAGAGGGAATCACCGGTATTCCTAATAATCACAACGATAATGGGTTGAGCCCTTATATTGTATATCATGTTCTGTTATAAAGGTTTGGTGCCAGTTCTTACATAACACCTGCAAGGGGAAAGTGCTGTCTTTGCCCTTACCTTTTTGTTTGTCTTCTAGAGAGGGAGAACAAGGTATGCTGAGAGGTGGTGACCCTCAAGGCCATTCAGGCAGCTTTGTGGCAGAATGGGATTCTGTGCACACTCATAGATCTCCTCAGCTGGATAAGGCGCTGCTGTGTTGGTGGGATGGGGAAAGCTAAAGATATAGTCACGTTGTTGTCCAGGGAATTCGAGGAGGTCTTTGCTGTGGTTGCCACTCCAAACCTATTTTTGTTTCATGTAGTTTAGAGTGAAAAAATAAGTTGCGTAGGCAGCGTTCGGCACAGTGGAATGGGGTGTTGTGTTTAATCTGACAGCACTGGCACACTAGTGTGCACATGGAGTGTTTGGTTTCTAGAGAAATAGGCTCGAACATCCAGGGCAAAGATGATGTTTTGAAGAGGAGTGACCTAAGCAAGAGCTCCTAGCAGATGTTGCCATTGGCCTTTCGTTTGTCACAGCTCAGTGAAAATAAAACCATGTCAGCATCATTAATCTGATGCTTTTGCCAGTAGGTGCCCTTCATCTGTCAGTGCTTTCCCTACCTTACAAGTCTGATATGAGCCTTGAAGTCATGGATTTTGACTTAAATATCACTAAAGTCACTAGTACTCCAGAGTGTTCTCATTAGTTAGAGCAGTCTTACAAGTTTGGAACTTGGTCATAAAGAAACCCAAAGTGTTGAGTGGACGTGGGAATGAATGGATGTAGAGTCAATACTATTTCACATACAGATGGCCCTACTGAGCTTGAAGTATTACCTTTCTGTGTGTATATTCTGTGCATTATATTTTGTCTCTAAATTGACCTACTTAGCATAGCTGCCGACTATTTCTTGCTGAAAATAATAGGCTTCCACCTGTAGCCTTGGATGAGTATCTTATTAAGGTAGCATAGATATGTTATACTGAATATTTACATATTTTTTTCAGCTACCAACCAATAGTTGACTACATAGATGCACAGTTTGAAGCCTATCTCCAGGAAGAGTTGAAAATTAAGCGTTCTCTCTTCAACTACCATGATTCACGCATCCACGTCTGCCTTTATTTCATCTCTCCCACGGGGCACTCACTCAAGACACTCGACCTCTTGACCATGAAGAACTTAGACAGCAAGGTGCGTTTAGGAAAATAGTCACTGTTGCATGCTTTGTTATTTATCTTGCGTGCTTAAAATAGCCTTATAATATGTGTCTGTATTATAACTTTTACTCTATTTTAAGACATCTGATAGGTTTCCACCTTAGCTTATTTTCCAAGGGAGTGAAGTTTGGAGTTAAGAAGGTGAATACGAAACAGAAACATTAAAATAAGATTCAGCTCCCTATTTAGTGTTTGACTTATATGTCAGAATTTTTGTATTTACATTTGATATTGAATTTATTTGAGACTGAATTATATTGAATTTATGACACTCAAGAGAGAACTTTGTTCACAGAGATTAAGTTCTCTTTTTAAATATTTATGTATTTTTATTTGAAAGGCAGATTTACAGAGAGAAGGAGAGACCCAAAAATCTTCCATCTGTGGGTTCACTCCCCAAAATACCTGCAACAGCTAAAGCTGAGCCAATCCAAAGTCAGGAGCCAGGAGCTTCTTCCAGGTCTCCCATATGGATGCAGGATCCCAAGGCATTAAGCCATTCTCCACTGCTTTCGCAAGACATAAGAAGGGAGCTGGATAGGAAGTAGAACAGCTGGGACACGAACTGGCACCCAAACAGGGTGCTGGTGCTTGAAGGCAGAGGATTAGCTAGCTGAGCCACTGTAGCAGCCCGCACGAGATTAAGTTCTAATGTTTCTTTGCATGGTAAAGAAGAAAAAAAATCGGACTGTTCCAAGAACACCTGTTTTTTAAATTAGCCAAGTGCCATGTATAATTCGTAGAACTGTAAGAAAAAAAATATTATCTATATTAACTTGCTCCAGATTTTGGTATTTGTGTTAAAGATGAATAAAGGCTGCTTACTGAGGTTGGAGTCTTAGCTTAGCCATTTAAGCCATCACCTGCAGTGCCCACTGCCCACGTGGGCAATGTCTCAAATCCTTGCGGCTCCACTTCTGATCCACCTTCCTACCAGTACACCTGGGAGAGCAGCAGAAAGTGGCCCACGTGCTGGGGTCCAGACCGCGCGTGGAAGGCACATAAAGCTACTGATGCCTGGCTTCAGCCCGGCTCAGCCCTGGCCTTTGCAGCCATTTGGCAAGTAGACCAATAAATAGATCTCTCTCTTACTCTGCCTTTCAGATAAATAGATCTTAAAAAAACAAGTCAGAATACTTACTGTCTAATACAAACAAAACAAAACAAAAAGACCACAGGCTTTGTACCCTAGGGTGATATGAGAAATGCAGCTTTCCTAATAGTGACTGCTATTTTCCAACACAGGGTTCAGAATGCAAGAGTGTCCTGGCAATCACTGTCTCTGTTATAGTGTGAAAACAACCAGAGGCAGTACTACAGTGTATAGACAGGGTGATGCCCCAATAATCTTTTTATGAAACAATACAGTGTATACAGTTTGCCAACCCCTTCATCTAGGTTAAGAACATTTACTGTCAGAGCCTGAATGGGGTTTGTTTTGTTTTGTTTTGTTTTGTTTTGTTTTGTTTTGTTTTGTTTTGTTGAGGGGGATGATTGCAGGGTTCAAAAAACAAGCCCTCTATTATGTTATTTTGTTTTTCTCTTTGTGCTTAATAGGTGAACATTATACCAGTGATTGCCAAAGCAGATGCAATTTCTAAGACAGAATTGCAGAAGTTTAAGATCAAGCTCATGAGTGAACTAGTCAGCAATGGCGTCCAGATCTACCAGTTTCCAACAGATGATGACACCATTGCCAAAGTCAATGCTGCAATGAATGTGAGCTCATAACTGCATGTTGGTGCTTCCGATTTACATGTGAAAATAAAATCAGTGTGTGTGTAAAGTGGCTGCTAAAAGTCCAGAATTAAAAATGTGTGTGTGTGTGTTGGAAAAAGTCTAATGAGAATCTATTTAGGCACCTTTTTTCCTTTATTCTTTCACCTAAACAAAGTGATACATTCATGAAACTGGGAGATGCCTTTCATGGGGACGATTGCTCTAGAAAATGACCTTGCATCCTGTTTTTAACAACATGAGGAAACTACGTAGCTTTGCTTGGAACGTTTTAGAATCTTCCATCTTAGAGATCTCAAGCTGGTATATGTGCTCGTCTTCCCTTACAGTGTCATGTAGACCTGTGTCTGTCTCTGTCTCTCAAATGCCTGTTGAATATTTTTTAAAGATACTTAAATGACTTTTAAAAATATATTTTTTTACAAAAATAATACGTTGCCTAACTTTTATGTTAATGTTATTAAAGATAATCCAATTCCTTAGTTTGCTTTCTTAAGCTAGCAGTTTTTTTAAATATCTGGTTATATTTTAAAGATTCCTGAGTTTTTCAAGCCAAGCTGACTTGTATGTTCTGTTGAAGTTACTAACCTTCCTGAAACTGTTCACTTCAAAATTAGCACATTGCACCTGTTCTAGGAGTTGTTACGAGATGGAAGTCACTTAGCAAGGTGCCTTACAATGATGCTCAATCCGTGCTCATTCTGATTCTGTCCTTTTCCGTTGCTGAGTTTTCACATTGCTTATATTAATAAACCTAAACTCAGTCTGTACAGATCCGAGTCATGTAGTGGACACTGCTATTTCCTGTAAGCACAAGCTGTCTTCACATCGAATTTTATCTCTTGTGCTCAGCTGGAATGATTTTTTCATAAAGACACAATTCATAAACTAATGGCAATTATTAAATTTTAGATAAGTAGTACAGTCAGATCTTCCCCCTGTCCCTTAACTTAGCATTTTGTTTAAAACCTTCTCTTTTCTGGACCAGTGATGTGGGCTTGAGCGTATGGATTTTTTTTTTCTCCAGGCTCTTGTCTTTTCAAAAGACAGGCATTCTGAGAGCAGGCACAATGTGAAGTGCAAAAGTTATAACAAAGTTTATTAAAAAGATGAGACAGTGAATGCATATACACTTGTGAGTGGAGACTGCCACTCATGGAGAGACACACGTTATGAGCGGGCACAGGATTGCCGAAAGGGAGCTGCTATCAGGGCGAGGAGAGAAGGCCCCCGAGGCATCTGTGTAGCACTTAGAGCTGAAGTTGGAAGAGAGCACCCCGCTGTTGGCTTCCTCGGTGCTGTCAGGGATGAGGATGGTTCCTCCATCGGCGTAAAGTCACCTAGGTCCCAGATGAAACAGATGCCTCCTGGGAAAGGGGGCACTTCTATGGACAGGAGGATAGAATTCCATACAGGTACATGTGGCTTTCCGCTCCTGAGACCTAAACTCCCATCTCTACTTGACCACACTTTATGCTGCCCTTCTGGTCCACCAGGCCTTGTATCTTCTTGCTGCCTGTGATATCTCTTCTCGGTGCCTGTAGTAGCACTAGTTTGGGACTAACACTACTATACTGTAACATGATACTATTACTAACACTATAGTACTAACTAGTACTATAGTAACAGTACTGCATGTCTGTCTACTCACAAAATGTTGTTATATTTTGGTTATACATGCCAGAGTACTTCAGAAAGTTGGTGTGTAAGTGAAATTAAAAGATAAGTTTGTTTTGCTACAAAAACTCTGAAATCCATGCATACAAAGGCATTCAAAAACTTCACAAAAAAATGCCTATTATGATAAAACTGCATGGATTTCAAATTTTTCATTTTTCATTTTTTATGATTCAATTCCATAGGATCTGGGATTCCCCTTACCCCTTCCCAAGTTCCCTCCCTACCCACTGATTCCCCCTATAATATTACAATACACCAAACTTAACTTACATTTAAATTTTTAAATTTTTTTCTAAAAAAGAATATATAGAGAGGCCGGTGGCCACGATGGCCAGAGTAGAGCTAAGTATAACCAGAAGCCTGCAGCTTCCTCCACGTCTCCTGTGTGGGTGGCAGAGACTCACACAATTGAGCCATCTTCAGCTGCTTTTCCCAGGCCTTTAGTAATAGGGAGCTTGATAGGAAGTTGGGGCAGCCAGAACACGAACTGCCACCCACACTGGATGCCTGTGTCACAGGAGGTAGCTTAACGCACTGTGCCACAGTGCCAAGCCCTGTTTATTTGAAAGGCAGAGATCAACAAATAGACTGGCTAAGCAGTGTCTTGAATTTTCTGAAGGACTTCCAGCTGTCTGTAACTTGCTTTGTGTAAAGATCATGTTGAGGGAATTGGCCCACATTTAGTCTCTGTTTTTCTTCTCTCCGCAGTAGGATAGTACCTGGCATGTGAGGGACACTCAGACAAGGATGATAGAGTTTCACAGTGACTCCTGTAGGACCGTCAGCACAGATTCACTGCCAACTTTCAAATCTGGGACATAGCATAATATTTTGATCTTAATCAATTTGTTAACTAATACACTACTGCTGATTGTCTTTGGAAACAGTCTTTTACCACATTGGTATGACATGTAACTCAAACTATGGTTCTGTTTCAGGGACATTTGCCTTTTGCTGTTGTAGGAAGTATGGATGAAGTCAAAGTTGGCAATAAGATGGTCAAAGCTCGTCAGTACCCCTGGGGTATTGTGCAAGGTAAGAGACAGACGAGTGATGGCTAGAGGTCTATGTGTGGTCTGAGAATCTAGAATTGCCCGTCATGCGTTCTTCCAAGTGATGCCTATTTGGGCGTTAGCTTGAATGTCAGAGGACTGAGTGTGTCTTGCATAACTACGTGTGTGGAGGAAGAGCCTCCCTGGTGCATGGTGCCACCCTCGGTGGTGTCAATGTCAGAAGATGCGAAGCACCGACTGAACACTAAACTGACCCACTTAAGGACAGAGTAGAATAGAGCATTTTGTGAATTTATATATTTTGTGGGTTAAAGGTTCCAAACACCTGTGAGCCAATTTAAAAAGTTAAATCCACTATTTTCTCATTATAATGAGTACTACCTGGTTCATTTAATTTTTGTGACGCTAATTAATGGAAGAAGAGTACCCTCACTACCACTGGCTTGTACATGCTGGTAACACCCCCTTTTTTATTGACACATAGTTGAGGAAAAATTGAAAAAATATTTAAATGTGCAAAAAATATATAAAAGTGATCATTGTACTTGACCGTTGGTCATTTGTAGTCCTCTGGTCACCGTAGACACAGAGGAAGGACCGTAAGTGGATCTACTAATTTCAGGAAGTGTCTAACACAGGAACATGAATGTTGTATTATAAGTATCTAAGCTGTAGCATGCATAGATGGTATTTGTAAAATATACTGTTTTGCAAAAAATAGCATTATGTGCTCTTTTTGTTAAACTCTATAAGACATGTCCTGAAGTGGTTTCTAAACTACTAACAAAAGGTAACTGGATCATATTATAACATAAAAGGATGCATTTCTTCACACTCTCTTGCTTATCTATTGGCTACTAAGTTGAAGGCAAATCTTCTCAACTGTTAATTAATATTGTCTGTTTTGATTACTTGCATAAGATAATGGTTGCAGCTAATTAGGCCAATCATTTCATTCTTTGTTCTCTCACATGTGTTTTCATTTAAAACCCAGTATTGTTGTTGTGTCTTTTGGCTAGTGGAAAATGAGAACCACTGTGACTTCGTAAAGCTGCGAGAAATGCTCATTTGTACAAACATGGAGGACCTGCGGGAGCAGACACACACCCGGCACTACGAGCTGTATAGGCGCTGCAAGCTGGAGGAGCTGGGCTTTACCGACGTGGGCCCTGAGAACCAGCCCATCAGGTGAGGGGGTTTCCTGGGGAAGCTAGCCATGCAGAGAACCAGAGAGCAGCCTTTTCTGTAAGCTCACTACTGGAGACCAGCTCTGGTTGACTCGGAGCTTGCAGAGGATGCGTGGATCGGCAAGACGATAAGAAGAGGAGGTAAGAAGGAGAGGTAGAGGAGGCATGGACCATTACGGCAGGATGCTCATAATGGACAACTCAGAAAAGGTGCCTTCTTTATTTATACACAAATCATCACTAGCTTTTGCACAACATCCAATTGTTTCATGTTTTTATAAAAGGATGATTACAAAATCAATCCTGACAACATTATTATTATTTTATTTCAGAGAAAATATTTTCAGCAAGCTATTACTCATTCAAACCTGCAGTGACCTGGCTGAAGCCAGGAACTCCACGGTTGGCAGCGCATGTGGTTATGTAGTGACAAGTGGGTTACTTCTATCAAAAATCAGTTTTCACTAAACACAAGCTAACCAATACTGCCTAAAATATCAAGAGTACAGAGTTAAAAGGAAAGATCATAAATGAAACGAATTTATAAAAGCATATAAAATAGATTCTTTATTAAATCTTATAATCAATCATGCATTAATTACCACCACCTTCACCCAGTGCTGATTCAATTGTTTTTTTGTTCTTTTGTTAAAAGGCAGTGAATGGGATCAAGGCAACTCAGCCAATCTACAGAGGGCCTTTACAAGAAACTTCCTTTATCTTTATAAACTGTTTTCTTTCCCTAAATATGAGTGCCAATATAAGGTAGAAATTTTAAGCCATTTTCAGGGAGTTTCACATTTGTCTCCCTTTAGAAGATGCCACATGTACTTTCTGCTTTCCGTGGTGAGAAACCAAAATACGTCATTTCATGTGTTATAACAGTTCGAGGCGCATGGTAAACAAATTCCTTCTACCTCCATGATTGCCATCTGTTCCAAGATAGTATCAAACTGTTTCTTAGGGAAAACATTACTTATATTAGGGCAAACTTCAGGACAAAGGTGGGCACATAACAGGATGTTTGGAGACATTGTGGGCTCAATTGTACTATTGTATGCTTTAGCTGTGCGTCATTGCCTTACGTCGCTAAAGATGTTTTTATCATAACATGATTGATCAGTTTGAGATGTTATACCAATTACAGCAACGCCCTCAGATCAGCTCAGCTGTAGCTGTTTGGGGAGTGAATGCGTGGATGGAAGAGCCCCTGCTGTCTCTCCCTCTCTATTACTGTTCCTGGCAAATGAAAATAAAATAAATCTTTTAAAATCTAACAGTACTAAGAACAGAGTAGAAAAAGGAAGGGCTGGAAGCCCCGAGACTGTGGAGGAGGTCAGCTTCGGTGATGAGAATGGTGGATAGGACAAGGGTGCCAATGTGATGAGAATGGTGACTAGATACGGCAGGTGCTGTGGTGATGAGAAGGGTCAGTAGGGCAAGGGTGCCGTCAGACTCTGTGATGCTAGGTAACAAGGATTGAAAAAGGAACACATTTGGGTTGAATGGGGATATTGCTTGTGAAGAACGTGGTAAATCAGCTATTTCAGAATTGCAAGACTCTGTGCTTGCTGTAGGCCCGGCCGCTTTTCCTCTCATGTGGCAGGAAATTGCATGTTTTAGGTTGCTGTAGGCCAGAAAATGCCGGTGCCTGTTATGTGAGGTGTTGTGTGAGATGTGTGCATTTTTGCATGTTTGTGACATGATCGGTTATAACTTGAACGTAACACAGATAACTCTTCAGTCTACAGGAGACCTATGAAGCCAAAAGACACGAGTTGCAGGATGAGCGGCAGAGGAAGGAGGAGGAGATGAAGCAGATGTTTGTGCAGCGCGTGAAGGAGAAAGAGGCGATCCTGAAGGAGGCGGAGAAGGAGGCAAGTCCCACCGACCCCGGGGGTCCGCCTTCTGGGCGTGCTGGTCGTGCGGGAGATGCTTGTCCTTTCAAAAGGTCAAATCTGAATGTAGAGGTAAAAACAGGTCATGATGGGCATCAAGTGAAAACCTTGGCCTTCCGAGTAACTACTGTTTCATTTAACATCATCTACAAACACTTAAAATAAGCTAGGTAACTAAGATGTTTTAAATATACCATAAGTGAAAAAGCTCTGGTTAGGGCTTGGAGGAACTTTTACTGAGAGTTGTTGGGCTGTCTGCCGTGAAATTGGGCAGCTGGGAAAGCAGTGAAGCGTCTTGTCTTCACGTTTGAGCTCAGGCTGCCTGGGCGTAGAAATGTTGTCTGAATACCATGGCAGAAGAAGGCATCACATTGAACTTCCAGCAGAAGTTTTAGTCGTGTTTGAGTCAGTGTTGTCAGTAGAGCTAACTGCATGAGGACTGAAGGGCCACATGGCGGTGGGCATCACCGACTGTCCAAGAGTTCCTGCGAGAGCATACAAGTGTTATTATAGACGCACTTGGTCGGATGCGTTCCCAAAGAATTCCCTTTAATTTCACATTGCAGATTTTTAAATTTCAGATATCCTTGTAGCACTCGTTATTGATTGAACCCCACAGGAGATGACTTTGTAAAAGTAATGATCTACTCTGTTCCTAATTTGAATTTTTGTATTGTATTTTGAAGTAAAATACACTTAGGAAAGTTGGTAGGCATGCGTAGTCTCACCTAGTCCCATTTTCAAATGCATTTCCTCTTTCGGTTTGCCAGGAGTCTCAGTCAGCCTGGTGGATGGTGTGGGATGTGTAGATGTGTGAACACGTACATGAAGTGTGTAGCATCTTCCCAGCTTTGCGCCCACCACGTTCCTCCCCCCAACAGCAGAGGGGTTCTCACTGCGAGCTGTGCCTTTGCTTTTACATCACTGATGTGCCTCACAAGCACAGGAGGCCCGCCCTCACACACACATATACACAGTCTTTCTAAGGAACCGATGCTTCCCGAAAAAATGTCCTCTGGAATAAAACAGTCTCGGGTTGGAATGCCCATTTTCTGGCTCAACCGAAGGCTTGTACTGGGACCTCACTGGCTCAGAGCACAGCTTATTGCTCTATGTTTGGAACATACAGTGTTTTAAAATTAGTATTTCTCTCTCTATCTTCATTTCCCCAAAGGACTACCGTGGCCAGGACTGGGCCAGTCTGTGTCTCCCACGTGGGGACAAGGACTGAACTATTTGAGTCAGCCTCTTGGTTAAAGTTTGTACTCTCAGCCTCTGACTTTTAGTGACATATTCCCCAGCTAGTATATAATAGCTCTTCTAGCTTGCTGCCCTCAGCTGAAAAT
The DNA here is from genome assembly GCF_030435755.1 of Ochotona princeps. Taxonomy (NCBI): domain Eukaryota; kingdom Metazoa; phylum Chordata; class Mammalia; order Lagomorpha; family Ochotonidae; genus Ochotona; species Ochotona princeps. The sequence goes on from NC_080857.1 coordinate 30,556,075, forward strand.
ACTAACTTCAGGTTTATCTAACTGGACCAGGGAAAAACAATTTAAAGGCATCATCTTTGTTGTTCTAGATTCTAGATTTTTGTGTGGTTGGCAGGCATAGCCTATGACTGATTTCATAAAAAATCTGATCAAATCTCTAGGTGTTTTTGGTGGTGGTGGTTCTTTAGGTAAACCACAGTTAAACCAGGTTCAACTACCTGCCTCTTTCTGCCTTGATTCTTTGATCTCATATTTAGAATTTCAGGCGGCTCATCTTCTTACTAGTTTCTGCACGAGCTGTGCCTGGTGCGGTGAACACAGAGATGGCAGGTTAGCTCGTCCAGTGCTGTCCTGAGAAGATTCCCCATGTGTGCCGGAGCACTGGGGACAGACTTAGGGGAGTTCTTAGGGCAGGCTGAGCGCCCAGTGACTGATGTTTCCTGAAAATTTCTGCTGTGCCACATTGACAGTGTGAAGTACGTTGTTAGGCCCATCTCTGACAGTAAGTCTTGGTCATCTTGATCCTTCCTGTGCTGTCTGCAGGCATAAGAAGGCATTGTAGGGAATGGGCAGGACACCTGTTTTGTTCTGTTTGTTCATCTAAAGGGAGAGTTAGAGAGAGAAGCAGGGTGGAACAGAAACAGAGAAATCTTCCCTGTACTAGTTCACTGCCCGGTGGCTGGAATAGCTAGGGCTTCCTCCGAGTCTCCTGTGTGCGTTCAGGGACAGGAGCGCTCGGGCCGTGTTCTGCTGCTCTCTCCGGCTTCTACCAAGGAGCTGGATTAGGATTAGGAGTGGAGCAGTGGGGCCCACACTGGCATCCATATGGGATATCAGCATTGTGCTGGCCCCAGGATACCTTTTGTCTTTGTAAAGTTGATGTCCTCTTTCTAGGCAGGTAACTGAGGTACATCAGAACGTATTCTTGAATTTGCTTCTTGTGGTTCTTGACATAAATTCACCCTACTGTCCAGTGGAGTTTTCAGTAACCGTCATTGCACATGTTCTTTTTATTTGGAATTTTAAGAATTCCCTTCTGTATTTCCTGTCCTTTATTTTCATTGAGCATGGACTTTGTGGGGAAAGTATAAAGAGCAAATAAAACCTAAGAAAAGATAAAGTATTTTAAAAATTGAGTTTTGTTCAGTTGCTTTAAAAACTATGGGTTTTGGGCTCAGCAGCGTGGCCTAGTGGCTAGGGTCCTCGCCTTGATCCCATATGGCTGCTGGTTCTAATCCCGGCAGCTCCACTTCCTCTCTATCTCTCCTCCTCTCAGTACATCTGACTTTGTAATAAAAATAAAATAAATCTTAAGAAAAAAAAAAAACTATGTGCCAACTCAAATAGTTTTGTGCGGAAACTCACGTAAAAATTAAAGCTGCCTGCTTCTGCGTGTGTGTGTGTGTGTGTGTGTGTGTGTGTGCGCACTGCCACAATGTGACAGCAGCAGGAATTGCACTTCTGTTTCACAGCTGCAGGCCAAATTTGAGCAGCTTAAAAGAGTTCACCAAGAAGAGAGAATGAAGCTTGAAGAGAAGAGAAGATCTTTGGAAGAAGAAATAATTGCTTTCTCTAAAAGGAAAGCCACCTCCGAGATCTACCAAAACCAGTGCTTTATGGCATCAGGTAGCAACTTGAAGAAAGACAGAGATCGAAAGAAGTAAGAACCCCCACCTGCCTGTCCTGAGGCCCCCCCTCCCCTCCTGCCACCAAGCACGGCCCTCCCGGCCCTGGCCGTGCCACACCCTGACCTGTGCCACACCACCTCCTGCAGCTCCCCAACAGCAGGGACCTGGGTGCCTCTTTGCCGCCGTGCCCAGCCTCTGGGGCGGCATCCAGCATGTCCCAGATGTGCGGCAGCTGTTTGTAAGAATGAATGAATCAGTGAGCAAAATCGAAACGCATGACAATGCAGGAAGGTCTGCTCACTGCAGGAGGCGGGATTGGGCGCTCCCCCTGCCGGGCCCAGCTCTGGCACGAGGGCACAGCTGACGCCTGCTGACCTGCCAGGAGCCCTTACATGGGAGGTGTGCACTTATTGGGGCCCTGTGGACGTCATAGAATGTTTTATTAAAAACAGAAATGTGATCCTTAGGCTCACTTTGTGTTGTTTAGCAAATTCTATTGATAATGACTGTGTAAGAATTTTTATTTTGATAAGGGAACCAGTCTATCGATTCGAACTCCTGTGCTTTGATGTCAGAGCTTGTGAAACCAATGGTGGACATAAAGACGCAGAGGAAGGTAGAGAGGGCTTCAGTGCAGGGGGGCGGCCCTGAGCGGCACTGGGATAATCTCAACGCTTGTAGGTGTGGGTATGTGTTCAAATCCAAGTTACCCAAGTTTGAGAAAAAGTGTTGCTTTTCCCTTCTCATGATTGACCTGTGAACTTTGCTGCACGTTTCGTCTCTCGTTAAAATGTCCTTGTGGTTCGCTGTTGCCAGTGCCTCTGTCTGCCTTCCTGCCCTGTTCCTGCTACTCCACTGTCTCAGTCCTTCTGTCTCAAACCCAACAGATTCAGAATACTGTACTTTTATACTAGGATCTTTTCATACAAGAATGGTAAACCTTTTTTTTTCCCCCATTGTAGGCCTTGTGGAAATTGATAACAAGTGAGGGACATAAAAAATTATGGGCTTAAACATTCGCCTGCTATCGGCTTGCCGAGTCTAGAGTCCCACCTTGGATGGCCCGTGGCAGGCCCAGCCCTCGGGACTGTGCGTGCCGACGCTCCTTTAGCCAGCCACCCCCGTGCCTGTGCAGTGTAGACGCCACAGCAGTCGGGGTCTTTATGTTCTTCCTTGTTCTGTCTGTCCTCCAGAATCTAAGGCTGACTGCCTCATACTAAACAGTCACACAGATATTTCTTCAAAAAAGGATTAATACAGTATAATAGCTACATTTTATTCCAACATTGAATTTCAGAAGATATATTATCATTGATTACTGCCTTTCAGCATGCTGGGGACAACAGAGCAGAGGGGAGCTCCTACCTTCTCGTCCTTTCTTACTAACCCATTATTGCTCAAAATTCGAGTCCCTGGGTTTTTTTGGTTTTGCTTTTGTTTTGGTCACCTCACACTCCTTGATAAACCTACCTCCTACAAAATTGAGGCCAAGCCATAGTTTTTTTTTTTTTTTTTTTTTTTTTTTTTTGAGAGCCTAGAGTAATTGAGCCTCAAGAAAACATGGTTTGATGCCTTTGGCTTTTTCTATTGCTTTTCCAAGTAAATATTATATATCTGGTCTTTCTGTGACATTGATAAAGCCGATGATTCTAGTCATTTTTGTTTCCTCTGTGGTTTTTTTTATTGTACTAATCCAGAGATCTTTCCTTCTTTCCAGCTCCAATTATATGTAACACGGAGACAGCAGAGCACAGAAGATCATCACAAGCCTAGGTCATTAAAGAGTTGTGAGCACGCTTGGGTTTTCTCGCAGTGTTTGTTTGCTTTGGCACTCTGTTACTGGTGGATAGCCTCAGTTAACCGACATTTATGAAAAGATGCTGTCAAGTATTAATTAGGTCAATACATTAGGAGGTCAGCAGGAAAGCTACAGTGTGTGTAGATGATGCTACTTACATAGTCACCACTGTCAGAAATGTCTCATTTGTGTTTTGTAGTTGATCTAGATCTCTTTTTCTGCTGCCAAGTTATTATCAGTTTGCAGTGCACCGCACCAAAGAGGAGCATCAGTGCTGTTAAAAATACAGGACCAATTAATATTTGGATATCTAACTTTATTATATGCCAAGACTAACTGTATTCTGTTTATACTATGTGCAAAAATATTGAAGATATGTTTTAGAATGTATTATAGAGTTAAGATTCTAATCAGAATAGTTTTATAGGACTTTTTGAATTTTTGATACAGTTACCCAGTTGTTAATATCCTACTAAACGTTTTGTCCGTGCTGAGCATGTATGCTTTGGGAGTCCTTGTTGTGGTCAGGGTACTGATGCGATGAGGTGAAGACATCGAGATGCTGATGAAGTGCCTTTGAACCTGGCTGTGTGGCACTCCCCAGGCTGTGGTAGGTCGTTCTACAGAACTGTTTCCCAAGGGAGAAAGAATGTTTAGTTGTTTTATTAAAAATACTTTTTAAGAAAATGGATATGAGCATCTGAATATTAAAGAGAAACTTTTGAGCTATCATATTTCAAGCATATTTGCATCTGTTACCTTGGTAGATTTTTCAGAACATTTTAACGCTTTCTGTTTGCTTAACATTTGTATACAAATATAAATCTTCATTTTTGTATTTGAACATTCTAAATCTGACATTTACTCAACAAATAAAATGTCCACGTATTTGTTAAAATGCGTCTAAATTGCTTTAACCGTCCCTTTTGTGAGCCTGTCATCTGAAATATTTGAGCAGCATTGTTTTAGGTGATTTAGGTGTAGATCATGTTAGGACACAGAGGTGTTTTATGAGTGTTTTCAGAAAAAGATTTTGCTTAGTTTATGTGAGATTCTGAGCAGTGTTTTTTTCCATGAAGTTGCACAAATTATGAAATGAAGTCTTTTACTTCATAGCACAGTTTTTGTTAACAAACACTCTTAATTCTAGGTTTTCAGCTGAAATTCACAGCATGCAGGCATCCCCTGGTGGCTCAAGTGTTGGGGTCCCTGCCACTCACGTGGAGATCCAAGTTATAAACCCTGGCTTTGGCCTGGCGCAGGCTTCAGTGCTGGAGACATTTGGGAAGTGAACCAGAGGTTAAAGTTCTCTGTCGTGTCCCTCTCTGTCTTTCAAATAAATAAATCTAAAACACATTGCTTTAAAAAGAGAAGGCCAAATTCATAGCATAGTGCAAAGATAATTTATGTTTGAGCACAAGGTTAGAAAATGAGCGTATTAATGGTATACGAATGCTTATCTTAATAAATTACCTGGGAACAAAAAAAAGTCATGTTTAAAATTTTTCTCCATTAAGCTTATTTAAGAAAATTGTCCCTAACAGTTATCTGTCTTTGTATATAACTCATTTCTTAAAAGATCTTTTACATAGACCAATATTTATTTTTACATTTTATTATTATTATTATCATTTTATGATACAGCTGCATATCCCCTTATCCCCTCCCCAATTCTCTCCCCCCCCAGTTCCTCTGTATCATTACTAGCATATAGTTCTTCATACTCAGCTTCATACTCAGTCATATGTCCATCATTGCAGGCATGGACAATAGCAGAGAGTCCAGAATCCTATTGTCAAGATATAGTAAACAGTTTCATTGTAAGTCCATCTTTGTCTGGAAGCAGAAATGCATACCACACTACATCCTCACATCTGAATGTTAGTCTCCATTTCACAGCCTCTGTACATCTTCAATGAAAAGTCATGATACAAAATCAACAATAGAAAGAAAAATAGAAATTTACAATGCTATGAAGTTAAGTAACATGTTACTAGATAGTACAGTCTCCATTACACAGCCACTATACATCCTCTTATAGACCAATATTTTGAGTTTCAAGGCAACAGAAAGGATAAACATTACGGGGTTATTGTCATTTTGTAAATTAACTCAGGTTATGTTCCATTCTAATATTGCACTTGGGAACGGGGTCAGAGGCGTGATTGAGACCTCCATGGCGTCATGAAAGTCATGCCAGGGTGACTGGACGCGTGGATGGGTGTGTGCTATACTCAGAAAGTGCCCGCATCTCCCTCAGAGCACAGGAAGGCATAGAGCCAGGCGAGCGCATCCTGAGGGATTGGGAGACGACAGTGTGAAGGGAGGAGGACAGTACAGGTGCAGCACTAGCATATTTTCAGTAAAATCTTGTGTGTTTGGAAGTAACTAAGGGTGGTTAGACAGCAGAGAAGGCATGGCAAGGGGACGCGGGTTTAAAGTACATAGTGACTGACTATAGAAAGAGTAGGTAACCCCATCTGATGAGCAGGGGAAACATTGAGAGATTTGACCTTGCAAGTGCTGCTATTCCTCCAAAGTCTGTCCGTCTGTCTCTCTCTCCTCCATCTCAAATGAATAAATAATACTGATACAGAAAGACACAGGCGAACAAGTGAGTTAAGCGAAGCTGCGGACTTCTGGTGACTTGGAAGAAGAAAACCTGTGTCAGTCCGGTAAGTCAGCTTGCACCCTTGGTAGGCACGAGGCGTGGTGAACTACATCCAGGCCAGGAGATGGGCAGGTGGCCTAATAGAAAACGGTGAGGGAAAGGGAAAGGCACAGAACAGCAGGCAGGTGTGCCATCCAGAGAGCACATAGTAACATGGCAGGTCCGAACCCACACACGTCAGTGATTACATCCGTTACAGGCTGTAGCTTTTCAGGGACAGCCTTCTAGAAGCTATATGCATCTTGGAGCAGTCTAAAAAACCCCCATCTTTGTTCACAAAAGTACAAGAAGATGAAAAAAGATGCATGCAGAGTGTAACCAAAAACTAACATGTGGCTTTTCTCTATATTAAGAAAACCTGGGGGCCTGTCACAAAGGCTCAATTGGCTGATCCTCTCCCTCCAAACACAGGCCGCCCATATGGGTGCCATTGGTGCCCCAGCTGCTCCACTTGTCATGTAGCTCCCTGCTTGTGGCCTGGGGAGACAGCCAAGGATCACCCAAAACCTTGGGACCTTGCCACCACATGGAATACCTAGAGCTCCTGGCTCCTGGATTCTGATCAGCTCAGCTCTGGCTGTTGCAGCCACTTGGGGAGTGAACCAGCAAATGGAAAATCCCTCTGTCTCTCCTCTCTGTAGATCTGTCTTTCCAATAAAAATAAATGTTTTCAAATGGAAGGAAGAAAGAAAAGAAAAAAGAAGAGGTAAGGAAGACAGTTCAAATGAGAACACAATTCTAAATTCCTGTAAAGAAAAAAAGTCCAAATCCCACTTGGGAGGTTGAAGTATAGTTGTATACATGGTGGCACAGGCAGATCAAAAGCTAATCCGACAGGAGAGATGTGAAGAGCAGATTTCTGCGTGCATGCCTAGAGAAAGGTTCCCACAACTGCAGGGTTAAAACTCCATGCTTAAAACTGGGTGCTCTGTTCAACTAGCCCAACAATGAGTCAGAGGCAGACGTTAGAAGCTCGCCAGTGCTGACTGATGGGCCTCTGCCGTGCCACTGCCAGCCCTGGTCAGCCATATTGAGAGGTTCAGTCAACTAAGAGAGTACTGGCACATGGCATCAGTCATTCAGTCAACCTAGCTTAGCATCAGTGCAAAATATAAATGATCCAGTCAACTGTTATGGCCAAAACACAGACACCCTATCAGTTAAAGCATCATACTCTTTTAGACAATCCAATCAGTAAGAGTCATAGCCTGTCTAGTCATTTCTGTCCAATCCCACGGACAGAAATCAACCTGGGGCAGTCGGCTTACTGCATGAGCTGAAAAAGAAAAGCAAGGTCCTCCCATCCTGGATTGATACTGCCTCACCATAAGTACTCTCACTCCCCTTTTGGGAGTTTCTGAGAACATAAGGTTAAAGACCTTGTTAGATCTCAGAAATGTTTCAGGAGATCATGCCTTACTGTCACCATTTTTATTGTCTGGGCTTTCACATCATGTCATTGCATTCTTCAACATTTTACTGGAGAGTTGTACACCATAGGGGGATGCAACACAATAATATAGATGGATTGGAAAGGAAGAAATAAAACAGTATTCAGAGGTGATAAATTTGTGCTAGTTCTTAGTCCAAATGAGGCTGCTGACGGTATAAAAGTTAACAGTGTAGCAAAGTTGTGGAACCTAACATTGTAAGAACGGTGTTTCTTCCTTAGGTAGGGGTTGGTGGCTGAACCTGTTCCAAGATGATTAAGAGAGGGACTGCTCCCTAGTGGGAGAAAGCCTGGGACCACTCCCACATGGAGGAGTGACCACTTGTGGGAAATGGCCATCCAGGGTATACAGCACTGGGCTTTGATGCACCTTGGGTGCTGGGCATGAGAGAAGGCAGCAGCTCCTTGGTTTTTGCATGCTAGTGTCCTATAGAAAGTGACCCATAGTGCAGGGCACTCACAGTGGTTCCTGTAGGGCATTCCAGACATTCCTGAGGAGATAAGACCTGGATGAGCCATCCTGGATCCACCTTCACTCTGTCACAGGCCAGCATCCTGCTCTGCCAAGCGTAACAGAAGGCGCCTAATTCTGTTCTCCCTGTGTAACGAATCTCTTCCCCATAAATTGTCTCCTTGGTCTAGTTGCACCTCCTGCCTTTTTGACTGTCCTGATGTGACACTCAGGCCCTTGCTGCCACTCTTCTTAAGTGTCTCAAGGTCACGTTCCACCATTGGCTGTCCTGATGTGGATGCTCCCAGCCCTTGCAACCACTCATCTTTGTTAGGTATCTCAAGATTATGGTCCACCATCAAGGCCCACATTGGGTTTGAAGATGTTCTTGCGTCTCGGCTGAGGTCCATACAGCATCATTGAAGCCTTTGATTCCTTCCTCTGTAGACACAGCCAACACAAGCAGCAGGCACCTGAACTCGTGTTTTCTAAGCCCAAATCCAGAAGTGGAAATCCAACCACACAAACAAACCACCTGGCTCGGTATAACCACTGGGTACTGAGCCATGCCAGCCTGCCTACAACAGATCCAACCCTTGGTTATTCCAGCAGGCAAGTGCCTGGAGGGTCAGCTGAGCGTCCAGCTGCAGACACACTTCTGAATCTTGGTGCTGCTAATGGTTCTGTGCAAATTGTTGCTGCTCACTTAGCTGTACACCTGTCTGCCATGTGTTATACTTTAATGTTCAGGTGAGAGGGAAGCAGAGCAAGATCCCCACACCGTAACCCACAAAACCTGCCCTCTTTGATGGGCAGCATCCAATCACTGTTGCCTCCGATGTTCCTGCCCAGGTGCCCCGGGTTTCAGATCTTCACAGACAGGTGAGAACACAGGCTAGGAGCTTGTCCAGGACACCCCACGAGCTCTGGCTCCCAGTGCGCCTTGGCTTGCGCTGTCCAGGACACCCGCGAGCTCTGGCTCCCAGTGCGCCTTGGCTTGCGCTGTCCAGGATACCCCACGAGCTCTGGCTCCCAGTGCGCCTTGGCTTGCGCTGTCCAGGACACCCCACGAGCTCTGGCTCCCAGTGCGCCTTGGCTTGTGCTGTCCAGGACACTCCAAGAGCTCTGCCACCAAGTGCGCCTCAGCTTGCACTGTCCAGGACACCCCGTGAAATCTGGCTCCCAGTGCGCCTCTGCTTGCGCTGTCCAGGACACTCCAAGAGCTCTGGCTCCCAGTGCGCCTTGGCTTGCGCTGTCCAGGACACCCGGTGAGCTCTGGCTCCCAGTGCACCTCGGCTTGCGCTATTTGCGCTGTCCAGGACACCCCGCGAGCTCTGGCTCCCAGTGCGCCTTGGCTTGCACTGTCCAGGACACCCCACGAGCTCTGGCTCCCAGTGTGCCTTGGCTTGCGCTGTCCAGGACACCCCACGGAGCTCTGGCTCCCAGTGTGTCTTGGCTTGCGCTGTCCAGGACACCCGGTGAGCCCTGGCTCCCAGTGCACCTCGGCTTGCGCTATTTGCGCTGTCCAGGACACCCCGCAAGCTCTGGCTCCCAGTGCGAACTTGACTTGCACAATGCAGGGAAGTGCTAGGCGCGGGCAGCTTGCTTCCTCCCAGACATTGTGCAATACTTCCAGGGCTTGACCTCACTTTCGTGATTATTCCCAATTTCTCCTTTAGTATTTGTGAAAGTATTGGGTGTCACCCCAAATAGGAGGAGAGAGCCGCTTTACAAACAGATGCTTAAATAATGAGGCATCTTCAAACCCCAAGTGTGAATGGTTGGCATCCCAGGAATATCGGGAGATGGAGAAATTGTACAAAAGCACTTCTCAGGACCTTTCCAGTGACCCAGGGATTGCAGCAAAGGCTGTCTACACTGGCTATTGACATGAAATAAGTGAGTTCCTATCCCCTGCAATGCTATGTCACTCTCACTGTTAGGTTTCTATTCTTACGTTATTTTTTAAAATTGCGCCGTAAAAAAAAGCATATGAGCCCACCATGTAGTGGAGCAGATGGCCCAGCACCCATGCTACCCATTCCACCGACTATCTCCACAGCCCCTGGCTCAGTCCATATTGCCCAGGAATGTCCACACCGAAGTTTCTAGCAAATGCAAGTGAAACTTGACTGTTCTCCAGTAGGAAAAAGGAGTCGCTAACATCCGTTTTAAGGGTAGAAGCACAGTAGCCAGGACCCGTGTATGTCCTGCCGCTCTCCACGTGGCTGGCGCTGGCACGTGGGCTGTCCCTCAGGGCAGCATCAGCAGCTGCTGCTGCTCCAGCTTGGGACAGTGTGCTTTCAGGAGCTTATTCTTAACAACAGTCCATTTAGTCTGTTTAACATGTGAATGACTTCCCATTTAACAACAAAAAATAAATCTGTGGTGCCAGACTTTCCTTTTCAGATCCGACTGTTTACGATCCCGCCAGCAGGTGCTGCTAAATCTCCACGTTGGGTCACATGGAGCCATCCGCCTCGCCTGGGATGTCGGGGTGGCTGTCTCTGAGTGATGGCGGTCTTGTGGGGATTTCTGGGGCGGGGGAGGGGTGTGTAAGGCATCCCCGAGCATCACAGTGGGTCACGCCATCTAAGACATACAGGGATTTCATCAATCACTGGTATTTGTTCAGAAACTATCTGAGTCCTTTTGAAAAGCACTACAAAGACTCATGGAATATTCCTGGGGATGGTTGACAGGAAAGCCTTGGTCTCTTCTCCAAATCTGTCATTTCGACAGTATCATGACCTGAAACAGTGACATGTTAATAATGAATGTAATATTTCTTTTCTTTTTTAAAATATATTTTTATTTTGAATTTTGAATTATGTGGTACAATTTTGTATAGGCTGGGATTCCCTCCCAAACTCCCACCCCTGACAGATTTTCCCATTTTACTACAATGGTGTAGTCCTTCATACGGAGTCATAATTCTATCAGTCTCTTACTTCTGTTTTACGGCATTCATCAGGTTAGGGGCATACCTTTTCATTTTGAAATTGTACGATTGCTTACAATTTTACAGTGTCTATCTTTATTGCGTGATAATTAATCAATTTAAATAAATATAAATATTATACCAATTCATGTATTTTATAAATATTTTTATTAGTACAGTTTCCATTTCCAATCCACTATTCTCTGCTTTTATGCTATGTTTTGTACCTATTACTTATACATACATTATAAAGTCCGTAATACATTTTGGTTTGGCTTTTTACTTTTTGAAAGTGTTTGCACAGGTATTTAGAGAGAGCTTAAAGGTTGCCATCTATTCCTCAAATGCTTGTGACATCTGCCAGCTGATGCCAAAGCCAGGAGCCAGGGACCCGACCTGCATCTCCCATGTGACTTGCAGGAACCCAACCATGTGAGCCATCCTGCTGCCCTCCATTAATAGGAATGCTGGGGTCAGGAGCCAGAAATAGGGCTACACTTACTAATAACCCTTTAGGGTTAAATCACTCTAACTTGGGACATGGGCCTTTTTAATAAAGCTTATTTAATGTTTTAAATGTAGAATAACAGAGAAGGAGAGAGAGAGACAGAAGGGGTGAGAGGAGACAGAATGAGAGATCTTCCATCTGCTGGTTCACTCCCCAAATGACCGCAACAACCAGGGCCGGGCCGGGCTGAGTCCAGGAGCCAGGAGCTGCTTCCAGGTTTCTCACGTGAGTCGGGTCATCTTGTTTACCCAGATGCGCTAGCAGGGAGCCGCATCAGAAGTGGCTCAGTTGGGTCTAGAGTCGGACGGTGGCTCTGCAGGTGGCACCTTAGCTTGCTATGCTGCAGTGCCAGCCCCAACACCACCAGCCACTCAGCTGATGTGTTGACCACCAGACCAAATGCCATCCCAGCAGCCGTTTATAAACGTGAGAAAGCACTTCTATTATTTCCAGGGTTCTATAATACTTTGTGTGTAGATCTGTCTTTTCTCGAATATCCTCTTTCTTCATTCTATAAACCTTCCCTTCACCAATTTCTTAATCCAGGTATGCCAGCAATTAATATTTCAGTTTTTTTTTCCTGTCAGTGTCTCTGTTTTGTCTTTAATTCTACAAATCACTTGCCCTGGCAAGTTGCCTCACTGGCATCTTTGTCATTCAGTGCTTTAAATATTCCCCTCTGTGGCATGAGTGTGACTCCCAGGGACCGTGTTCAGCCCACTGAGGGACACCAGAGTGCCTGCACACAGGAAGATGGCCATGTGATGGCACAGCAAGGAGTCCACCTGCCAGCCAAGGAAAGAGCCCTGGGGGACGCCAAGCCTGCCAAGTCCTAAATATTGTCCTTCTGTCTTCGAGGACAGTGAGAACACAAAAGTTTGTCGGTGACGTTTTGTTATGGTTGCTCTGGGAAAAGCATGACCCACTTCCTTCCCTTCCTCCAGACTTACTGTCCTGCGGGCAGTGCAGCTTCCATGTTAGATGAGGTGGGAGGACAGACCCCATTCCTGCTATGTCAGGGACTGGCTCTCATCACGGGGCAAGGTCTGGTGCTGCTCTGTCCCCAAGCCCGGGAGAGATGGCTGCTCCTTAGAGCATCGGAGTACACGGTGTCTGCTGGAGATTGGAAAATACTCGGGATGATGACAGGAAGACCACCATGAGTGGGGGATTAAGGGAAGCCTGCTGCTCCCCCAGCGCAATCCCTCAGGGACCGAGAGGAGCCCCTTCCCCCTCTGGGGCTGTGTGTGGACATCCACTCTCAGCCTGCAGGACGCAGGCATGGGAGCCCTGGCACCATGCCCAAGCCCTGCCCTCCTCCTCCTCCTGCCCAGGGAGTGTGAGCTGTGCTTCAGCTGCAGGGCCATTCTGTTCTCACAGAGGCGGGGAGGACACAGCTCTGACTACACTGTGGAAGACCACGCCAAGCTCCATTCAGCAGCACCTCCAGCGGCAGGGGATGCCATGCAGACAGTGGGGTGGTGGAGCCCTAGGGAGGCTGTGAGTGCTGGCATGGCTCTGATGACTGTCTCACGGACAGCCCTGAGAGAGCTGGCCCCGGTTCAAATTCTGTGGCACGCCAAGCATGTGGTAAGACTGAGGCTAGGACGCAGGTGTGAGTGTGACCACCGAACGGATAAAACTTCGCTTTTTAAAAAAAGTATTTATTTGTTTGTTTGACACACATATGGAGACGATGAGGAACTGAATCAAGGTGGTGGGGAAACTTACTTAACTCCAGCACCCACTGCTTCCAGGCTCCGCATTGCCAGGAGGCTGGAACTGCAACCCAGGCATGCCGAAGGACGTGGAATGGGGATATTTTATGGCCGTATCTTAAGCCCTGGGCCAAATGCCTCTTCCAGGATTTAGTTTTGACCTACCCATTTGTGTCATATTTTGAAGTCTAAGCATCCTTACAAAAACCCTCCAGGAGTTTAGCACAATGTCACACCCTACACAGGTGACAGCTTGTCAATGCTTTTGACAAGCTGCACTTGCCTGGGAGACCTACGAAGAACCCAGCACACCCAAGGCTGAGGGCTCTTCCATCCCAGCGCTTTCCAGTTGTGCTCCACTGGAACCCATTATAAGTGCGGAATCCTGTGGCGGCTGAGCTCGCGCACACACACACACGGCCACATGGGACCACTGCTGTTTCAGGAGCAGCAACTCCACTTTTACCTACTTTGTAAATCTTATCAGACTTGGAGACTAAAGAATAAAATAGCTCTCGGGCCCTGCGGCGTGGCCTAGCGGCTAAAGTCCTCGCCTTGAAAGCCCCGGGATCCCATATGGGCACCGGTTCTAATCCCGGCAGCTCCACTTCACATCCAGCTCCCTGCTTGTGGCCTGGGAAAGCAGTGGAGGACGGCCCAAAGCTTTGGGACCCTGCACCCGCGTGGGAGACCTGGAGGAGGTTCCTGGTTCCCGGCATCGGATCGGCGCATACCGGCCCGTTGCGGCTCACTTGGGGAGTGAATCATCGGACAGAAGATCTTCCTCTCTGTCTCTCCTCCTCTCTGTATATCCGGCTTTCCAATAATAATAATAAAAATAAATAAATAAAAATAATAATAATAAAAAGAATAAAATAGCTCTTTTGCAATTCAGTGGATTGATGCCCTTGGGTGCCTTTACAGGTATATGACTTGTGGGGTTTTTGTTTTGTTTTGTTTTTTAAAGATTTATTGACTTGAAAGAATCAAAAGATGGAAGAGAAACAGAAAGACACAACTTCAATCCACTGGTTCACTGGTTCACTCCCCAAATGGCTTCCGGGCTGGGCTGAAGCCAGCAGCCAGGAGCTTCTTCCAGGTACGGGAACCCAACTCCTTGAGGTCCAGTCCCCACTGCTTTCCCAGGCATATTAGCAGAGAGCTGGATCAGAGGCAAAGCAGCTGGTACTGAAATCAGTACTGGTATTGGATGCCAGCACTGCAGGCAGAGGTTTTAATCGCTAAGCTACCAGTGTTGGTCCCTGGGAAGCAGACTTGCCTGTCACAGGAGGGACACCTTCTCCCTTGTGGTGGATGGGTCTTCCATCCATCCTGTAAGGGCCTGTTAAATGGTCAGGGCCGATTCCAGTCCCTGTATCCAAGAGGGCCCTGCTGGGTCACCTCAAACCCTTCCGGAGGCCCCACAACCGTGTCCTTCAGTGACTCCTTGGTGAGCCACCAGACTTGCCACGTACTTCCGTTATAGCCTCAGCATCCTTCTGGAAGAACCCTAGTCATGTTGCAAGTGACCTTCAGTCAACAGCAATCGATTGCTGGTTTAAGGTTTACAGTTCCTCGAGTTGAGTCATGGCTCAAGGCTGTGTTCCTTGAGATGGCTGCGACCTTGATCCTGCCTCTGCTCTGTGTGCCTGTGCCCACAGCTCTGGGTAACTGGCAGATGTGGTGTTGGTGACAGATGCCTGTGGCAGAGCTGTTTCCCCTGGCAGAGCCCCAGCCATGTGTTGTCAGAGAACCCTCCTTCAGACAGATCATAATTTCACTTGGCCACGTGGAAGATTTTATTAAAATCTAGCTCCTTTGATGAGTTAATTTACAAAATCATAAATCCGTCATGCTCGCAGTGAGCAACTGGAAAGTCACACCCAGACAGATTTACATCCACCAGGGCCATTGGGCTAATTTAAGAGACACTTACAGGGCTGAGTTCAGGACAGAATATTGGATTGGCAGTGATTTTAATAATTCAGTCATGGAGTACAGTCTGTCAGGCCTGCCTTTCAGGAGGGCAGCTGTCATCAGAGAGGAACAACCGGAGTGCAACGCTAAATGTGGGGTCTCTACAGGGGCTAAGAGCACGTCTTGGCTACTTGCAAGGGCTGACATCAAAAGCAGAGCGCATGTGCAGGGGGACATGGTCCCATGTGAGAGCCGGCACCAGGTTGTGCCTTTGAGATCAAAGACAGAGAGGCACCAGGCCAGCGGCTCAGAATGCCTGACTCTGCCTCCTGCTCCCTCCCTGGGGTCACAGGCTGCCTACTAGGTGGAGGGCTCCAGCATACGTAGGCCATGGGCTGGGAGCAGCTGTGGGCAGGACCTGGGGGTCTCCCTTTCCCCCATCTCTACACTTGGGCATTTTTTCATTTTGTATCTGAGGATTCATTTCTCACTGTCCTTGTTCTGAAGATCCAGCCCTCACCTTTCCACCCTCGCTCCCTCTCAGCCGATGGCCTGGCAGCTTCTACACCAGCAACCCAGGGAACCTGGGCCCTGCTTGTGGAATGTCTGTGGAGGGTGAACATTGGACCTAGCGATCTCCGTTGAACAGGATGAGGGAAGAGAGGGAAGCAAGAAGCCAATGGGGCGATGATGTTTGACTTCAAAAATAGATCATTTGCTTTTTGTTTCATTTTGAATTTTATGCTACATATTCCATAGGGTCTGGAATTTTCCTACCTACCCAAATTCCCGCCCCCTGACTGATTTGACCCATGTTCTTTTTTTTTTTTTCTTTTAATATTCATTTATTCATTAATTACATTGCATTACATGACACAATTTCATAGGTACTGGGATTCCCCCCCCCTTCACCCCAAACCCTTCCCCCATCATGAATTCCTTCACCTTGATGCATAACCACAGTTCAAGTTCCGTTGAGATTCCCTAATTAAAAGTTTACACCATACAGAGTCCAGCATCCCACTTGTCCAGTTCAAGTTCAACGATCTCTTAGGGAGGCCCTCTCAGGTTTGTAGGCAGAGCCAGCTGAGTGTCACCTCGATCAATTAGAAGCTCCAACATATCATCAGCAACAGTCCAGGTATGATGAGGCTGGGGCAGAGTCCACTGATTGACATAGTCCGTCTTAGGGTTTCCCCTTGTCCAGTTTTCCGCTGCAAGCATAAAGCTGAGGTGGTTGATTCATCTACTCCATTTTCCATCTTTTTTTGATTAATGCTTTGATTCCTCCATTTTGTTCAGGGGAATCCCCCTAAAAAAAACTTTGAGGCATTCCCAGTCCAGGCTCCTACATGTACTACTAGTAAGCACAGTGCCCGCCACCGTCCATCACTCCGATCAGCTGATGGTTTTAACCCCTGGGTTGGTTCTCTTCTGAGCCCCGACCTCTATTGGAACCAATGAGTATCGCATCTCTCCCCGGCTCTGCCCATCACACTCTCATCCCTCACCTAAACCAGTGGGAGGAGTGCTGGTCGGGTGTTGCATTCCCTACTAGCACAGGCCATTTCACCTTGGCATTTTGTGTTTTGTACTTTTTTTTTTTTTTTTTTTTTTTTTTTTTTTTTTTTTTTTTATCGCAACCAAACCCGGCCAGGCCCCCACACAGTTTCAGCACTGACCCATGTTCTTGTAATAATATAATCCTTCATAAGCAGTCATAAGTTCATCAGCCTGCTGGTTAGTGTGCCCTGACATTACTGGTACAGACAATGTCTTATTGTCTAGATATGTCCAACAGTTTCACTAGGAGTCCATCTTTGATTTAGAAATAGGTATGCATATTGCATTGTGTCTTCGTATCTGAATATTGTGGTCCTATTACACCATCACTACATATTCCCTTAAATGAGAAGCCACGAGACAAAGTCAACAACAGGCATGAAGTTTAAACAAAACATTTATAGCACCATGTTGTTGAAAAACATGCCACTGAAGAACCAACGCATGGGTGAAGAAATAAAAAAGGGAATACAGTAGCCTCTCGGGTAAAATGATGGCACTGTGTGATCCATGAGCCAGCAACGAATTCGACTAGAGAAAAGAAACTATTTGGGACAAATGAAAATAAAAACAGAAACATCAAAACACATGGAATGCAACAAAATGGTATGGAAAGGGTTATTGATCTTACAATTCGCATGAAGGCTGTCTTATATCAGAGAGAACATACGGAATTTGTGCTTTTGGGATTAACTTATTTTACTGAGCATAATGGTGTCTACTTGGGGCCATCTGGTTGCAAATGGTATAAGCTTTCTTTTTAATGGTTGAGCAATATTCCATGGAGTAGATGTACCACAGTTTCTTTAACCACTTCTCTTTGGACGCACATCTGGGTTGTTTTCATGTCTTTGCTATTGTAGATTGTGCTGCTATATAAATACAGAATTACAGATTCCCTTCTCATATGCATTTTTCATTTCCTTTGGATATATTCCTAGGAGTGGGATAGCTGGGTCAAATGGCAGGTTTATTTGCAATTCTCTAAGCACTCTCCATACTGATTTCCATAGTGGTTGTACTAGTCTACACTCCCACCAGCAGTGAAGGAGGGTACCTCTCTCCGCACATCCACGCCAGCAGGTGTTGTTAGTTGAGTTCTGAATGTAGGCCAGTCTCACTGGAGTTAGGTGGTACCTCAAAGTGGTTTTCATTTGTATCTCTGTTATGGCTAGGGAGCCTGAGCATCTTTTCATGTGTCTATTAGTCATTTGAATCTGTTCTTTTGGAAAATATCCATTCGTTTCTTTCGCCCATTTCTGCACAGAGTTTTTCCTTTCTTTCTTTTTTTTTTCTTTTTTCTTTTTACCTGTCCCTGGGTTTCTGAAGCTCTTTGTAAAGCCTGGATATTATTTACCTATTACTTGTGTAGTGTGCAAAAATGGTCTCCCATTCTGTTAGTTGCTTCTTCACTTTGTTAATTGTTTCCTTTGCTGTACGGAAGCTTTTTAGTTTGATAAAGTCCCATTTGTTTATTTTGGCTTTGCCTGTGCTTTGGGCATCTTTCCTATATCTTGGACAGTGCTTCCTATGTTTTTGTTGAATAGTTTGATGGTTTCTGTGTGCAGATTCAGGTCCTTGATCCATTTAGAACTGATTTTTGCATAACGTGACAGGTGTGGGTCTTGCTTCTTAATTCTGCAAGCTGCTATCCAGTTGTCCCAAAAGCATTTGTCGAACAGACCAGGCTTTTTCTCTGGATCGTTTTCAGTTTTCTTGTCAGAGATGATTTGACTGTACATGTGTGGGCTACCATTGGTGTTTCTATTCTGTTCTACTGATCTTCTTCTCTGTTTCTGTACCAGTACCAGACTGTTTTGATGACCACTGCTCTGTAGTATGTCTTGAGGTCTGGAATTATTTCTCCAGCTTGATTTCTATTCTTCAGGATAGATTTGGCTATTTGTGATTTCTTGTGTTTCCAGATGAAATAGATCATTTGCTTTTGAACTCAACGATTAGGTTTCCATGTGTAAGATATTCATGTGGTTGGAATATAAACATCACGTGTAATGTGTGCGTGAAATTTCACGGCCACCTCTACTCAGACAGCCCCTACCTCTGTTCTTCAACAAATTTTGTCAAAATCTCCCCATTCCAGGACCCAACATGTTATACTCAGTGGCTAAATCCTCGCCTTGCAACCACCAGGATCCCATATGGGCACTGGTTCCTGTCCTGGCTGCTCCATTTCCCACCCAGCTCCGTGCTTGTGGCCTGGGAGAGCAGAGTCTATTTCAGACAGCTCAAAGCCTTGGGACCCAGAAGAAGCGCCTGGCTCCTGGCTGTGGATCATCTTAGCTCTGGCTGTTTCACACACTTGAGTAGTAAACGAGCAGAGAGAGATTTTTCTCTCCATCTCTCTGGTTTTTTTTTTTTTTTTGTCTGTATATCTGCCTTTCCAATAAAGCATGCTCCCATTCTAGTATTTCTTGCACAAAACTAAAGGCACTTGTACATTCAATGCTTACACTGTTTTCTTTTTAGCGTTCACTTTTGAAAAAATTTTTGAAGTAAAAAGCACAGTCCAGCTGGACTACATATAAGCAACAAGCTTATAAATAATCCAATGAAGCGATATCAGCATCATTGCTATGCAGTAATTTAAAAAGTAGGACGATAGTAGTGCATCATTCTTAACTTGCAGCTTTCCTAGGAATCACTATTATTGTTCCCCACCCTGCTCTCTTCATTTAGGCTTCTACATAGAGACCTGTGCAAATCTGTCCTCACGTCCTTGGCCTCATGCAGCTGGGAGGGTCCACGACATGGCCGTGCTCTGCCTGGTTCGTGTGGCTTCCGGAGGGGTACAGTCTTTTTCTCTTGCCCAGGTGTATTCTTGTGGCTGAGGTCCCTCCCTGGGGTGGGGTCCCCATTTTCCATCTAGCAGGTAGGAGGTCAGACCCAGTGCCTTTTCATCTGGGTGGCAACCGCATGTGCTTCTTCCTTAGGCAATGTCTGTTCCTTTGTCACATCCAACCCAGAGCAGAAGCATCAGCCTCGAACGAGTAAGAACTATCGATTTTTCTGTTCTAAAAGAAGACTGTTGTCCCAACTGCTGAAAGGCTGGGGCTCTCAGGTACACAGGTAGGGTAGACAACAGGCCGCGGAAGAACACAGGATGAGGCGAGAAGTTTCTATGCCTCGGGGAGGCAAAACAACCCAGCTGATGATGGGGTAGGGGAGTGGGTACCGCTGAAAAGTGCCTGTGCCCGCCCCTCCCCCCCCGGCCACCACGCTTGAGTTGAGCTCTGGGGGAGTGAAACTCAGTGTGCACTGGCCTGGGGTCCTGTCCAGGGCTTGCCCTTCAGGATGCCCGGGTCTTTGGAGAAACTGCGACACCATATAGGAGGAACCCTACCTGCTCCTAATTTTCCTGGCTTCAGTCCAGGACCCTGTGCCCCTGGGTAACTCTGGCTTACCAAGGTTCATCTTAGGTCCCAGGATCGCCTCCAGGCCCAGCACAGCTCCGGGGCAAAGCAGGTGGAGCTCACAGCACGGCCCATGCATCTCATGGCTGCTGAGGCAAATTAGGACCAACAATAGTCCCAGAGGCTTGAGTCTTCCAGCTGGGGTGTGGGGCTGAGGTTAGGGGTTAGGGGTGGCCAATGGACCCTCTGCACGCCTCTCTCACCTCCTCCTTTCACGCCCAAGGATCCTCATGGTGACCTGGCCCCTTGGGAGCTCAATATGGCACCTCACTTCTCCAGGAACTGGCTGGAATTGCTGACCCCCCTTATGACGGGACACACAGATTGTAGGGACCAGCATGTGTGATTCATTGTTCTGTGTCTGCAGGGCGTTTCCCTTCTACCTCCTGTTCTCCTAGTATAAGAGTTCCTCACCATCCTCCCGGGTGTCATGGCACTCCACTCTGGCCCATCTCCTCCAAGTAGCCAGAATTACCTCTCCTGTTTCCCTTTTAAAAATTAGATTTATTTTATTTGAAAGTTGGGCTGTTAGAGAGAGGGAGAGACGGAAATCTTGCATCCACGAATTCACCCACTACCCCCCAAATGGTTCTAAAGGCCCTGGCCGGGCCAGGTTAAAACCAGGAACCAGGAACTCCATCATGGTCTCTCCCCTAGGCACAGGGGCCCAAGCCCTGGAAACAACTTCTGCTACTCTCCCAGGCCTAGTGGCAGGGAATCAGCCAAAATCTAAACTGGCACCCACGTGGGATGTAGTGTTGTGGACGGCAGCCTAACTTGCCATTCCTAAGCACTGGCCCCAGAATTACTGTTTTGTTGTTGTTGTTTGTTTTTTAGTATTACATTGCCGTATGTAGACATTCCAGTGAGTCCGTTTTTTAAAGATTTATTTAAAGGCGATACAGAGAGAAAGATCTTCCACCTACTGGTTCATTCCCCAAGTGGCCAAAAAGGCTGGAGCTGAGCCAATCCAAAGCCAGGAGCCTAGAGCTTCTTCCGGGTCTCCCATGCATGTGCAGGGTCCCAAGGCTCTGGACCATTCTGCACTGCCTTCCTAGGCCACAAGCTGGGAGCTGCATGGGAAGTGGAGCAGCTTGTCCCATTTGGGATCCCGGCGCATGCAAAGCAAGGACTTTAGCCACTAGGCTATCACCCTGGGCCCCAGAATTACAAAGTAAGAATCCCTCTGTCCTCCCAGATTGAGTCCTGTGACGGCCATGGAAGGAGACTGTGGCATGGTTTGGCCCCAGCTTTCCCAGGACAGCTCCAGTTGACAAAGGCAGGCCCTGGTTGTGGGAGATCGCCCCTGGGTCTCTCTCTGTTTCCTGGAAAGTATGGCTCACAGCTCACCTACCCATGACCTTAGGCACTGCTTCTAACCCTGCCTGCAGAACATGACCTGTGACCTGTGACGTGACAGGTCTATAGGAACAGATGGACCTTCTAGCCAGTAACAGTGTCATTGTTGGGTGAGGGGACTGTCAGGAAATGTCCTCTTGCCCTACTCCTTCCTTCTTCTTCATAAGCTTGTAATACCTTCACAATAAACAGACACCCCTTACCAGTTTGTCTCCAGTGGTTCTTGTGGCTGAACAGCATCATTGCCTCATCCCCCGGTGACCTTGAGGCTTGCTGGCAGGAGTTCCCCGAAACCTGGTGTCTCTCACAAAGTCATTTGGCTGTAGAGCCAAAAAAGCAAACTGTGGCATTTGAGACCACAGAATACTAAGTCCCAGAGAAACCACCAGCAAATGCACAAGGTCCAGCCCAAGCCTTGGGGAAGCTCTTGTCTTGCAACTCACGTCCTTACTGGGGAAGACCCCCTTGAGACTATCAGGGAGGGCTCCCTAGAGGAAACAGCCCAGCACGAGGTAGAATGGGAGCTTGTCACGCCAGGAGTGAAGGCTGAAGAGTCCAGGCTGTCTCCAGCAGGGGGGGACAGACCACGCATTTGGGAACCAGAACCGGAAAAGGACCCTCTCAGCTGCTGTGTGCCAAGCCCTCTGCATCAGGACCAGGAGAGGGCCAAGCTACACTTTCTCCAAGCCTTGTTCTGCCAGGAGGTCAGCGCTGAGCCAGAAGGGGAACCTGTCGGAGGCTGGTGCTTTGCGCCAGGCCCCAGGCCAGCAGAGGCAGCTGTGGTGTCAATGCTCAACAACAGGAATGCTGAGCCTCCAGGCTGAGGTCCCAGAGGTCAGATCCAGCCCTGCCAAGACAGCAAAGAGGGGAAGCGAATCTGTACACAGGCAGCACTGAACTTCACCTGGCGCTCCCCGGGTGCAGGTTCCCAGCTGCACGCTGCTTGCGTCAGAGATATCCATGGGGACAGGCTGGGAGGGACGCCGGGGAGGAGGGACGAACAGCGGCTGGTCTGTGTGAGCCCCTGCGGTTGGTTGCCTCCCCACACACGGGACAGGGAACGTGTGTTCAGAGACTTCACATCACTGTGTCTGACTCCGCTCAGAGAATAAGGAACAACAGAAAAACAGCTCCTTCTTCGTGCTTCCAATGACAGTGGCAGGAAAACGAGACCCGGAAGGACTGAAGGTAGAAGGGAAAGTGGAGCTTGGACCCAGGAGCCAGGATGTATCCCAGCAGCAAGAGCTGGAGATGGAGGCCCAGGTAGGAGTTAGCAGGTGGGCATTAGCAGTGCCCAGTAGTCCCTGGAGCTTGTCTTGGCATCTGAGGTGGATGGGCCTCTGTCCTGAGGCTTGCCAAGGTCTCACTATGCATGCCACCATGGGGCCCTGAGTGCCAGCACTGGCTTGCTCCGAAATCCCAGCATCCTGGTGCCAGCAATACTGCCAGCATCCCCATCCCCAACCCCCGCCAACGTACTCGCAAGATCCACAACATGATCTGCAGCCAGAGAAGGAACTGCGTGTCTCAGAACCCCAGCTCTGAAAGGGGGATGAATGCGAAAGGGGCAAGCAGACAGCTTCTTTGTCACCCTGAAGAGGTCCCTTGAGGGTTGGTCAGAGGGCTGCTGTGGGTAGACACCTGTGGCTCCCAGCCCTGCAGGGGTTGCCAGGCTCACCCACGAGAGCCAGTGGCCTTGGGCTGCCTGCCACATACACCTGCTCAGAGTCTCTGGATTGTCTATTTCACTGGACTCAGTGAGCCCATGTGTCTCCATGTTGTATGCTGTCCTCTTCACAAATAAAAGCTCATACTTGGAGAGGGGCATGTCGTGGTATGGTGTCATGGCAAGCTAATCCTCCACCTGTGGTTCCAGGATCCCATATGGGCATCAGTTCGTGTCCTGGCTACTCCACATCAGAACCAACTCCCTCCTAATGACCTGGGAAAGCAGCAGATGGTAGCCCAAGGCCTTGGTTCCCTATACACTCATGGGAGACAAGGAAGGAGGTCCAGGCTCCTGGCTTTGGAGTGACCCAACCCTGGCCATGGTGGGTCATTTGGTGGAATGAACCAGTTGATTGAAGATCTATTTCTCTATCTACTTATGCCTTTCTCTGTAATGATGAAGTCTGACTTCCAATGAAAAAATAACTAAATCTTACAAAACAAGGCTGAGGCTCAGAGAGGCTATGCATTTTGTTCAAAGGTCCCCATGTGGCAGGTGAGGGATTTGGGGCAGAGGTTAGTTTAGTGGTCCCAGCTTACCCATCACCATCACTGGGGTCATGGTCACCATGACTCCGGTGCAGTCTCAGGCTGTGGTGCAGAAAGTGCATCTTGGAAGCCCTGCTTTATGTCGCTCCACAGGACACAAGCCAGCACATAGAAGGCTCAGCATGACAACGCATCCCCAAAGCTGGCCACTAACTGATTTTATTTGTGTGTCAATATGTCCTGTGTAAGACATATAAGATTGAGCTGGCTCCCCATTTAACCAAGAAAACAAACAAAGCAAGGTAGAAATTAAGTCAAGGAAACAGTAGGCAGGGCTGGTGCTGTGTCCTGCGGCAAACACGATCATGTGGTGTGGCATCATTGTGCCGGGCATCCTGTCAACTGGAGGCCAAAACAGTGGCAGGAACAACTCAGCAAATCTGGGCCTCCTCCCTGGCACAGCTCCCCAGTGCAGGGAAAAGAGGCAGCAAAGCCACAACACAGAAACACCGTGAATATTGATTCTTGCCATTGACCTTAAGCAAGCAAGGCAGAAAGCTGTGAGTTCAGTGGGTTGACTAGAATTTCACTAAGAGGTGCAGCCACAGCTCAAAACACATCTGAAACTTTTCCCAAGGAATTAACTTTTAGGACAACAACAACGGAAGAACGTGAATGTAGGCCTCATCGCTTTGCCTTTACCGGCTCAGCTCCTGTTGATGCTGGGTTATTTCTCAAAATGCATTGAGTTGCTAAGGATTACGATGAGCTGGCACTGAAGAGATTTCCAACAAGGGCCAGGGGCAGCAAAGGCAGAACTGCAAGTGAGGCTGTGCGGCTTGCCACCCTGAGTCTGGCTTACTCACACATGTGTGCCGGCTTGCCATGCGCCCACTGTCCCCACTGTCAAAGCAGACAGAGGTCAAACCTTGGCTCACACCGAGGGCAGGATTGTGGGGTCAGATTGAGTCTATGGGCTTGAGAACAGACTGCTCTGGAACTCAGTGGGTGGCTTCAAACACCCACTGTCATCTGCTCCTGGGGCAGGAGTGCTGCTGGGCTCCTGGGGTGCCCCTGCCGGTACCCTGTGGGTCTCCGTGTGGGTGCAATTGTTTTGTGCTATTAGCTGTCGGTCAGGCAGTGTGTCCCCAGCAGACTAATGTCACAAGGCAGCAGCAGAAGTTCCTGGAGTCAGACAGGGCATCCTCCCAGGCAAAGGTGGGGAAGAAAGGGGCTGTGCAGGCAGGTGCCCGGGGGAGCAGTCATACCGAGCCGCGGGGCCGCATGGCCGCAGCATGGCTGTCTCGTGGCCATCTATGCCACGCGCGGCTGCACTGCTGCGCTCGGCTGTAGGGTTTCCGTGTCATTGGCCCACCGTCAGCCCAGGGGCCTCACAGGAGAGGAACACAGCCTCCCTGACTGAACTCACCCTCTGACAACAAAGCTACGGCCGATCGTGTGAGCTGCAGGGACGAGGACGCTAGGGGTTCTGCATGGCCTGGTTGGTCGTGCTTGTCGCCATCACAGGAGGTTATGAAGCCTCTGACTTTGGGATTAAGTAAGAACTTGTAGATCAGGGAATTCCTCTTGACAGAAAATGTGGACAAGAAGGAAAGAAGTGGAAGTTAACACAGAGTCCCCCCAGATTAACACTGCACTGCGGGTCTTCAGCAGTTGCCCACTCAGCTCACATGGGCTGGGACATTCTCTCATGGGATCACACACAGTGTCATGAGCCTCACCACTGGACAGTGCCCGGCTTCCCAGCACATTCCCAGCCAGGCTTCCCAGCACATCCCAGGGGCGAGCATGTCCTTAGCACTTCTGTATTATTGCGGGCAGTCGTTCTGCACTTTGGGTGGCCCTTTCTGTTTACATTTGTGATGATGTCATTGAGCAGGTTTCCCAGAGAGACATGACTGTGACCAGCAGAAGGCTTCTGGCATATCTTGTCCAAACTCTGAGAGCCACCAAGGTTAGGACTCAACCTCTGACCCGCTTGCATGCAGTAGCTCCTCCCTGCACCTGCCCGGAGCCTCCATCTGAGTGGAAAGAGGGCATTATGGAATCTTCTTGGGTGTGCTGCTGAACACACAGCCGCACGACTGGGAATGAGTCTCCGGGGAGGCAGCTGCAGTGGGGCTGGGTATGTTGGTTTCTTGGTGTGTTTAGAAGTTATGTGTGCAGCAAGGATCTGAGCCCTCTCAGAGGGCATGAGCTGAGCTTGGCACCTAGGCCCCAGAGCAGAGTGCAGCGCTCAGAACCCAAGAGCACACCACAGTGGTGTTCTGCGTGGGGATGCCCACGGGGGCTGCCCTCAGAGGAGACCCTCCTCGAGGCTGGAGGAGATGGAGTCAGCAGTTAGCAGCAGGTCAGTGGGAGAGCGTGGAATAGTGCAGGGCCCCAGAGCTGCAGATCAACTACAGCAGGAGGTGAAGGGCCACATCTTGACACAGACCTGGGTGTCCATGCCCGGCAGTGCAGGGTCACGAGTGGGACTTGAATCCCACTCTGTCTACCCGAGGATGCTGACACTGTGGCATTGATGGATGTCCCAACTGGCTGTTGCCAGGCTGATGATGGCCATTGCTGTCAGGGGACCTGTGCATGGGTCAGTCAAGACTCCAGGTATCAGGAGCTCAAGGGAGAGGTCCAGCTGCCCCCCTACCCAGCCCTGCAGAAGAGTAATCGCGGAGGACACGGCTTCAATTCACACCTACTACAACAGGTCCTAATAAGAGGTACTTAGGTAATGAGCTGATTAAATCTGTAATGAAAGTGTCTAAAGCGGGATCCCTTAGGAGCAAAGCCGCCGCTAGCATCTGCTTAAGGGACACCTCTCATTTCCCTTGGGTTGGAAAGGAGGCTCCCAGCCAGGAATTCCTTTTGATTACTCAAAAATGTCAAGACTCGGATAACAGGGGGCAGAACTAAATACAAGCCAGCGAGAGCGAACACTCTGAAGCAAGCCTGCAGCAGTTGAGGGCTCCTGCCACTTGGACTGCAGGTGCCTTGATGCTACTGGACACTTTCAGGAATGGCCTGAGACAGCCCCGCCCTGGCTGTACAACACGCTCAAGCAAATCTGGAACCCTGTGTTGCCAGTGATGTTCTCATCCATCCTGGGGAGAGGGATCACCAGTCAGTGGGGCTTGGTCACCCTCACGTCAAGGGCAGCCTGCAACTAGCAGTCACCCCCTGCCATGGCTGCCTGCTGCTCAGTGGGCCTGCCTGCCCAGCTGGGGGTTCTGCTCTGCTCTGGGGAGAGGGAGCAACCCCACTGTCTCTCTGGCACCTTCCACATGCTGCAACAAAGTGCTTAGCCCCCATTGGCTCGTTTCATCGTTTTTCGTAAACTCAGCCAATGCTTCTTTTAAAAATTTTCTATTTGAGATCATTGTACAGCCACATAGTTTTAAGAAATAAATAAATACCAGATCTAGGTTGCTTTGCACCTAGGCAGATACTAGGAGAAATGCAGCTAATAGCTGGCAGGCATTACGGGCCTGGTTAATGCCAAATTTGTGTTAACTATACCAGCATGCTATTCTATATTTTTAAAAAAATATGTTGGGGGACAAATGCCAGCAAGCTGGCAGCCACCTGCATGCTAGCAGACAGGGCCTGAGGACCTACGCATCTGTGTGCACAGTCCCCTGGCTGGTGGACAGAGCCTCAGGTCAGCATGCCACACTACCAAAAACGGAGTTTGGGGACATATGCATTTGTGGGCATGGTGGCTGTGCGTTGCTCAGGGTAGGGAATAAGCAGATGTGAGGGAAGGAGGACCATTGAAGGAGAACTGTACAGGTGAGGAATGACTACTGGGGAACTTCCACCAATCAAGCCACTGTACTTGCAGCTAAACGAGAGGGCTGAGATCAGGTGGTTTGGAGGACAGAAATTGGAAGTGCTTTCTGGGTCAGAACAATGCATCCACCGATGTGGGAGACCTAAGCTGGGCTACTTGATATCAACACTGCCCACCAGCACACACAAAAGCTAAGGCTAGGAGGGGGTGCTGCCTGGCAAGGCTATACCACAGTACCTGCCATTGTGTACCGGCCATGTTAGGCTGGGTCATGACACTAACTGACACACCATGTGCAGAGGCAGATTCTGTGAGGGATTTTTGGCGTTGCTGCAGTTTTTGGCAGTACCCGCTGGTTTGCTCGGGAGCTGGGTTGGTGATGGACTGACCCAGGCATGACCACAGAACTCATTGACACTCATAAGTGGAACTGAGGTTGGGATCAGGCCAGGCTGGTCCAGGTTGTAGTACCTGCAAGTGCACCTGAGAATTGGGTGTGGGGTGGACCAGGCCACAACCCCCAACAGCACACATAAAAGCCAAGACTGGGGAGCAGACTACTCCAGGGAGGGACCTAGCACCCACTGACATGTGTGAGATCTGGGTCTGAGATTTGGCCTGGTGGGGGGAACTTTGGGAACTCCGCTAGTGGGCTTAGGTCCCCTGGTGAGCTTGAGAGTCAGGGCTGGATGTGGGCAAGGATATGTAAGGCTGCACCACTTGTTGGCAGGTGTGTGGGCTGGCTGGGGGGTGAGTGAGGTAGTTTGGGCAAGGCAAGGTCAAACCCTAGCATACTGACATGCACAGGAACCAGGACAGGGTGTGGGACATGCCAGGCCAGGCTATCACATCCACCAGTTTGCATGAGAGCTGTGGATGGGAGTAGGGTAAGAAAGCCTAAGATGGAACACCCACCAGCAAGAGGGGATTGGAAATAAGTAGGCTGCAGCATCCAATGGCAAAGGCCACAACAAGGGTTAGGCCATGCCAGGCTGGGCTGGAGCAACCACTAGCATGCACAAGAACCGTGGCTGGGAGTGGCTGTGGTAGGGGAGCTAAGGATATGCTCCTCTTGGGCTGCAGTTTCCACTGGTTAGTGCAAGAGCCAGAAATGGGGACAGATTGGGCTGAGCATCCCTTGGCATGTGTGTGGACTGGCTCTGGGGATGTGCCAGACTGGGATAGGCTCTAGCATATACTAGCACTTGCAACAGTTAGAGTGGTTATGGGACAGGCTGAGCTGTGTCACAGCACCCACTGATCAACATGAGAGCCAGGTCTAGGAGTGAACCAGGCAGGGCTGGGCTGGGCTGTAGCTCCTACCAGTGAGAGCCAGAACAGGTGTGGACTGGTTTGGCAAGGCTGCAAGTACTCACCAGCGAAGATCAGACTAACCAAACCCTCACCATTGTGCACAAGATCTGTGACTGGGCGCTGCCTTGATAGGGGAGCCTGTGGAACTCCCCTGTTAAGATGCAGCCATGACTGTTGAGCATGAAAACCAAGAATGGGGGCAGTCCAGTCCAGTCTACAGTCCCTGTTGGCATGCATGTGGGTCAGGTCTGGGGGCAAGCCAGGCTGGTCTAGTCTGTAACACCCACTGGCAGGCACGAGAGTCAGGAGGGGGTACAGACCAGGCTAGGTTGGGATATAACACCTGCCAGTTCACATTTGGGCAAGGACTGGGTGCTGGCTTGCCTGGACTAGGCTATGGCACCCCCACCACGAACTGGGACTGAAGGCAGACCAGGCAGAGCCAGGTAGCAATACCCGCTGGCAAATGCAGAGGTAAGATAGGCAGCACACATTGGTATACACAAGACCCCAGGCTGATAGTGAACCAACTTCGTGGGGGTGATGCAGGGCTTACCCTGCTGGGCCACTGTTCCCACTGGTGAATATGAGAGGTGGGACTTGGGGGAGACCAGGCTGTAATAGACCCTGGCAGGGCAGCAATAACCATCAGCCTGCTTGTGGGCTGGGTTCCAGGGGGGAGAGTTGAACTAGGCCAAGCCACTGCATCAGCTGGCACATGCAAGGGCCAGGATAAATGCCAACTGATTGGGGTTTGTGGCAGAATTTTCTGGCAAGTGCTAGGGCAGAGTGTAAGTCATGTCAGACTGGATTGGATTGCAATATTCCCTGGAAAGTGCAAGATCTTGGACTGGGACCAGGCCTAGTAGGGATTTTGTGGGTACCCCTATGAAAGGCTGCAGCTCCTACTGGTGTGCATGAGAGCCAGGGCTGGGGGCAAGCTAGGCTGGAAAAGGCTACAGCACCTGTCAGCACACATGTGGACTGATTTGTGGGGTAGGATGGACTGAGCTAAGCTGCAATAGCCATAGGTGTATACAAGAGCCTGAATGGGATGTGGGACGGACTGGCCTAGTCTGCTGTACATACTGGCCTGTGCAGGAACTCGGGCTAGGGACAGGTTTATTGTGGTTCACCCCAAATAGGCTGCAGTTCCCACTGGTGTGTGTAAGGGTCAGGTCTGTGGCAGGCTGGGCTTGGCTCGGCTGCAACACCCGAAGGTTTGCGTGGGATATGGAGTTGAGGATGGAACTAACCAGGCAATTATAATCACCAGTACAGTACCATCTTGTATTGGCTGCCACATGCAAGAGTCAGGTCTGGGGTCACCCTAGGTGATATTTCTAGGAGGATACCCCAGCCAGAACCACTGAACACAAAACTCCAGCCATGGCAAGAACCATAGGATTTGTGTTCTGACTTTGGATTGCATGTATTGGAACTGGGTCTCCTCGGGTGCTGGTGCTTATCCAGTGAACAGCATGCCAGCTGTGTAAGGAGGACATGACGGCCAGCTGATTTGGGCCTACAGAGGACATCAAATGCCATGTAAGAAGATGGGGAACAAAACAGGTTGGTTGGACAACTCTCCTGGCCAAGCTTTGGCAGCCACGTCTGGGTGAGTAGATGCACTTGGGCGGACACTATCAGCCACTGGACCTTGGAAGGGTTTTCTCAACCTTGGAGCAATGAAATCAACAGCACCTAGGAATTCTCAAGACCACTCAAGCAATACCTTCAGAACATCCTTCTCCATGCTGGGATTTCCAAGATGACATCAAGTATTCCCATCCCTGGGTACTGATGTACTGGCTCCAGATGACTGGTTTGGAGCGTGAGAATCCCCAAGGAGGTCTCTGAGCCTCCCTGAGCCTCTCTGCTCACCTGCACAGTTGCCGTGAGTAAAGTCTTATGCACAGGGGAAGTTTACAAATCTCAACGAGATAGTCAATTAAATTGCCTCAGAAAACAATAGCTACTCTCGTCTGGGAGTGGCACACAAAGGATGTTGTGTACCCAACCCTTAGACACATTCTCACTACAAAGCTTAGAAACATTCTCACTACAAAGCTGGAAACTGTGAAAAGTGGCACAGTTGCTCCTTTCCATTCCTGTTCTGTCCTGAACGTTCCTTGTTAGTAGGTATGTCCAAGGATTCCAGCGAATTAGAAAAACAAGATGTGCAGTTGCAGCCACAGCTGTGCGTCAGCACAAAATGGCTACAGCTCCAGGTAAAGACGGACCCCACAGCATGTCAGCCCAGCTAGCAGCTCCCCATGTGTTTCCCCATCTGCCGTACTGTTTCAGAAATAAGACTGGATCCCGGCATTTCTGGCTCAGTCTTCCCAGACTGTCTGCAGGAAACAAAGCCTTGGAGAACCATGGAGCTGCACAGCATGCCTCAGCCTTGAAGAACTCGTGCCGTGACTCGCTGAGGTCATCTGGGAAGGGGCACACGGGCGGGAGTGTCCTGACCTCTTAACGGCAGTGGCACTTCTAGCTGCACCATGGGCACCCAGGGAGACCTCCACTCCAGACCCACTGAGTCACAACCTCAGACAGGGACCCAGCCCAGAGCAGCTGAAAGCTTCTTGGTGGGTTTCGACGTATGGCCAAGGTGGAGGATCAGGACAGCGAAGAGATGGGTACTGGGGTCCAGGGTGGTCCTGTCACATCACAGCTGGCTTCCTCCACTACCTCCAATGCCATTCTTAGCAATATACCCAGGCTAGGAGGACTTCAACAAGCCCAGAGAGCACCAAGCCTGAAGCTTCCAATCTGCACTGACTTGTCTATCTTCCTAGCTATGGTCTCACAGCAGCTTTGGGAAGACCGAACCAGCACAGGCCCCAGAAGGCCTCAGATTGCCCCATTAATGGTCAATACACGTCTATGAAGTAGGTTTGTCTTGCCTCATCACACATGTCTGCTGTTCTAGTCAGGGCGAGCAGGTCCCCCCAGCCTGGCTATGAGGACAAGGCTACCCGATCCTGCAGCTCTGAGCAGCGAGGCACATCCACAGGTGGGTGGCAGGGGGTGGGGGGCTCTGTTTTTTTTTTTGCCCAAGGAGTTGTTGACCTAGGGCACTGTCCTCAAAGGGCACAGAGGGACAGCTGAGACCTGTTGAGACTGTAAAGGCATCTTAGAGAAAGGTGTCCCTGCACACAGGAAGAGAAAGGGGGCAGCAGTGTCAACGCCAGGAAGCCAAGTCTCCCTGGGCTGAGAATTGGTTGTGAGCGGAGGACTAGTTCTGTTCTAATATTTATTTGATTGATTTGAAAGGCAGAGTGAAAGACAGGGAGAGCCAAGGAGAATCCTCATCTGCTGGTTCACTCCTCAAATGGCTTCAATGGTCAGGGCTGGGCCAGGTCAACTCCAGGAGCCCAAAACTACAGCCAGGTCTCCCGCATGTGTGACAGGGACCCAAGTATTTAGGCTAGCTTCTGATGCTTTCCCAGGCAAGTTAGCAAAGAGGTGTGATTGGAAGTGGAGTATCTGGGACTTCAACTGACACCCTTGGTAGAGGATACTGGTGTCAGTATCCTGTGTGTATCACAGTGTCAGTCCTAGGACTTCTTGGACGGTCTGGTTTCAAATTTCAGCTATTTCTCTTCTTCTACCACCTTAGGAGAGCTAGTTAACTGTTCTCAGCCTATCTCCCCATCTGTGAGATAGGATGATCACAGTTTCTGCTTCATCAGGCCGATGTGAAAATGAAAATGAGACATGCGTGAAGCCCTCACATGAACTGAGCATGCAGGAGTGAGTGTTTACTGGACACTTAACACATGCATTGGCCCAAGTGATCGCAACCATCTGGTGTGAAACCTCACCCTGCTTTCGTGTGAGCAGAACTGCTCCCAGGTCCTGCTCATCAGTGCCTTGCTCCCCAAGCCAGGGCTGCTGGCGCTGAGCAAGGAGTCCCATGAGGCACAGAGCAAGGTGGTCCATGCACGGGCTTTGCTCTCTGTCTGGCTGAGAAGGGACCGTGGGTGAATAGGGAGTGATTCAGACTGGAGGGTGGCATGTGTGACTTGAGCACAAGATGGCACCTGAAGGGTCACTGTATCATTTAGGCAGTTAGATCCCCGTCTGGAAGATGCACTGGGCACCTTCCAAGTGTCTTTTCCAGACAATGATGGGCACGGCCCATGTTTCCCCTGACGTAGGGGTGTGGGAGATTGCTCCAAGGGCTCTGCCTGCTACCTGGTGAGCATGGCTTAGACCTTACCTGCCTTGATGGCCCTAGGCACAGCTTCCTGGTCTCCATGTGGAACACGACCAGAAGGTCAAGGGAAACGGAAGTGTTGTCTAGCCAGTCACAGTGTCTTTGACGAGTGGGGGGACTGCCAGTAGATGCCCTCCTGCCCTCCCCTTCCGTAACCTTCAAAACCCTGGAATTTGTGTTGAATACATGGACATTCCTCACCAGCTTGTCTCCAGTGGTTCTTTCGACTGAAGAAAACCGTTGCCTCAATTCAGTGACCTCAGGGCCTGCTGGCAGGATTAAACCCTAAGACAGGGGCATAGGTTTAGTGGTTTTAGAGTTGGACAGGCAGATCTGAGTCTCAGGCAGGGAGCCTCTTCAACTCTGTGGCCTAGGAGGCAGTTCCCTTAGCCTCTTCTAACCCTGGGGGCTTCCCCAGTAAGAACAAAATCCAAGCGTCCCCCACATGGCCTTGTTGGGGACGGAGAATGGAGTGAGGTAGGGTGTGCCTTCCTACCTCAATGCTGGTCCTCCTTCTTAGCTCCATGCTGTTTAATCTTACAGAAGCTCAGTTCTTTTTCATGGGGTCATACAGCTTATTTTAGGAAACACTGCCCCTGATGGGCTTGGCTGTTAGCCAGAGGCCAGTTCATCTGGTGCAGCTTTCTGGAGTGGGATGGATTCCATGGACCCCATATGATACTCCAGAGGACAGGAGTGTGCCTATACGCAGGACACCTCCACAGCCAGAGACAGGGGCAGGGCCAGCAGCCAGAGTAGGTGCAGGGAAGGAAGGGGCTCCATCTGTAGAAGATTCTTCTGTCCTTCCAGGCCAATGAGCCCCTGGCAGAGACTTGAGGCTTGAGACCCTCTCTGCCACAGGGCTAACCCCTCACCTTTGGCTGGATTCCCACTGCCCAACTGGCAGACGTCTGGTGTGGGTATGGCATCTGGCTTCACTGACGGCCACAATCCACCATCCCGGCACATGCACCTTCCGTTGCCACGTGGGAACAGCAGGTTGCAGGCATGGGAGCCTGTAGGCTGGCCGTGGGTAAGTGGGCGATGGACCCCAGCTCTGCTCCTGCTCCAGGGCAGGTCTTTCTGTTCAGATTCCACAGCCTCAGCTCCCACCCCACTGCCCTCCTTACACAGACACAAGACCTCTCCACATTCAATTTTATTTAAAGACTCAGAAACACAGGCATTGGAGTTTGTCATCACTGTCAACTCTTCTAAAACCACACACTGACATTTGTGTATAACAGAAACATTGGGGTGTGTGTGTGTGAACTGTGCAAATTACAAAGGGTTTCTCAGTCTGTGGGCAGGGGTTAGGAGTGCCAGCCTCACACCGCGTCTGTGCCTCTTGCCCACCATCCTCCCTGCCACCTCGTCTCTGCAGGCCTGCCTGTCCTGTCTCCTGGGTCCAAGAAGACCCAGGTCACATCTGTGGATTTTGTGCCCTGCTCAGAGCAAATTCCCTTGCCCGTCAAATGCCCTGTTGGTTCAGTCGTGTGCACTGTGAAACCAGGTGCGGCACGAGGGTTCCGAGAGGGTACCAGTGTCCTCTGGGAAGCCCCAGGCTGAGTGCCCTTCGTGGCTCAAGAGAAAGGGCGGATGCTCTTCCTGCTCTGCCCCAAAGGTTGAAGGCCTTGAACTTATTCCAAAAACTCTTGTCAATGCCTGGCCACAGGTTCATTTTCCTGCTCTTGGCTGCATGGCTCCTGTCGTAGAGCAGGTACTGGTACTGACTGGGCCCCTGGTTGTATTTCCCCTTCCCGAGGTGGCATCCATGCCCACCCTGGACCTTGTCTCGGGGAAAGTACCTTACTGTCGGTGCCACCTCTCCCACGAGGCAGGGGTGCTGGGCCAGGTGGACCCCAGCCGCCCCCAGGACAGGGTTGTGAACACAGTCCTACACAGAGCACCACGTGCACTTCCCTGCTGCTTGGCTGCTGGCCTCGTTCGACACAGAAAGACTTTCTCTGATTGGAGACCTGAGTTAGCTCTGGTTTTACTGGCTAGCACATGTTGCACTCAGGGTCCTGATCCAGGCACCTCTGGTGACAACAGGAATTCAAAAACTGCATGGGTGTTCCATGCATGGTGGGCAACGAATTTAATGATGGTGACATCTTCCAGCTGTCACTGCTTTGGTGCTCAGGGCATCTCCGTTGAAGCGAGGGGCTTCGTCTTTGCCCAGTATAGAGGTCTCAACCTGACTGCATCTGTTATCATCCGGAGAAAGACAAGGCGTGGGAGCCCCCAGCGTGGCACCAGGCAGTGAGTCAAGGACCCAGCTACGTCCCCAGGTGAAGGGGCTGGGAATCAGGAACTTGTCCCAGAGGCTTCACGTGGGCCAAGAGCCTGTGCTGTTTCTGCAATTTTTGCATCCCTGAAAGCCAGCAACATCTGACTTTGTCAAAGGCTAATTTGCTCAGCCTAATTTAAGCCTGAGGGGCTTTTGTGAAGATACACGTGGAGAGAGGGTGACCAGGATGTACTCTTAAAACCTGCCTGGCTGGTGTAGGGAGCCGGCATCCCAGGGTACACGGATGCACCTGCCGCAGGTCAAGGCGGCTGCTTCCTGCCCCTCCCGCTGCTTGGCCCTGGGTCCTACAACTCGGCAGTGTCACCTCCACATCCAGGTCCTACGCTGGTCCCCAGCAGATGACACCTGTGCTACTGCTGTGGAAAAGAAGGGGAACTTTGTAAGGTAAGGATCTGAAATGAGGCAAATAAAAAAAAAAAAAAGCTGGCACATTTTGAGGGAAGACTGCTCATTCATTATTCTCTCGGAAGCCATACGAGAGGACCCTGCCTCCCCAGGTTGGGTTGACCCTTGGGATCTTTTTCCTGCCTCACAGCAGGGCAATGAGAGCTGCCCAGCCTTGACCTGTTTCCAGGTCTGGACGGAGTCCAGGGTTTTGGTGAGGGCTTCAAGGAACGGGCTGGTTCCAGCTCTCAGCCACCCACACAGGCTGGCTTCTGCCTCCAGAGTGCCCGCCAGCGCCAGCATGCTGAGGACACAGCTTCCCAGTGAGTCCTGGAATTCATATGGTAGATGTGAAAGCCCTGACCCTTCGATGTTGCTGCAGACATGTTTCTTTCAAGCTCAACCGAGTCGTTATTAGTTTTACAAAAAGGCAGCACCAGATGTATGAAAATAGGCAATGTCTGACCTATTAGAAATATAGAAAGTCTAACAGCTTTATGCTAAAAAGATGTTGTAAGAAAGAAACAATGCGAGGGACAGCGGTGGCAAAACAAAAGTGTTGCTCATAATCCTGGCACGAGACAAAGCCACACAGAGAATGTGCTCTGGCCACCCACAGATGCCTCACCTCCCAGGGACCCTTGTGCACAGCCTGCCAAGCGACCGTGTGGCAGGTGACTGAGGTATATAGAGACCAACAGGGATGCTCAGGCCCAGGTCAGCCTGGGAAGATGTCCCCTAAGGCTCTGGGACCCAGCTTACCTTGCGAGTTTGTGCCCCCTTGTGAATCTACACCTGCCAGTCCCGCTGGGGCACCTGCCCCTGTACTTCTCTTGTAGCCCACATGGAGAAGTGAGCATTTGTGTGACAACCCACAATTCCCCCTCAGTGCTGGGTGTGGGAGAAGGCATGGCCCCCATGCCCCAACCCAGCCCCAGTCCAGAGTGCCACCTGTCAGGTACCTCAAAGGACACCTGGGGCCCTCTGACCAAGGCAGCGGCCCCCCATCCCCATGCTGCAGCCTCCTCCTGAGAGGCCTCCTCTTGGGGCGGTGGGGTGCAGAGGCTCAACGGCTCAGAAACTCTCCACGAAGCTTCCAGGGAAGAGGCCGGTGCGCCCGTTGCGCTGCAGGGTCCCCTTGTACCAGCCGTCTTCTCGCTTCTTGTGCACAAAGACAACGTCCCCTTCCTTCAGCTCAATCTCTGCCTCGCTCTGTGGTGGGTAGGAGACCACGACACGGTATCTGGACGGGGGGGAAGCAGACGGGGTGGAGGAGGGAGCGTGAGCTCGGCCTGCAAGGCCCCCTGCCCTTCCTTTCCGCCCCGTCTAACAGTTTCATATTTTATTTAAGAGCATTAAAAAGCCATTTTCCACAGTGTGGACTTTGACACAGATCCTGTCCCCAACCCGCACACCCCAGCCATGGCCACTGCATTAGCCTACCCCAGCTGGCAGTCCTTTAGCTCCAGGGCTTGAGTGAGAAGCAGGCCTGTTTCCTGTGCTACCACCTCTCAGGTGTCTGGGCCCTACATGGCATGTGAAAGGTATTTGAATACTGTTTAGAAAAAGTTATTTTTTTTTTTAAATGTACTCCAACAATCCTAAGAATCCAGAGGAGGCCTTTTCTGGCTGCAGCCTCTGCCCCTTGGCCCTGGGGGGCACAGGCCTGAGGACCCCCTCTGAGCTAAGGCAGCTGCTCCCAGGATAGAGGCCAGGGGGTGACCTTCTGCAGCAGCTGGCCTGGGGCACGGAAGTTCAGGGTGACCCCAGGCCGAACAGCACTCATGGTGCACCAACACACACACACACACACACACACACACACACACACACCCTAACACAGCTCCAAGACCATCCCTGGGAGGATGCTACCTAGCAAACCTCAGGGCTGCCCAAAGAGTTCCCCATACCTGCCCCCCTCCCACAGCAACATGGGGCCCTTCTGCCCAGGCCCCACAGGCATCGGCCAGCAAGCTCAGGGGCATGTGGTAAGCATCCCGTTCCAATCTTCTGCGGTTCTGCACCCACTCATGCTCACCACCACCCTCGAAGCGACTCCTCCCTGGTGCCGAAACAGCAGCTCCATTCAGGTCACCTCAGGTTCATCTCATCAGTTTTCCATCCTCTATCCAACCAACCACGAACGCCAAATGCTCCTCGAGAATAATGTGTGGACTGATCATGCACAGTCCTGGCCCCGGCATTATGCCTAAGCAGTCGGCATGGTATCCATAGTGTACTGGATGTCCCAAGGAAGTGGGGAGGCTCTGTGCAAATTCTGCAGGATTTGCTGTAAGGCACTTGAGTGTCCGTGGTTTTGGTGTCTGTGGTGCGGGATTGTTGGAACCTGTCCTTCATGGGTACTGAGGGACTGTGTACTGTCCTGTTATCCTGAGAGTCCAGTTATGCCTCTATGCATTAATGTCTGCACACACAGTCACCCCAGACTCAGAGGGTGAGGAACAGGCCCACAGCAGCCATGCTTACCCCAGGATATGCCTCCTGCTCAATGCCTCTGTTGCCGTTTATCTATTCCTCTCTCAGAGCATGGAAGGCCATGGTTCATCTTGCTTCTCACTCTCAGTCACCCTGATGGCCACTCCTGAGCAACAGCAAGGGACAGGAGTCGGGTACCTGATGTGTTGTATTTGAGTAGACGGAGGGAGTCTGCCCTGTAGACTGCTTGCAGCCTATAGCACTGAGCCAGCTGTCGTAGGGCCTGCATTTGGGGTCCCTCAGCTGTGGGACCTGCCTGACCTGTCAAGCCCAGCGCCCTCATCTACAGCCTGGATTCTGTGTCTCCCACATGCCCTAAGGGAGCATCGAGTCCCAGAATTAGATTGGCACCAAACCCTGAAGACAGGCGTCCTGAAGACAGCTGCAGAGATTCCAAGAGAGCTGGCACCCATGGGAGTGGGTCCCCAGGACTTGGGAGCCATCATAGGGGCTACTTCCTGAGAGTCCAAGTCTGCAGTAGGCACCCATGAGGAATCCAGCCCCGTGACTGCCTCCTGCCCTGGCAGCGCTTGGGCCCTGCGTGCTGGCCCGCCTGCTAGGTTGGGAGCCATCTCTGCCACTCCCCTGCCCCTCGACCCACAGGTGTCCCCAGCACTGACTCTGAGGGGTTCTCCAGGGGATTCAGCATCCAGAGTACCAGAACAGAGGGATTCAGGGCTTTGAGAAAAGAGAACATTATACAACAAAGTGAAAGAGACCCCAAGCCAGCATCTCTTTGAGTATAGCCCACAGACTTCAGGATCACTATCTGACAGACTCTGGGGGACAGGTCAGGAAAAAGAATCCTCTACAAACCTCATGCAAAGGGGACTTTGACCCTTCCTCAGCCTGGGTCCCATTTGGCCTGGGACCATGCACACACAGCTTCTTGGCAGCTTCAGATCAGTGCTAGGTTAGCACTGATGTCCAGAGAAAGCCAAGACCTGCCCAGAGGGAGCTCACAGCCCGTGGCACCTGGCCCCAGCTCACTTCAGGAGGGTGAGAGCAGGAAGCATTGAGAAGGGGCTCCTGAAGCTGACTTGGTGGATGTGCAGTGTTTATTATATTCCTGAGAGATCTGAGAAAGACAGACCCCCACCCAAGTCCCAGCCCGGAGGAGCAGCCAAGTCTAAGAGCCCTGGAATGTCTGCAGGTGTGGGAAGGTTGCATCTGTTCCTGCTGCCGTCTACAGCGAGCCAGATGCTGGCTCCCAGGGGTGTGGAGGATGGGAGGGTGGAGGGTGCCACTGCCAGGACCACCTTAAGGGAGGACAGATGCTGTTGGGATACAGCCAGCAGACCGTGAAGTTGAATGCCTAGGTCACCAGACACCCCACTCCCACCCGTCTAGCACCGAGGCTGTGTGGGTCCACAGGACCAGCGGCCAGCCTACCTGTGGCTTTCTGCCATCCTCTACTTCCTCTCCCAGCATCTGCTCCTTCCCTCTCTTCCCCAAAGGAAAGGCTGGGGAAGGGCAGGAGTCATCTCAGATGTTGAATGAAAGTTTTGGCTTTTGCCTCAACTGCCAGATGTGAAACAAACAAGCAGCTCTAAAACTGTAATTTGTTAGAAAGACGTAATTTGGTGCTTCTGAGCAATTCAGTGATTTAATGTGCTCAGATGGATATGGACTGAATTTACAGGAGACAAGCATTCAGTGTTTCTGTCCAGATCATTCCAAGACTATGAGCTGTTCTTCCTGCTCACGCAAGCCACCGACTCTCAGTCCTAGACACGCAGGCTCTGTGAACAGCTGAGGATGGCCACTACGCCCAGGTCAGGACTGTGGTGCCATAAATCAGCGAGCGGCCCTGCCCCTTCGAGTCAGCCACGTTGTAATGCAGACAGCCGTGAGGCTCACTCATCCAAGCCATCAGGATCAGGATGAATTGTGACAGCTGCATATGTAAGTCACTTTGTGCTGAGGCCCGGTCTACACAAGGCCCTTCCCGAGGTTCCTTTGTCAGATCATTTGCTTAGCCATGGTCAAGGGCAAATGAGTTCCTGCCTTGATGGGATGTGGTGTTCTGTTAGGAAGTTGGTTTTGACCGGAAGACATGTACAAATGCTTCTTTGGATGGAGCTACGTTCCGATAAATTCTCTGTAAGTTGAAAACCTTGCAGAGTGAGTTAAGCTGCCGCCTGCAACGCTGGCATCTCATGTATGGATGCTGGTTTGAGTCGAGGCTGCGCTGTTTTAGCTCCAGCTAACACACTGGGGAAGGCAGTGGAAACGCCTGGGATGCTGCCCCTCCCATGGGTCGAGACCCAGGTGGAGTCCCAGCTATTGTGGCCATGTGGCGGGGGCGGGAGGTGAACTGGTACAAGTCCTCGCTCCACTCTCCTTTGTTATTCTGCCGTTCAAATAAAATGAATCTTTCCAAGTAAATCCTGCCAGTCAAAAATGCATTTGGTACATTCAGCCTAACCTACCTTAAACCTCCTGAGGATACTTAATTCTGCTTACAGCTATGGCCACCTATCTAATGAGATCCTTTCGTTATAATAATAAATGCAATTTGCTGAACAGGGAAGTGAAAGTGAGAGACTTTGTAAATGGTAAATTCAAACCACCTACCTAGAACCACCACTCCAAGCCAGGATTGTTAGCTGCCTCACACACGACCACACACAGTGACACGCACACACACCTGTTACTTGTGAAATAGCTTCCTTTGGCTAAAATCGAGGTGTCCGGTTCTGTCTGCAGGTTCCTGAGGGAATTTGCCCCCCTGCCTTTTCTGGTACCTAGAGGTTTGCTCACCATCCTTCCCCGGAGCCCCTTCCTCTTCCTCAAACATGCCAAGAGCAATTCAAGTCCTTTCTAGAGCCCATCATTCTGACCATCCCTTCTGCTGTAAGGAGCCTCTGGTTCTGTCCTGGGTCCCTATGGAGATCTCAGGACCATCTCTCCCCTGTGAAGGTCAGCCGAGCGCAAGCTTAATTCAACCTGCTCCCTGATCCTGCTTTGCCATGTAAGTTTCATATGTAAAGGCATAGGAAACTTTAGGGGTCACAATTCTGGCTACTACAACACATGATGGGATCAAAGCTAGGCATTTCTAAATCCTAATAGAGCCTAATGACTTACAGCCCAATGAGACCTAGGGAATGATTAAGCCTGCATTGTGGATAAGCTGCCACCTTTGATGGTGCTGGCATACTGTATCAGGGCCACTTCACATTCTAGCTGCTTCACTTCTTATCAGTCTCCCTACTAATGGGCACGGGAAAGCAATGGAGGATGGTCCAGGTACTTAGGCCCCTGTCAGTCACGTGAGAGACCAGGATGGAATTCCTGGCACAGATCTGGCCCTTAAGGCCATTTGGGAGTGAACCCATGGATAGAAGCTCTCCCTCTATCCTGCTCTCTGATCTTCTGATTGTCAAATAAATCAATCTAAAGACAAAAGGATTGCTAGAGATGCATGGGGTCAGGGCAGATTTGGAGCTTCATAACCATCATCATCCTACTTGCATTAAGTAGGTCACAGTATATATGACATATATATATATACATATATACATATACACATATACATATATGACATATATATGTATGCGTATATACATGTATGTATACATGACATATATATGTCATATATACTGTGAACTCATACTTTTTGAGGTATTAATCTATCAATTAACCTATGTGGGTACTGGGACTCAAGAGATGAAGAAACTTAGGGTGAAATGACTGATGGGTGACGGATGCATCCATGTTCTCCTGGCCACTCTGCCACATCAGGGACATACAACAACAGGCAGGTAGGCACCCAAGGAGGAGCTGGCCCCAGCTAGGTCTGACCACTGCCAGCCCTACTAGTCAGATGAGGCCAGTAGATGGTTTTAATTTGATGACGCATGACGCATGATGTCTGTATTCCATAACCACAGTCTGCTGTGAATCCCCCAAGCAGCTTCCAGAAATTTAGCTCTGTGTATCCTTTCAAGAGTATGTTAGGTGGCTTAGATTTAACTGCCTTTGGAAGTTACTGGTAACTGGCCCTCTGGCTTGTCCACTACACTGGGGACTTGGTTCCTACAGGTTGTTACCATGGGCTGTGGGAAGCAACTGCCTTGACGTGCCTTCTGTAGTACCTTCACCCAGACTTCCTCCCTATAGTGGTAAGAAGAGCTGTGCTTTCTGCCTTCCCCAGTTGGTCCCAAGATGGTCTGTGTGTAGAAATGGCTGAGCAATGCCAGACAGCAATCCCATGGCACCTGCAGCCAGTGGCTCATTCTCCATACTATGGGATGGGAACTTCAACTCTGACTGCCCCCAGCTGCCCTCTTACCAGCAACCCCATCTCAGTAACCACACGGAGCTCACAACAGCCCAGGCTCCTTTTGAATGTCTGGCATTCAGGTGAATATGTAGGGATTCTGCCATCAGCGACTCTCACCTTTGCTGGCATGGTGGCCATTCCCCAGTGCTTTCTCTGCATGGCCCTGTCACGGCTTCAGCTCCAACCTAACTGGGTTCCCATGGACACCAGCAGCCTATGACTGCCTGGGATAAGGGCGGGTTCTGTCTGGGGACCTGACTAGCAGTTTAGTTCTAGGCTATGCTTGAAAATCTCCTTTTCAGTGAGTTCTGCAGGAAGTGAGGGGATGAAGTGGGAACAGAGTCTCTGGGTACAATTGTTCTTGATGAGATAGCATACTTGGATAAAGGCAGTGATGCTGGGAGCTGCCAGTCAGAGACACCAACAGCTTTTCAGAGCATAGGTTTGCACGGCCTTTTATGGAGAGTGTGGGAGCCCTGTTTTGAAAATAAAAATGGAGGGGACACAGGGAGTGTGCTCTCCATGGCTGGAGAAGAGTATGGAACGTGTCACAGCCCATCCAAATTAGCAGCAGGTCCGCCACCCTGCAGAGTCTAGGTGCACTGCACTGCTGTCCAGGGAGAGGTGGGACTCCTGTCCACCTTACAGATGGGCACATACAACATCACACATTCATACCACACTCACATACCGATGCACCATACAGGAACACAAGCAAATACGTGGGCATGTACTACACATACACATGAGCTTACACACACAGCCATGTACACACACAGCATGTACACACAC
Source organism: Ochotona princeps (assembly GCF_030435755.1). Taxonomy (NCBI): domain Eukaryota; kingdom Metazoa; phylum Chordata; class Mammalia; order Lagomorpha; family Ochotonidae; genus Ochotona; species Ochotona princeps. The sequence goes on from NC_080857.1 coordinate 30,599,333, forward strand.
ACAGCCATGTACACACACACAGCCATGTACACACACACACACACAAAGGCAAGCACACCACACACACAGCCATGCACACCACATACACACATACACAAAGCCATGCACACCACACACCACAAACATACTAAGTCATGGACACATCACATATACACACACATATGTACATACATACACGCCACACACAATAATGCATATCACAAGCCACACACACACAAAGCCATGCATACCACACATACATACATACATACAAACTCATACACACCACACACACATGCATGTTCTCCTCCTTCACCCTTCTCCTAAGGGAACCTCTCCAGTGTGGGCCAGGCCAGTAGCTCTCTGCCTCTGTGCCACCAGTGCCAGCCATGGCGGCCTCTCATCCTAAGGCACAGAGTTGGCCTGTTGGCTCTGAAGAATGGCAGACTTCTAGGTAGTGCACGGCAACCCTGTCTCCCCCCAGGGCTTCTTCTGTGTCATGCGTGTGCATGTATGTATATGTGCACGTGTGGATGTACATGTGTGTATGCATGTGTGTATATGTGCATGTGTTTGTGTGTGTAGGGTTCAGGAGCAGGCATTGCACCTGGCAGGACTGTGATGTGCTCCACAATATTCTCAAGCCACATGGCCCCCATCCTGGGCCTTTAGGAGTGTTTTGGGGCTCTTGACCTTGTGCCCCACGAAGTGAGGCTGTTCAGAGGATCCAAATCCCTTGGTTGCATCTCTGGCTTGGCTGCCACCTCACTGTGTGATCTTGAGCAAGCTAGCTAACTTTTTATGGAAACTGCTTCCTCATCTATAAAGTGAGGATGCTGAAGCAGCCAACACTTGGGAGGAGGCTGCAGGGAACACGCTGGGGTTGGGCAAGGCTGCTGCGGATGCTGGCACTGGCTCCTGTCTCAGCTGTTGGCACTCATCCCTGCCACAGTAGATGTCAGCTACTGTGATTCCAAGAGCATAAGTGCCAGCTTTCCCTGTCACTGGTGACTGCTGGCCCACAGCACCTCTGCGGGACCTTGGACCTCATGGCCACTGCAGGCTCACTCAAAAGCCTCCTCTAGATGGAGCTTCTCAGGCTGTGGTCTGTGGTTAACGGTGCCACATAAGAGCTAAGAAACCTGGCACACTTAAAAATGGTTGAAAAAGAGACCAGAAGGTTTCAAAACATAATAAAATATTAGGAAACCTAAGTTCGATATCCCCTAGTAGAGTATCCAGGCCATCTGTGGACGCACAGCTCTGTTATCTTCCATTACAAAGGCAGAGCTGACAGCTGCCATGGAACAGCATAGCACCTGTACCTGGTCCTTGACAGGAAGTAGATGCCGCCCCACTTGTATGGAACCTTACCTTAGTCCCAGGAAGGGGTCCAGGAGCCTAGCAGGCACTGAGGTTGGGGCCTACCTTCTGTCTTACTTGCGCTAGGCGAGTGGCCCCACGAAGGGGTCCAGGAGCTTAGCAGGCACTGAGGTTGGGGCCTACCTTCTGTCTTACTTGCGCTAGGGGAGTGGCCCCAGGAAGGGGTCCAGGAGCTTAGCAGGCACTGAGGTTGGAGCCTATCTTCTGTCTTACTTGCGCTAGGGGAGTGGTCCCAGAAATGGGTCCAGGAGCTTAGCAGGCACATGTAACACCTCCTGTGTTACTTGCATAGCACCGCACTCTGGGCAAAAGGATTCTGGCAACATTGCTGAGATTTCTTTTCCAGGAAAATGCTCATGTTTTTCTTACTCAAGCAGTGCTGAGACTTGACATGGCTAGAATCTTCCCATTCTCCTGCCTCAACACCCATCGCCTCCCCTGGCATTCCTCGGAGCCTGCATCTGAGAGCCTCTGAGGCTGGACTGCCCTCAGATGCCTCCTGCGAGGAGGTGAGCACCTCTGGCCCTCCTGACATGGGACTCTTGGGCACCTGCTGCCCTGCGGCATCAGCCCAGGTGTGCCACACCTCCCAGCTCGACTCAGCTACCAGACTATCGCAGGCTGTCACCTTGTGTAAAAAATGGTTGAAAGTCATTCATTTCATATGGTTCAACTTAACACAATACATACACTGGCAGCCAGCATTGGGTGAGGAGATACAATGCAAGGATGTCAGAATGCAAGACACCAAGAAGGTGGGGCACCTGTTCAAGGGGGACTCAGCCCTGGGGCCCACTCCTGGGAACCCCACACTTGGCAGAACACAGTGCCTCTGACCAGAGCTCTCACACTTGCTCCTGGAACCATATCAGTTCTGAAAAACTTGCCCACACATTCCTCACTGGTTCACCAGTAGGAACCTGTTGGGTCAATATATGGACCACACCCTGGCCCTGATACTTGCCACCAAGCTCTGGGAACCTGGGGGTAGGGAGGTTGGGTTGGCAAGAGCATCTGGTAAACTGGTCCTCAGAGAAACCCCACTGTCTCTATCCGCTGCAGGTGGCTCGGCTGCCAGGGGCCCCGAAGCGCAGCCACCCAGGCTGCAGGCCACACCCCACCTTACCTCTCACTGGGCAATGGCTTGGGCTCGGGGCGGATGGCAGCCATGGAAAGAGGTGCCTGGTGGGAAGGGGATGAAGAGAAGTTGAGATCCAAGGATCCAGCCTTCCTGTGTAGCGGCTCTAGCCCCATGGCTCCTCGCATCTCGCTCTCTATGGGGCAGGACCCAGCCCTGCCGTGGATGGACAGCGAGGACACTTCAGGGCCCATCGCACCCTGGAGGACGACGTCCATGGCCACCTGGGAGTCGTGGGTCGGAGAGACAGACGTTGGGGAGCGTGGCTTCTTCTTGGTGGAGGCGCCGGCTAGCAGCTTCAGTAGTCCGCCCTTCTTCTCTTTCTGGAGAGACACAGGTGAAATCCGTGTTAACTCTTGGAAGCCGTGGCTGTGAGCTCATGCCACTTGGAAAAGGAATCATCACCTTGCAAGCTGGCAGGAGGAAGAAAGCAAAGTGACCCTCGAAGGCTGCCCAACTCCTTTCCCTTCCTCGTCTTCTCCAGAAAACCCTTCAAGTGGTCCACACTGGCCAAGCGATGCTGGTAGTGTGTGGTTCCTCCAATGTGAGCCCTGGCCCACGTGGGCAGAAGAACCAGCAGCTGACAGCATCCCTGTTTGCTCACTTAATTCCCCTAAGTGGTCTCTGCAGGATGGAAAGCTTGTTCCTGTTGCAGGGGCCACGCTCTTCTGAAAAGAGCCCTCGTGTCCCTGGGTCGCATCTGGGCTTCCTGAGATGAGCTGCCTCCTCCCTGGGTTGTTGCTGTGAAAGCCTGAGCCTCCAGGGCAGTCACATGGAAACTCTGGGCAGCATCTTCTACATGACTGTGCCAGCCAGGACTTGCTGATGCACGTGTCTGCACATTGTGTGCACCTGGCGGTGTCAATGCACACGTGTGTATGATGTGTGCATCACAGATGTTCTTGGGAGGTTACTCGTTCCTAAGCAGAGAACACACCAACAGCAGAGGAGAGTGGGAGGAGCCTGGCTCTGGGCACACTCTGCCTGCATCTTTCACTGGGAAATACCCTGGTAAAACACTTCCTCCATAGGCAGCTTGGGCATGCTGGCACTTGGGCATGGCTCCTCGTATACACAACCACTGTGTGAACCCAAACATCTGGTGCAGCAACCATAAGCCTGCTTCCCCATGTTACTCTGGCATCGTCCGGACCCTGCTCTGGCCCACTCCTCATCCCCACGTCTCATCCGTCCGTCCTGCCCCGGGAAGATCTGTCTCTAGGGAATAGCAGTTCTAGGAGTTTCACAGACTTCCTCAGGCCCTTCCTACTCCAAAGGGACAGGCCTCCTGTGGTGTGCAGTTGGAGCATGCTCCGGAGGCCTTCCTAACTCTGGCTGACGGGTGAGACCAGCCCAGGCAGGGGCCGTGGGCAGTGATCCTGGACTGCCAGGCCAGTGCTCAGTGTGCAGCTTCTCTCTGATGCTGAGTTCTGGCATCCGTGAGTGGACGGGGTGATGCTCAGCTCCCTCGGTCGTGGTCTGCAATGATCACATCAAAGGTGCTTACAGAACTGCCTGCTCACAGGCTGAGCAAATCCACATGTGAGAGGAAAAAATGCATTCCCTGGTTGTGGTGGCCTCTGGAATCTCCAGTGCTGCTTCACCTCACTCGCCCCACCAGGAGTGGGGCTCTGTCAAGCTGGCCTGTCCTTCTTCCCAATTCTACCTCTTCTGCCAGTGTTTATGCTGGCATGGGGGCTGCAGCACTTCTTGACTGCACCTGCGGCCCACGACCTGTCTCAGCTCCAAGTTCCCTCCAAGAAAACATGCTAGACCCTGGAAGTCACACAGAAAGTGGAAGGAAACCCAGAGCGATCATTGGACACACACCTAGTTGGAGCCCTTGATTTTCTGGCAACTTAATGCGAGGCAGTCCCTCTGCCAGTTTTTCCAGAGGGATTTTTTTAGCAGCCCAACTGAAGGGTCCATGTTCCCAGGAATGCACTTTGGGATCTTACAAAGAGCAAGAAGAGGAATGGGGCTCAATGCTGAGTGAGTGGGCTCCACAGAGGTGGGAGAGAGAAGGGACAGTCAGGTTGGCAATGCAGCTGTGGCAGGCAGCCTTGGACAAAGGGACATGGTGAGTCCAATGGTTGGTGCTTGCACAGGTCAGAGAAGAAAGAACTGCAGAACCTGAGTTGGAGAACAACATTCCCACGTGGCCTGTAGCAGAGAATCTCACTGGGATGGGCGCAACATCTGGAGACATTCTGCATTGCCACAATTCGGGGGGGGGGTGTCACCAGCAGCTATGGGCAGAAGCCAGAGACACTGCTGAGCACTTTCCAACACCCAATGCATGGGCAGCACCCCATGGCTAAGAGCTGTATGATTCCAAATGTTATCCGTGCCAAGGCTGGGAACCACGGTGCACAGGGGAACAGCAGAGGCCACGGGAAGCCAGGCCTGCCTGGGTATCCAGTCTGAGCCCACAGGAGGCCCTGAATACACTGGCCCTCTTCCACGCCTGGTGAGGTAGGTGTCTGTCATATGCCCTCCCTGCCCTCCTTAGTGTCTTGGCACTGCAGAAGGGCCAGGTTGCCCCACCCCCTTCAAGTTCCTTATTGGAACACCAGCTGTGAGAGGCTGCCCTGCTGCCACTGTTCACCACAGCATCAGGGCTGAACATGGCGCCCAACATCTGTTCGTCAGATGAATTCTGTTCAGTACTAGCTCTCTCATGGTTCCTCTACAGTGGGTTTGGGTAGGTGGTGTAATCTGGCCCATGAACAAATGCCCCCTGCAGGGCACCACACATTGTGCAAGACCCTGCTGGCTCACTGCCAGCTCAAAGTTTTGGAAAGATGAGAGGCTGGTAACGGGGATGGGTAATCTTTCTTAATTCTCCAGGATTAAACAGGATTGATTACATTTATAACTTCATTTGTACAGACAAGTAACAGCAGGGCTGATGATGGACATTCCCAGCATTCCCTGAGTGGTCCCTGGTGAAGCAGCTAAGGACTGGCCAAGGGGCACTTTGTGCTTGGCCAGCATAGGCTCACACATGAGCTTGGGAGCAGCTCCATGGGAAGCTAAGAGTTCACATGATGCAACTTAGGCTGACCAAGAATGTGTATTAAGGAAAGATGGATTTGCTGGGTTTCTCCCGAGACCAAGACTGGTCCTTCATGGGCCTGATGAGGAGAATTTGGCATCCCTGTCCCTGATTCCCCAGTGGTGTTCTGCCCCTCTTTCCATAGCTAGCACTCCCTGCTCCTGGGGCTGGGTCACTTTTACCCCGCTGACACCTCTGGATGGCTAAAGTTCAGTCAGTGTAGCCTCGCCAGGGGAACCAGCAGTGTGGACTGTTTGCTGTGCTAGGTCTTGTCTCGGAGGCACACCTGTGCAGAAAGGTGTGTTGCTCATTTAATGTGGATGACGAGGCTGTTGCCAGCTGGGAGATCCCTGCTGGGAAGGCTGCCCCCCACAATCCCATCAGCCACCTGGCTCCCATCCTTTGTCACATGTCCCACTAACAGCTAAGCACTCTGAATGAACGGGCAAGACTGTAGCAGGCCCTGGGGGTGGGTCACTAGCGTCACCGCTTCTGACACCACTCGTTTCCTGCTCTGCAACCTGGGAGGATGTGGAGACAGCAAAAGAGCACTTGAAAAACTGTAATAGTTGTCTCCTGATACTTGGTGAATATGTTGTTCTCTGCATCAGTTTTCTCCACTCATCTTTAAATATTACATTCTTGGCCAAATACGGGGAACCTAGCTAGTTATTCCCAGTAAGAATAGCATGAGATTGACATCCTTGTCTGGCGACAGCATGCAGTCACAGGGCCCTCCAGCTCTTCCACAGCAACACCAAGGGCTACCAGAACCTCCCAGGGGGCCATGCGCAGAGGACCAGACTGAGTTTTAAAGGGCAGCCCTGCAGTGCTCCTTGGGACTCTGTGGGGCTGAGCTGCTGGCCAGCTGCCAGGGGAGGCGCCTTCTCCCCCAGGAGCACGGTGACAGGCCAGGTGACGATGAGTGTGCAGGGGCTCAGGAGACAGGACCACGTGGCTATTGCAAACAGAAAACGTGGCCAGGCACCTGAGGGGGGATGCGCGGTCAGCAACCAGGGCCAGCCACACCAGACTTGGAAAAGTTCATGAAAAGCGTGTACTCCAAAACATACACACACACACATGCACACACACACACAACAAACCTACGCATGAGTTTCACTAAATTGCAACAAAACAAACATATTTATCTTCGTTTTCCATGAACTTTTGGAACTACCTTTGTACTCAAACATCAGCCTGTGAAAGAAGTGAGAATTCAGGAAAACCAGTGTGTGCGCCTGCTCGCATTCACACTCACTGCACTGCCAAAGAACCAGCACCTGGAAATCCAACATTCAAAAAGGCACTTAGGAAGGTGTTCATTTACGCTGCAGGCCAGAGGAAAACTGTGACACACTAATGTAAAATAAGAATTCTTTGGCAAATATTGAGAGGGAGGTTCCCCTAGGGGCCTTAATTGCTTTACAGAACATTAGTCTAAAAACGTGCAAGCTTACATGAAGATCCATTGCCAGTGAAAGTTCAAGCATAAGTTACGGACTATTGTTTCCGAAACTACAAGGAGCCAAAGGGAACAGAATTGGATTCGCCGAAAGCAACATTAAAATTTGTAGGGATGCGATTCAGTTCATTACACAATAAAGAAGGAGGCCACGGCAACACTTCTCTTCAACAGATTTACTGCCCTGATGCTTTTCTGCACAGTTTGAAAATCAGTTTGCTTTGGCTGAGTACACGCCAAACACCGGGCATGGTAAAAACAAACAAGTTTTCAACATGTAATCTGGGAACCCAGGAAAGCTTCAATGAACAGAATTCCAAACCTGTAGTACACCTGATGGCTAACAGGAATTTCTCAGCATCAGAAGGCAGGGTGGAAATTCAGAAGCATTGAGAAGAAAAGACGAAACAGTCACACATCTCCACTCTGCAGGTTCCAGTCACAGCTGTGACCCGAGCACGGAGAATGGTGACCCTTGCTGAAGCCACTCAGATCACAGGCTGACCCTCAGCAACAGAGGAGCACCCTGCTGGCAATCCCAGGGTCCCTCCTGCCTCCTGATGTCAGCTTCCAAGTTGGGCAGGATCCCAGGCAGGCTGAGGTTTACTTCCACATCATTTGACTTAGGACAGCAAACAGGTAGCTCTTCATTTGAAAGAGGAAACAAAAAGCAGAAAATTTCAAGCTGTTGCTTTGAACATAATGGGACGAGCACTGAGAATTTTAATGGGAAAAGGCTTGTCTCCAATTATGCCTGAAAACACAGCTTCTGAAATAGAGAAAGCTTTACAAAAATAGAAGCATGTAATGCATTTCCAGGAAGGACAGAGGAAAGGAAGAGCTATAATGAATAGAGAGGAAGTTTTCATAACCTTTAAAGAGACAGGAATTGTGCATTGTGCTACTGGGTGTTCTAAACGTTAAAAAGCATCTTTAAGAATATTGTGCTGGCAAGAGGCCAAAGATAAGGAAGCTTGGCTCATGACACAGTGGCGAATGGGAGGCAGCAGCAGCCTATACTATCCAGGACTTGCACTGGCTTCTGTTTCTGATGGAAAAGATGCTCCCTGCAACACGTTGTGTTATTTGTTTGTTTTTTCTTTTCCTGGCATGAAGCCTTGGTCACTTGGTTGCTTTTCTGCCTGCAGCACTGCACCAGACATTGTGAACAGGGAGCCGAGGACATGAGAAGCAGCAGTTGGAGGGCATCCTGCTCCTTTAAAGATAGCAGCCAGCTATCCTCAGAATCACAGCTAAGCTCATGATGCATGCCCAGGAGCTGGGGGATGTCCAGCCAGCACAACACAGCCTGGAGGCAGAGGGGCTCACAGTGCCCCTCAGGAACAACGCAGTGTTGCTGAGCCAGAGGGAGCTTCATAAACTGAACATGTGCAGCAGGACGAGTGTGGGAGGCACAGCACCCCGGAATGACCTGGGGGACAGATGGAGCTGGGAGTCCCTATCACTTATTAGCTGTCTGATCTTGAGCTCCAGGCCCCAACTCCCTCGTCCATAATGTGGTCAACAGATTGCAGAAATGATGCTGGTCCCACGTTACATGACCTCGTGACACTACTGCATCTCAGTGTGTGTAAGCTCACTCCACAAGTCACTTCCCTCCTCTGGGCTTCCCAGGCTGCTGGGGGGCCCAGGGAGCAAGGACTCTCGCACCTCTGGCTCTCTCTTGCCTTGAGTCATCCTCTGATGATTCAGATTGTGCGAACAGTGTCATGAAAAACTGTCTAGAGCAGGGACTGGGGTCTTTTTCCTGTCAAGGACCATATGGCTATTAATGTATCTGTAGGCCATACAAAATCAGCCTGCTGCAGACTGAACAGTCCTGCTCATGGTGGGCACCTTGGCGGGGCCAGACTAATGATCCTGTGGGCCTTACAAGGCCTGTGGGCCAGCTGGTGCCCACCTCTGGTCCCGATAAAAGACAGAGAGGACTGTTATGATGCCGGAGCCAAGATACGCCAACTGTTGTAGGGGGTCCGAGGAGCCAGAACTGTGTCAAACAACATAGCTAGACAGCATGTGCCCCATCATCAATGACACATGACTGTACTCATCAGCCTCATGACATGGCCAACACCTCATGGCTCTGGGCTCCTGTCTCAGTACCGAGCAACAGGCAGGCTGGCAGCCGAGGGCCAGCATGCAGTAGCCCAGCCCCCAGCAGCTACAGAGAGCTCTTCCCGAGGGATGCCTGTGCAGTTGGCATCACTTCCTCTGAGTGCAAGTCTGGTCAAGGAACGATGGCATGGCTGGCTGTTCCAAAGAGCCAGCCATTAATCCCCCACACCTTCAGAGACCTGCAGAGCAACAGCAGGATGACAACATTCTCCAGGCCACTGTAGCAGCCCAGCTTCAACCACAGGCAGAGATGTTCTCCGAAGCTCCAAACCTCAGGGAACACGCCTGTCCCTGGCTAATAGCCCCCCGGCTAAGAGCAGGGAGCACCGTAGGAGCACTGCCAAAGGAAACACGGTCCTGATACCGAGCCTGGTGGGGGCTCCAAGCAACAACTGGCGTCACCTACCACACACACACACAAGCATGGCCCTCCAGTCAACTCCAGTCTGGGCCAGCTAACACCAGCAGCCTTCTGGTCCACTCAGCTAAAATGTGGGCCAGGGCAGACGTGAAGGAACAGAGACCATCTGCACCCAGTCCCCGTCATGCTCGCCATCCTTGGAACCCACAAAACAATGGGTCCCTTGGGCTGTCAGAAGGAAGACAATGCGAGGCAGACATCATGTGTTTGATTTAGTTTTGACAAGCACTGCTAAGTTCACAGCTCTGTATCTCAGTGTTTGCACAGTTTGCTTATTAAATATTTTCCAGTTTTTCAAAAAAAAAAAAAAAGGTAGGGGAGCTGACCTGGGCGTGGTGATGAGATGGTGGTCTGAGCACACGTGACCATATCCCTCTCCCTCTGGCCCTCCCCTCCCCTCCTCTCCCCCGAGAGCCTTGGTGAGTGCCAGGGCTCCTCTGCCTCATTGCAGACATTTTTATGAGAGTCTGTTTCCTCCTCATCTGCTGCTCTGCTCCCTCATGTGGCCATGTCACTTGGGACTGGTTTGTCCTGGACCCAGCACTGAGTGCCGAAGGGTGTCCCAGCATGCCCCCCGCCCCTCATTCTGAGTGTGATGTCAACAACTGCACTTGACCAACAGCCACAACTCCTGCACGCAGCTGCTCACAAGGGAGGCCACACTCCTGCTCAGGCAGGGCCCAGAGTCAGCTCCCAGATCCCAGCTCCATCCAGGAATGAGGACCAGACCTCTAGGGGCCCTCATCAGCCTAGGCAAGAAGCCCCCTTTCCCAGGAAGACTACTGCTGAGTGTAGACAAAGTAACGCCAGTGCTTTTAAATGTGGAAACATTAGAATGCTAAGATGTCCATTCTCCACGTATGATTTTGAATTTAGCATCAAAGAAGCTGGAAAAACGCATGACGCTTCATCCCGACACCATCACATGTTCAGTAAAGCAGCATGGCCCTACACAGCCTGCAGAATGCACACGGCATTAATTACTCTGAAGCTGTTTCAAAGGACATTAGCCCTAAAGGGAGGCTGCACAGAGGTGAGAACCGGAGACAGCCTGCTCAGGGACCTGTCTGGGTGTGTAATGGGGCCTCACTCAGACCATTCTGCTTTGCACTCGGATTTCCAACAGGCCTTTGGCTTGTTTGCTGTGTACGGTGCTGCCAGAACATGTTGAGTAAAGGAAATATACACAAGCTGAATCTCAGTAGGACCTGGTGTTCCTCTACGGACTTCTGGAATAGAACAAGAAGATGTAAACACATTACGATTTCGTCAGGTGTGCCAAGTACACATACCTTCTGAATTTTTCCAAAGAAACCTACAGATGGAAATCACTTCATCCAAGCAGGGAGACAACCAAGGCTTCGGTCGGGTCCCTGCAGGAGGAGAGCATGCCTGCTGTGGTTCAGGAATCAGCTGTGGACATGGGAGGAGGAACCCACTCATTAAGATTGCTAACGCTTGCTGTCCTCAGAACATGAGCCAGCCTGCTGCCTGGTTTCACTGGGGTCACCACACCTCTGAGTCAACAGGCAGTGCAGGGAGCTACAGTGCTGACTGAGCAACATGGTGCTCAGCACCTAGGGGTACTCGGAACCTGGACTTCAGCAGACCCATCAGATCTCTCTCGGTATTGCTGGACCCTGTCATTAAGGTCTTTGGAAACTAGAACCCTAAGCCAGCACAACCAGAGATGGCCTAGGCCCTTAGCAATGAAGATTCGGGTCCCCGCCAGCTGAGTGTTCTCCTAAAGGGAAAGGACACCGACTCGGGTGTAGAAACGGGTTGTCACCACACAGCCGTGATCCTGTGACCAGTTACAGCCACAAGACCATGAGGGTGATGAGCATTTCCTTGTTATGTTTTAAATATGTTTGTGTATATATTAACCAATATCTATGTTCTCTTTCTTCTCTCATCTGTATATTATGTAGTGTAAGATGTACTGACTTGACATGATGACGTCTAAGTTATGGGACATCAAACGGAAGAGTGAGCACCAGGCAGACTGTTCTTGCACTCTCGCTTGGAGAAAGCATCATGACGCTTTCAGTTGTATTCCACTGTGTCACATTAAGCAGAAGCTTGATGTTGCTTTTGCCTTTATTTAGAAATTTCAGCACTGTCTAGGGAGGCGCCGCGTTGAGAAATGGTAGACTGTGACAGTGAGTGTGCCAACTTGGCTAAGCTGCGTGCCCCAGTTGTCCAGTCAAACGCTAATCTAGAGGGTTTATTACTTTGTAGATGTGATTAAATACCACAATCAGTTGACTTGGAGTAAAAGAGATGAAAGCATGTGCTTTAGCAACGTGGTAGACTTTACCCAGGCAGTGCAGGGTCGGCAGATCGATCAGAGCCTTCCTGTGTGGGTTCCAGCGTTGCTGGCCTGCTCTGCCCTGCACAGTACGGCTTCAGCAGCCTCTACAATCTCATGGACCCTTTCCTTAAGACAAAGAAGTCGTCTGCATTCCTACGGGTCTCTATCCATCATCTACCCTTATTATCCACCAATCTGCTTCTTTGGAGTCTAAGGGATTTGTACTGGGATATTAACATGAGGAAAGAACAGATCAGAGTTACAGGGCAGCAGATGCAGCTGGCGTAGTCATTGCTGCTGGGCTTTAGATCCTAGAGCAGTAACACTTTCATCAAGCTGACTTATTAAGCAAATTCGAGACACAGATCAAATGTGAATCCCCTGAAAAGATTAACGAGGTTCATTCTCACGCTATTTTCAAATGTGCCTTGCAATTTATTGAGACATAGCCTGGAAAGTATTACCAGGGACATAAAATATCAGGCAAGGAAAAGACAAGTGCATCTCAAGAGTGACTTCATCCTAGACAGACAGGTTGATATGAAGTTGTTGCACCTCACAGAGGGGACAGAATGCCACCTCCTCTCACTGAGTACCTGAACAAAACACGACAAACCCAAACCGACACAAACAACTCTCCTGCTGTTCTTTCTTGGCATGCTCTCAATTATGTAAACAAGATGGAAAGCACCCCCAAGTTCTGCAATGTCTCATCATGCTGACATCATCTGCTCCCGGGAAAAACAGCCAGTTAGATCCCAAATGTGGGCACTGCCATCTGGTGTGGTGGGAGGGTGGGAGGATGTTTTTCTTTTGAATCAACTCCACCAGCTGAGCTTACCTGGGCATCTAAGAAATATCCCACATCTATATGAGCAGTCTGAGCTTGGTCACCCGGACAGGAAGGTGGTAAAGAGGTAGGATTTTACAGAACAACAAAATACAAATACAAACATGATGAGGGAATATCAAGCATGCCCAGTGTGCCGTGGCTCATCCAGTCTGTGATCCACATTAGCACCCAGCTGTGCAATCACCCTCTGCATGCTGAGTGGGGAGTCACAGGGTCCCATGGCAAGTCCCCATGCTGAGTGGGGAGTCACAGGGTACCAGGGCAAGTCCTCATGCTAAGGAAGTCACAGGGTACCTGAACGGGAAGTTCAACCCTAAAGAGTTAATAGATATTGTCCTAGGTGGGTGCCAGAATCCCCACACATCTGATATGTGACTCGCAAATCCTTTTCCATTTCCAAAGTTTACTTGAAAATGAATTTTGCTTTGCTACCTTGTAGTTGAAGCCCTGTTTCTGACTAAAATAAATTTTTTGTTCACTCCATTGCTCTAATAGCAAATACAAAACTGGAACCATAAAAATTATTTTTAATTGGGCCCAACGCAGTAGCCTAGTGGCTAAAATCCCCACCATTTTATAAAAGATTTTTTTTATTATTTATTTGGAGGCCAGAGAACGAGACAGAGCAACAAAGAGAGAGAGTTTCCATCCACTGGTTCACTCAAATGGCTTCAATAGCAAGGAGCCAGGAGCCAGGACCTTCATCTGGGTTTTCCACATGAGTACAAGGGCCCAACACTTGAGCCACCTTCTGCCACTTTAGAAAGGAGATGAATTGGAAGTAGAACAGCTGGGATGTGAACCAGCACCCAGATGGGCTGCCGGTGTTGCAGGTAGAAGTTTAACACTTTATACCATGTGATAGCACCTAAAAATTATTTTCTATTTATATTTATTGGTAGACACAGGGGGAAAACTCACCAGAAATGGAACCTCCCGTGGTTTAGATGTATCATGCCAAAAATAGGCTGCCTCAACCAGAGTTCACTTTCGAGTAGCTTATATCCCTCAATTTGGTGCTAAGTGTGTACAAATTTCAAAATCAAATTCCTTTTTTTACCTTTTATAGAAGCCTCAGAAATATGTCAGAGGACCTCAAGCCCTTCCTATAAAAATAGAACTACAAGACGAAAACAAAAGATTGAACATTAACTCCATCAAGATGCAGACTCTGTTGTGAGCAGCAACAGACATTGAGTTCACCCCTGATTGGCCTGGGAAATTAACTGGTGCTTTTTACTTCACAGATGGAAATCAAGGAGTCCTTGAAAGACTGTTTGAGGTTAGGTGGTCGCTATGGTGACTGCCTTGGTAATCACTATGGTAGAGGCACTGCCTTAGAATACCTGCATCCCAGGTCAGAGTGCTGGGGTCTTACTCTGCTTCCCCTTTCCTTCCAGCTCAGTAAGGCATCTCTAAAACAGCAGGTGGTGGCTCAGGCCTCTCACCTGAGAGATCAGGATGGGTTTGACCTCTCCCGGCCCTGTCTGGAAGTGAATCAGCGTTGGGAGCATCTTTCAGTCTCTCTCCTTCTCTTTTGTCCTTCCTTTCAAATAAAAATAAACACATACCAAAAGAAGTCAGAAGGAGCCGAGTCAGGACTATACACTGGATTCCCAAAGACTTCCCGTGAAAATCAAAAAATGGCACTTATTTGATGAGACATTGTTACGCTGAAGGAGGACTCTCTAGGGAGGCCTTCCAGGATGTTTTTCTCCCAAAACTTTGGCTAACTTTCTCAAATCTCTCAGAACAAGCAGTTGTGGGAATTATTTGGTCCTCAGAATGTCAACAAGCAAAATCCCCGCCTAACCCCCTGCAAAACTCTGCCACAGTGTTCTTGACTACCTACTTCAGCTCCGGCTGGATCACTTCCACCTCTTGGAGGCCATGGCCTTGACTGTGCTTGCGTCTACAGCTGTTCAGGTAAAGCATGCTTCATCTATGTCCTAGTAAAACTCTTGAAGAAAATGTTTCAGGATATCTACCCCACTTAGCACCATTTCTGTTGAAAGCCCTGCCCTCGTCTATTGCTGACCTAGGTGTGTTTGACACCCACTTGAAGACCCAAACCTGGCGGGTGTAACGGCTTAGCTCCAGCATCCTGAGGACTTCCCTTGTACAATAGGTAACCATGGAGATGTCATATGTTCCCTAGAAAAAGTCTTCTTACTCCACCTCAGGCACAAGGCACCCCTCAGGCACGCCTGGTCTTTCACACGGGCTTAAGAGTGCCTGGATGGAATTTCAGCAGAGTTAGGCACTGTGGAACTTTAATGGACAGCAGAGCGGGATGTTCTCTGTCTTTTCCCAGAGAAAAGTCAACCACAGAAACATCCAGAGAACACTGCCAAGTACCTAAAAAGAGTGCCGAATGTATATCCACATACCTCTTTGAAAGACAGACCCACAACTGAGGGCTGTGTTCTCTAGGTCGGTAACATCTGTCCAGCTGTAGTACTGGGTGGGGAGTGGAAGGCTGGCCTCCAACTTAGGTCCGAATTCCTAGACCTCGGCTTGACTCCAGCTGGGACCACATAGCCTCATTTGCTTTGGCACAGTGAGACTCAATAGGTGCTGACTATAAATGGCACTGTGGGTGCTTTGCACCTTGCTATCAATTAGGCACAACCCAACTGGGAACATAAAAGGGAGAACTATTAATGAGTAAGTTTTGAGAGTATGGGGTGCATCGCTGTGTGTTTGGCGCTGAGAGGATGAAGTGCCAGGCAGGCATGGTTCATTTTCCCTTTCACACACAGTGCCTTGCAGATTGCCCTGGGTCAGTCTACCATTGGCCAGAACATCTCAGCAGAGCAGCAGGGGGTCTGCAGCCTTCCAAGCAGGCAGGGGATTCCCTCCAAGGTTTCCCAAGGGTGTCCCCGAGACACAGCAGGTCCTTGCTGCCATGCGAGGATTAATAACACAGCAGAAGCCTCCAGTGGAAGTACAGCTCTGCTCCGTGTCTCACAGTCCAGCAGGTGAGAAGCAGTCTGGCGGTTCCCCATCAGTGGCACACTCAGGAGGGCAATGGTATTGAACGTCGCTGTTCCTCAGAAACCGTCAGTGGGCATCATACCAAAGCAGAGAAGGGACATTTGGGAGTGTAGAGCCAGGAGTGTTTGCAGAACTTTATGGCTCCCATGTCCTCATGTCGCCTGGCACTCCTGCACATCTTGGAGAGGCAGCTTTGGAGGGATGAGACAGAGGTACTGAGGCCCTGGCCCCTGCTTAGAGGCCTGCAGAATGGAGTGTCGCCATCCTCAGGCTCCTGCTGAGTTCAGGCAATGGTCTGGGGTCTCCCCAGAGAAATGGGGGAATGGGAAAGGCTGCCCCTACCTCAAACACACCACCAATATCAGGATACCTGCCCAGACATTGGAAAATGTATCTTCATTCAACAATACATTTCCTATGGAAAGATTTTAAGTCACAGAACGTGGTCAAGCCAAGAAGCGGACCATTGAACCATTCACATAGCAAAGCCAGCAAGCAGATGTTGGCCAATCCAGCCACCTGCATGTGAGCTGGGAACACTGGAAAACACTTGCCACATTTCAATTGGCTTCCAAAAAATTCCTGTAACAAGAAGTAACTTACCTCACCAGCAGTCATTGCATAATTTACATGTTGAAACCATAATGCTTTGGACATTGGGGTTAATGGAACATGTTATTAAAATGAATTTCACTGTTTAATATTATTTTAAAATTCATGTTGCATGAAAAATGTGGCTCCTAGAAAATTTCAAATTGGATTGGTGCCTTGCTTTAAATTTCAGCTAGGCAATGCTGACGCAAAAAAACCTAGATTCTAATCCTGGTTAGACCATGGTCTAGCCACGAGACAAGCTGGACAGCCCTTAGGGACTCAGACTTTCTTTTATTTCATTTATGAAATCTGTCCAACTTCCTTCACGGTCCTCCGAGCAGCTAAGCTTGCTGTCCCCGACAACTGCTGGGTCAGCATTCTCCTTAAGGTTGTGTGCCTGCGTCAGACAGACGGGCAGGCGGCGGACTGCTGAAAGGTGACTCACTGAAGCAAGGGGTGCTGTTCATACTCCATGCACAGATCTCTTGATTTGTTGTGACTATGGCCTGGCACAGGCGAGAAGCATCTTATTTTAACAAAACAGGTATATTACAATGCTTGATTTTCAACAGGTGGAACTATGGGATCCTGGGGAAGAGACACTTTCAGTGACAAGTCCTTGGGTTGGCATTGGTCAAAGTAAACCATAACATTTGTCTAACTCCACTCCCATGGCTTTTTTTTTTTTTCTTTTTGCTGGGGCCTCCGTCTCGGTCACATACCTGCTACATCTAAGAGCCTATCCCTGAGCCTAGATTGTACCCAACGCCACTGGCATTCAGGGCCAAAAGGCTAACATACACAGCAGGCCCAGGCTCGGGCTCAGGCTCAGGCTCAGGCCCGGGAGGGTCCCACTTACCTTTTCATTTTTCTTTTCATCTGGTTTGCAAGCTGTGTTGGTGGGGCTTCCTGTGGACAGGCCGCTGCCGGCCTCCCCGTTTAGGTTGGCCGCACTGACGTTGGGAGGTGTGATGGCTGAGGCTGCTGACGACAGAGGGATGGTTGGCCGGGAGCACACTTGCACTGGGGGCTGGTGGCCATGCTGTGGGGACACGTTGGAGCGGGGCCTGAGGCTGGTGGCAGGCAGGCGGGAAGGAGAGTTTGGGGTGCGAAGGGGTGACACGGTGGCAGTCGGTCGCTCTTGACCTTGTGCTGAGGAGTGGGCAGCTGGAATAGGTTTGGAGAGAGTGGTTGAAAGGTTAGTGTGCACCTTGCCTGCTGCCCATTGGCCTGATCATGTCAGGATCATCCTCTCACTGCTCAGAACCTTTTGGTGAAGTTGGCCCAGGCCTGGCATGCTCATGGTCCTACTCCTGCAAAGGGGGAGACACCGAAGTCAAGAAATCTGTATTTTCGTTTTTCCAAAGCTCAAGCTAGCAGGAAACCCTACCCCAACCCCCAAAGTAATCCCCATCTCAGGCAGCCAACAGTTTTTCCAAGGTTGCTATAAACATAGCCTTGTTCCAAGTCTTTCGTGAAATCTTCTACCTAGCTTTTTCTACTGTGACAAATCAATGCATTCAGCACATTTTTAAGAGTTTATTCACTCATTAATTATTTGAGAGACAGAGACACATTTCTCAAATGTCATCTATGGCTGGGGTTGGGATTGGACCTAGCCAAAGCCAGAAGCCAAGAACTCAATCCAGTCTCTCACATGAGTGCAGACCCCCAAGGCTTGAGCCATCAACATTATCTCCCAGAGGACATTAGCAGGAAGTTGTCAGGGCTGGCAGAGAACACACTTAGATGTGGACACTTGGGAAAAGTTTTAACAGTGTGTGGGTTAAGCTGCCCAAAATAATTCTTGGGGGAACTCTGCAATCATTAAGTATCGTTGCAGGTAAGCAGTTTACAGAAGAGAGCTCAGCTCTTTTTGGTTTTGACCCCAGAACCAACCATGCAGTTCCTGGTCCCCACATTGGGTATATGACCTCGCTGAACAAGGGCCCAAGGTAGGACTGCAAGAAGATTGAACACAGTGGACTTCTATCCTGGTCCAGACAGCAGGAGAAGCTGTCCCCGTCTCTACTGTGTTCTGCCGGCAGGTGCAGCTGCATCTGTACGTCAGAGTGCCAGAGTTTCTGGATTTTCAAAACAGGTGCTTCACAACTGAGCCCATGACTTTCTGCTGGCAAAACTGCTTGTTGGCAGATGCTGGGAATGCAAAGGCATCACAGTTGCAAAACGCTTCCATCCGAAAAGACAAAGTTCCCTGTAAACACAGCGCCGTGTCAAAATTAACCTTGCCACAATTCCGTGTTTATGATTTAAAAGAATCTCCTCTTCGCTGACTAGATGAAACAAAGCAGGAAGAGTGCAGCAGTGGGCACTCAGATGCAGACTCCAGCTGGCTCTCAGTGGGCACTCACATGCAGCAGTTTGACATGGTTCTGCCTCCCAAACACCCCTTCAATATATAACACACTCATACATGCTGATGGCACATCATGGGCATGGGCAGAAATGCACCACGCATAAGCCTTCCACCTGCAAGCGGAGCCTTCTTTGCAGTACTGATGAGAATACTGTGAGATCTGACTCTGGATATGGATTCATTGGGATTCAGGAAGCCCAAGGCTTCTAGAAGCTGGCGGATTGGTGGATTATTATTATTATTTTTTTTTTTGGCGGGGGGGGAGATAATGCAAGTATTCAGAGAAGACAAGATGATTAATCAGGGAATGGAAGTGTTGCCATGAGTAGAGAGCAGCAGGAGAAAAGCAGGTGCTGTACAAAGAAGGAAAACTGCCACACTAAGGGAGTGCCACACTAAGTGAGTGCCACACTAAGGCAGCAGCTCAAGACACACAGGAGCTGTGCGGACGGGGGAAAGCTGCTGAAAATGCCCTGGGCTGCAGCTTGAGGCCCAAGAGGTAGGTGAGCACAAGCGAGCTACAGGAAGGCACCACAACCCATGGACAAAAGCCTAGTAGATCTGGAGCCAACAAAAGGAAACTGGAGCAGGAGGACACCTGTGGGAGTCTTCCAAAAAGGCAGCATGTGGCAAAAACCATAGGACATCTTGGCAGATTTTGGGATAATCTAGACTGGCTTGTAACTCTAACAAGATATTTGTTGACATTTAAGGTGCAGAACATTTTTGGGGGGGGGGTGTGCAGGAAAATCCTCAACACCATGGCAACAAATGGCTAAATACTAAAATGAAATAGACATGAGACAGCTGAATGGTACCCTATAGCCATTTTAAGGTGTATAGCAGCCGGTCCGGTCCTGTATATAAACTAAAATTGAGATGTCAATGAGCTAATCATAGGTTGTGGTTAGGATTTGCTTTTTTTTTTTTTTTTTTAACATACTGGTTACTCAAAACCATGTCAATTCCATAATATTGCAAATTGCTGTTGATGTTATATTGGGACTCTTAATTGACTGAGATGATATTCTACCAGCTCTAACTTCGGACCAGAAATGGTCTCCCCAAGAAACTGTTCAACCCATCTGGACAATAAGTAGCTGGACTCCATGCTTGGTATATGTTTGCAAGGAAAGAATCTTGATTGAATTTGAACTGTAATACTGCATCAAGGTAGAGGAATCCACCAGGGGGGAGGGGAAGGGGAGGGGTGGGGGGGATTCCCAGAGCCTATGAAACTGTCACATAATGCAAAATAATTAATAAAAAAAAAATATAAAAAATATGCAATTCAGCAACATGCAGTGTTGCTTGATGGAATTAGCTCTTACAGAAAAAAAAAAAAGCCATAGGACAAAGCAATGATCCCCATAAAGGGAGGCAAAACCAAGTGGAATTCCACAAGCTGCCTATTCGTCATTCCCAGATAGGGACAGCCATATCATTGAGGGGCGAACCGCTGGGGAGCAAATCAGTTGAGTGAAGGGTCCAGGAAACAACAGGTGAGTCCACTCCACATCCAGAAGATTCACAGCCTAAACTCTCATAGATACCAGGATCACCTGAGAGGTGGGCACTGAAACCCAGGGGCAAAGACTGGATCGAGTCAGTTACACAAATCCTGGTGAGTAAGACACAGAGAAGCCCAAACACTTCGCACTGGGAGACATTAGGACCCTGAGGCTCAGATTCCAACACCCAGAGTGTGAGCAAGGCAGGATGGGGAAGTGAAGGCTGTTTGATAAAGACAAGTACTCCTTGCAGCTGGCAGTATCCACACCAGTGGCGGGGACAGAGCAGAGGCATGCTTGAGCAGTCAGGAGCATCGTGGGAGGGAATCAGAGAACTGCTGGGAAGGAACAAAGCTGCTGACCTGAATGACCTTGCTACTCCAAGAGCTGTGGGTAGTGTGAGATAGTGTGGGGCATTGCTCGACTGGGCATGCAGCTCCATGGTTCTATGGCCACCCTGGTGCCCACCTCAGTCCCTATCCCAGCGTACACAGTATTAGAACAATGACCCTGTAGTATGCCTAGTGCCTTGGGGGAAGTCACGGAGGAGCAGGAGACTCTGCCACCAGGTAGCAACAAATAAAAGGAATTCTGCTTAGAAGTCCAAGGAATCCCTTGCTTTCCCTTCTCCCCCTCCCCCTCCACTAAAAGAAAAGAAAAGGGGAACTGATTTTTCCAAGATTTCCAAGAAGTCTCCCTAATCACCCAGAGACCAGTTGAGGTAAAGCAGGCATGACTTATTTGTACCCAAGAGCAGTAGTTTCCCAATTCCCAATTAGGGTAGAAGAAGAAAAGATTGAAAAGAAAAAACACAATTTAAAGTAGCAGTAATAACCTCCCTGGTGCCAGGTGCTGCTGAAACTGCAAGTGAGAGTCAGGCTAGGCAAATGAAAGCCTGGACACAGCCTCGAACAGCCAGGGCTAAAAGAGAGGCAACTGGGTCGGCACTGACTGTGCAGGATGAGGCTGAAGTCCATGGAGCAACCAGCACAAAAGCCCAAGCATCATTCCAGATTGAGAATGGGAACAGTACAATCTACCCACGAACTGGGGAGTGACAGACACAACGTAAAGACAGAAATTGTTTGAGAAGACACACAGATCTGAAGGCAATGGGCAGGGGAAACAGGAGACCACAAGCAATACAAATGAGGAAATCACTGTTTCCTTGC
Source organism: Ochotona princeps (assembly GCF_030435755.1). Taxonomy (NCBI): domain Eukaryota; kingdom Metazoa; phylum Chordata; class Mammalia; order Lagomorpha; family Ochotonidae; genus Ochotona; species Ochotona princeps. The sequence goes on from NC_080857.1 coordinate 30,620,731, forward strand.
AAATGAGCAAAAGACCTCCATCTTAGAGTTACAGAATGAAGACATTGAGGATGTTCTGGACAAGGAATTCAAAAATGTCATGATAAAACTCTAGAGAAACAGTGATAAACAAAGTCAAGAATTTAAGGAATATATCATGGTGCACATAACAAGCTATAAAATGGGTTTTAATTGAAATACTTGAACTGAAGAATACAACACAAAAATTAAAAAAACAACAGAAAGCCTCACCAATAGAATGAGCAAGGAAGAAGAAAGAATTTCAGAATCAGAAGATGCCTTATTCAGGGTCTGGTGTGATGACTCATCAGCTAAATCCTTGCCTTGTGTGAGCCAGGATACCATATGGGCACTGGTTTATACCCTGGCTGCTTCACTTCCCATCCAGCTCCCTGCTTGTGGCCTAGGAAAGCAGTAGAGGATGGCCCAAAGCCTTGGGACTCTGCACCTGCATGGGAAACCTGTAGGAAGCTCCTAGCTCCTACCTCCTGGCTTTGGATCGGCTCAGCTCCAGCTGTTGTAGCCACTTGGGGAGTGAACCAGGAGATGGAAGGTCTTTATGTAAATCTGCCTTTCCAATAAACAAAATAAATATTTGTTAAAATGCCTTATTTGAGGACAAAGAAGCAATCAGAACTATGGAAGGGGAACTGAATAAAGCTAAGAAAACCAAACAAGAATTGAACGACACCATGGAAAAATAAGCTATAAGGGTTATAGGAGTTCCTGAGGGCATGGGACTAAAACAGGCACTATAGAAGGATCAGATAAAATATAAGGGAAAAGCAATCAGAATCACTGCTGAGTTCTCAGAGGAAACTCTTCAAGCTGCAGAAGAGTGACATTTTATAAGTCAAAAAACTGAAAGAAAAATAAATCCAGCAAAGCTCTCATATTTGTGTGTGAAAATGAAATAAAATACTTACTGTGCCAATACAACTGACAGACTTCACTGCCACTAGAACAGCCCTATAAATGTTATTCAAAAATGTGCTGAAGACAGAAAAGAAGAAAATTATCTACCCCCAAAGATTGCCAAGGTGTACACTCTACACAATAAAACCACAAAAGAAGCCAACATTTGACAAAGAGAAACCCAATGCAAAAATGACAGGACCAAATCCTTACCTGTCCATAATATTATGTCAAAACACAAATGGTTTAAACTCATCAGTCAAAAGACATAGATTAGACTGTCTAAAAAAATAAGACCCATCTATCTGTTGCTTACAGGAGACACAGAAGTGAAAGTGGAAGGATGGAAATAGCTATTTAATGTGAAAAGCATGAAAAGAGATGAAGATGAATACCATATAATGATAAAGGGATTCATCCAGTGAGAAGAAACAATGATAATAAATCTATACACATCAAATGCCAGGCCACCTGGCTACATGAAACAACCTTTCAAAGAACTAAGAGGAAATATGGACCCCAATACAATAATAGTGGGGGACCTTAATACCCCACTAACATCAACAGATTGAGGAGAAAAAACTCAGCAAGGAAGCAATAGATCTCACCCAGACAATAGAACAAACAGATCTAATTGGTATCTACAGAACCTTTCAACCTATGCACACTGAATATACCTTTTTCATCTGCATGTGGGACCTTGTCCAAGGTTGATCAGTCACATTATAGCTTACAAAACGAGCCTCAGCAAATTTAGAAAAACAGAAATCATCCTATGCATCTTCTCAGACCACCATGGAGCAAAACTAGAGACTAGTAAGTCAAAATACTCCAGAAAATATGCAAATACTTGGAAGCGAAATAATATGCTACTGAATGAACAATGGACTAGAGAAGAAATCAAAGAAGAAAATCCTTGAAAGAATGAAGACTTCAACACAACTTACCAAAACTTGTGGGGTAACACCAGAGTAGTGCTAAGAGGCAAATTTATCACAATAGGTGCCTACATCAGAAGGGAACCAGAAAATGAGATAATCAGACATCTGAAGGAGTTAGAAAAACAGGAAAAAGGAAATAATCAAAATAAGGGAGGAAATAAACTAAGGAGAGACTAAAAGAATGATATACGAAATCAATGAACCAGAACTGGTTCTAGCCCAACTGATTAAAAAAAGATGGAAAGGACATAAATCAGTTGAGTCAGAGATGAAAATGGAATGTAACAATAAATACCTTAGGTATACACACATCAGCAACTACTCCAAGTAACTATATACTAACAAATCAGAAGACTTTCAAGAAATGGATAGACTCTTGGACACATACCATTTTCCAAAACTGAACTGTGAAGTAATAGAAAATCTCTACAGACCTATAACCAACACCAAGATCGACTAGGCAATTAAATCCTTCCCAACAAAGAAAAGCCCAAGATCATACTCCTTCATTGCTGCGTTCTACCAAACATTCTAAGGACAGACCCAGATTCTCTACAATCTATTGAAAACAATAGAAACGGAGGCACTCCTTCTAGGAAACCAACATCATCCTAATACCAAAATAAGAGACACAACAAAGAGAACTACAGACTGATATCCCTGATGAACACAGATGCAAAAATTCTCAACAAAATACAAAGCAAGAGAATTCAACAATACATCAGACAGCTCATTCACCTGGAAAAATGGGATTTATTCCTAGTATGCAGGGGTGATTTAAAATATGCAGATCAATAAATATCAAATTTATTGAAGAATCCACAAATTCAAGAATAAAGATCATCGCAACAGATGCAGAGAAGGCATTTGGTAAAATTCAACAACGCTTTATGCTAAAACCCCTAAGCAAGATAGGAATAGAAGGAACACTCTACAACACAATCAAAACAATTTATGAGAAACCCAATTCCAGTATCCTACTGAATGTGGAAAGATTGGAAGCTTTCCCACTAATATCTGGAATGAGAAAGGAGTGTTCATTATCACCACTGCTATTCAACATAATACTGGAAGTCCTTCCTAGAGCTATTAGGCAAGAAAAAGAAATTAAATTGGAAATGAGGAATTAAAATCATCTTTGTTTTCAGACAATATGATCCCATACAGAGCAGAATGAAAAGACTCAATAGAGACTTCTAGAACTCAGGATGAAATTTAACAAGGTAGTAGAATACAAAATAAATGAATCTAAACTGATGGCCCTAGTGTACACAAACAATTCCTTTGCTGAGAAAGAACTAGTAACAACAGCCCCTTTAAAAACAGCGAAGAAGAGCCTTAAATACTTTGAAATAAACCTAACCAAGCATGCGTAAGACCTCCACGGGGAAAATCATAAAACATTTTTAAAAATGTAGAAATAGAATACATTAAGAGATGGAGGAATTTACTATGGTCCTGGTTTGGTAGAATCAACGTCATCCAACTGTCCAAGTTACCAAAAGTTATTACAGATTCAATGTGATCCCAATGAAAATCCCAACATTCTTCTCAGAGCTGGAAAAAATGATGCAAAATACTCATCTGGAAACACAGGAGACCACAAATAACCAAAGCTATCCTGAAGAAAATTAAAGCTGGAAGAATCTTAAGATCTTCAAGATCTTAAGACGTTATCACAGGGCAGTGGTAATCAAAACAGTCTGGTACTGGTACTGAAACAAAGATCAATGGAACAGAATAGAAACTCCAGAAGTCAGCCCACACATGTACAACAACAAATCTTCAACAAGAGACCTAAAAATAACCCAGGAAAAAGGTTGGTCTCTTGAACAAATGTTCTTGGGACAATGGGATAGCCACATGAAGAAGTAACAAATAAGCCCCATATCTTTCACTATATACAAATATCAAATCTGAAGGGATCAAGGATCTAAATCTATGTCCAGAAACCATCCAACTATTAGAAGAAAACATAGGAAACACTCTCCAAGATATAGGCAAAGGCAAACACTTCCTAGCAAAGTCATCAAAAGCACAGGTAGTCAAAGCCAAAATAAACAAATGGGACTAAATCAAACTAAGAAGCTACATTTCTGGGGAATACTACTCAGCCATTAACAGGAATGAAGTTCTACTACTGGCAACAAAGTGATCCCAACTGGGAGCCATTATACTTAGTGAAATAAGCCATTCCTAAAAGGAAAGAAAAAATACATTCTTTCTGATATAAAACAACTTTCATTCAAATTACAAAATGAAAAGATTCAAAGGTAAGCAAACATACACTTGTAATCTCATAAATGAATGAAGTAATGGAAAGGACAGTTACCAGCAATGAATGAAAAGTTGCAGTATGCATCTCTACTGTTGAATCGATACACCTTCTCAACAAGATACCAGAGTCCCTACAACATCATGACACTCATAAAGAGCAAAAGGCTGGAGTTGAGACTATGGCTGAAGGATATTATTGTGAGATACAGGGATCAATGGGGACAGGAGAAGTAGGAGGCAGGAAAGGAGGGAAGCCCTGTACCTACAAAACTATAAAAGGAAAATAAGGATTAAAAAAATAAAACAAAAAAGAATGCAAATATTCAGATGGGTGGGCAACACAGAGCATTTACGTCGTTATGGACCTGGATCCACATTTCATGGATTAGGGTTAGGGGTTGGGCTCAGGGTTAGGGAGAGCGGGGCAGACAGTTGCACAGGAGAAGGTTCCAGTGGCAACTCCTGGAGTGACTTATCTGCCTCACCTCAGCCCACCAGCCCACCAGTGTAACAACAGCAATTGTTCCTTTCTTTGAAATGCAGTCTGTGCCACCCCTTATTCATCTCCATGTGGCTGCAACCTCACTTTGTCAAACCACAGGCATTTGAAGAGAAAATGTTCCAGAAAGATCTAACCCTGCCACCAAGCTACTGCCCCCAACCTCATCTTGCAATACCAAGGATTTATAAAGAACATGTATTATGAAAAAAAATCTATGGATGAGTTTCAAACACTTTCGCATCACAATTAACTTTTCTTTTTTTTAACATTGCGTATTTACGTATTTGAAAGGCAGAGAGAAGCAACTTCCTATCCTTTGGTTCACTTCCCCAAGGCTTGCAATGGCTGCTGCTGGGTCAGATGGAAGGTGTGGCTTGGGAACTCACTCCAGGCTTCCTTGTGGTTGGCTGAGCCCCAGCCACCGGAGCCGCCCAGGACCCACACCAGCAGGATAGTGGATTCTTTCATCTATTTTTTCCAGACTTTTGAAGTACACTTCTTATATTTTTTGTAGCCACCCTGGGCTCTGGGTCTTGCTAGAACCTTCCACCTGAGAGACTCAGATTGCCTGTCCTCACTGCTGACCACATGTCCCTCCAGAGTGATGTGGTAGCCCCTCCAGAATTAGGACTCAGCTTACCCCTCCTTCTAGAGATAATGTCCCACAAGCTGGCCTCATGGTGTGCTTGCTTCTACGCAGCTTCAACCTCCCTCAAAGATCAAGTCCTCCAGGGCTCTTGGCTCCTCTTGCCAGTCTGTGTAACCAGCCTCTAATTTCCTGTGGATTTGTCATAGCCTCTGTGAAATATGCCACCCTGTACCATGAGCGCTACAGTTAACACACTGACTTAATTCATCCTACATTCCTGGGAAGGGATCTAGCATGTAGTAGGCACTCCAGCTTTTTAATGAGTGGAAGGGAATTCCAGCCAAGGTACCACTGTAGATTCCTCAGAGTTGAGTCACTGGGACACTGAGCTAATACTCCATGCATAAGAGACACCCCGCTCATGACAGTGGCTGACAGAATTCCAGACTCCTGTCGTCTTCCAGGCCATTCCAGTCCCAACCCTTTGCTACTTTCTCTGCATTACATTTGGGGATGTCTGTATGCTTTTTTTTTAAAGATTTATTTTATTTTCATAAATTTTATTTTCATAAAGTCAGATATACAGAGAGGAGGAGAGACAGAGAGGAAGATCTTCTATCCTCTGGTTCACTCCCCAAGTGAGCACAACGGCCGGTCCTGCACCGATTCGAAGCCAGGAGTCAGGAACTTCTTCTAGGTCTCCCACGCGGGTGCAGGGTCCCAAGGCTTTGGGCCATCCTTGACTGCTTTCCCAGGCCACAAGCAGGGAGCTGGATGGGAAGTGGAGCTGCCTGGATTAGAACCGGGGCCCATATGGGATCCCGGTGCATTCAAGGCAAGGACTTTAGCCTCTAGGCCACGCTGCCGGGCCCAATATCTGCATTCTTTAAGCTCTGTCTGCAGCATTTGGAAGTCCTGTCTGCCTCCAACAGGTGTTTACAAATAGTGGGATGAATGAGTGACCTACTTCCCATCAGCTTTTTCTTTTCCTCATTTCCGCAGTTATCACTGCAGGCCAAGCTGCCCCTTAGTGACCCACCCCTCCTACCAGTTCCAAGGGCACAGGGCTCCACCAGACCAATCCCTTGCTCTCGTGAATTAAAGCTTCTATTAGCTTTGACTCCATAATTTGCTTACGAAGTTAAGTCTGCTTCACTTGTTGTGTCTCTGTCTCTTTTAAACAGACTTGCTTTTCCCATTTCTCTTTATACCTAGGGTTTTAAAAATTGCATTCACATTGGCTCTTTCTGGCATTTCTGTTTATTTCTTTGTAAATCATCTGTTTATTCTCTGGCAACTCTGCTAATATTTTCCTTAGCCTCTGTAGCCTTGATTCGATGGGTAACTACTTAAGGGTTGGACTCAGGGTTATTTTCCTATTGACACAGTCTGTACTTTCTAGGTGGAGACCTTCCCCATTCTGGAGAACTCCAAGTACTCACCCAGTGAATTTACTCCTCCCATAGTGCCCTATTTTCCGTTTCTGAAAGCCTGGGTAGAAGTAGCTTGGAGCTCTACACTCAACCCTGCACATTTACACTGCTCTGTCAGTTTTATTTGTTCAGTGTAAATTTTTTAATATGAATTTCCAGTTCCATTAGTTATATCCTCAACTGCGTCCAGTCTTGAGTTCATGTGACCTATAGAGGCTTTGCATTCATTTAATTGATTATATTATTTATTTGAGGTGGGAAGAGAGAGGTCCCATGTGCTGGTTTATTCCCTAAATGTCCAGAAGCCAGGAACTGAATCCAGCTCTCCCGTGTGAATGTCAGAAATCCAACTACCTGAGCTATGACCGGCTGCTTCCCAGGGAGCGCATGTCAGAAGCTGAAATTGAGCGCGGGTTTCAAATCCAGACACTCCAAGTGCAGCTAAATCATGGCACCTATCTCCAACTCAATGTTAGTCTTTCAATCTTATTCTTTTTCAAAGTTGTTTTGGTCTATTCTGGAATCTTTGCAAGCTTATATGACTGAGAGCCAAACTTCCGATTTCTAAAAACAATGGAGTGGGCTCTTGAATGTCATTCCATTGTATCTCTGAGTGAATATTTTAAGAACAAAACATATCAATGACGTTATGTCTTCTCATTTGCAAAGTATATCTCTCTCTATTCACGGATCTTCTATTTCTCTTCTCTGAAACTGCAGATTGGATTTTTTTTCTGGATTGTTTGTTATTCATAGCCATCCACTTTTATTTTGAAGATGTACTTTATGTATTTGAAAGTCAGAGAGAGACAGAGACAGAGAGACAGAGAGAATCTCCTCCACTAGTTCATAGCTCATTCCCCAAACTGTCACAAAGGAGCCCAGAATTTCACTGAGGTCTCTCATGTGGACAGCAAGAGAACATGTTTTTGGCCCAACCCCTGCTGCTTTCCCAGATGAATTAGTGGAGTGCCAGGACTCAACCCGGCACTTAGAGATGGGATGCTGTCATCATGGGTGCTGTACCACAATGATGGAGCCCCTTGACTTTGTAATGGTTTGTTTATTTTTCCCTTTTCGCTTTTAGTTCATGTATGATTTTCCTTCTTTTCGTTTTAGATCTTAAATATACCGATTCCAGAGATGGTTTTGGATTCCCCCTCACTTCATTCCTTTTTCTCAAGTTCACTATCTTTCATGGATCCGTGTCATCTAATTGCTCAAATCTGTTAGCGTGAAGCATTTATCAGAATCATCCTTAATTAACTTGTAAAAGCTACAGTGCATCACTTTTCTTACTCCTCTTACTGATAATGTGTTTTTCTTTTTTAGTATATTCATCAAGAGGTTGACCAATTTCATCTCTGGTCTTCTGCAGTTTCAGTAATTTTCCCTGTTTTATTGACCTTTTATACTCCCTTTGTGACTCACTTGCTCTCTTTTCTTTTTCTTTCTTTTATTTTTTTTTTTTAGGATTTATTTTTATTTGAAAGGCAGATTTACAAACAGCAGGAGAAACAGAGGGAAAGATTTTTATCTGCTGGTTTACTCCCCAAGTGGCCGCAATGGCCAGAGCTGAGCCAATCTGAAGTCAGGAGTCAGGAGTTTCTTCTGGGTCTTCCATGTGGGTACAGGATTCCAAGGCTTTGGGTTGTTCTTAACTGCTTTCCCAGGCCACAAGCAGGGAGCTGGAAGGGAAGTGGAGCAGCTGGGATACAAACCAGAGCCCACACTGGCTCCCAATGCCTGCAACACGGGGATTTCAGCCACTGAGTCATTGCACCAAGCTAGCTCCACTTTCTTCTTGGAAAGCAGAAGCTATTGATCTCACACTTATCTGTGTTTTTCAGTGGGGGTATTTACTGTTGCTTTAGTGCCATCTAAAATTTTTCAATAGGCTTTCATTTTCATTCATTTAGCTGAAAATGCTAATGCCTCTTTCCATGTATTCTTTGATGTACAGGTGATGATGGACTATGTTGTGAACTATCATTTGTGTTATCAACACATAAGTCAACACCATTGTGGTTGCGAATGTGGTCTATCTTGCTGAGTGCTGTGTCCTCTCAAAAAACAGCATGTACGCTGATGTTTTAAGATGGAATGTTCCAGAAATGTGAGTTATATCAAGTTGGTGATAATACTGCATTAGTGTTTGATATTTTTGCCAAGTTTCTGTCACTCCCTCATCAACTTTTGAGGTGCTGCAGTCTCTGACTATAATGATTGGTTTGTCTGTTTCTCCTTACCATTTTATCTGTGACTGCTGGTGTATTTGGAGGCTCTGTTATTATGGTCCATAAATAGTTAGAATTGTTATGCATCCTTAATGAATTGATTTATTTTTTAATCCTTAATAATATTCTTTCTTTCAAATTATTTTTTCCAAATTTACTTTTGTTTTCCATTATACCGTTTTGTAGGTATAGGGCTTCTCCCCTTCTTCTCCCTTCCCCCATCCTGATTTTCCCCATATTCTACAGCTGCAGTCACAGCTCCACCACCCTGCCACTTACATGTGTCATGACACTGCAGGTATAGGCAATGGTAGGGAGTCTGGTATCTTGTTGTCAAGGACGCCGCAGTTTCATTGGGGACATGGTCCTTTCTTTATCCAGGAAGAGAGATGCATACTACAGCATATCTTTGTTTCCTGGTACATAGTCTCCACTGCCCTGCTCACTTACGAGGATATAATTGAATATTTGTTACCTTATATCTCCCCTTATTTTGTATTTTGCGTGCAAATTGGATTATATAGGAGACAACATATGTTATTTGTCCTTTGGGGGTTGGCTTATTTCACTAAACATAATGGCTTCCAGTTGGGATTACTTTGTCGAAAGTGGTAGAACTTCCTTCCTTTCATTGGCTAAGTAGTATTGCATAGAGTAGATGTACTACAGTTTCTTTATCCATTCCTCTTTCCAACGGGCATCTGGGTTGTTTCAAAGTCTTTGCAATTATGGATTGTACTGCTATAAACGTAGGCTCAGAGGTTGCTTTCTTATATGTAGGTATTACTTCTTTTGAATATATTGCCAGGTGTGGGATTGCTGCTCGGTCATGTGACAGATGGATTTTCAGCAGCCTGAGCCCTCTCCATACTGACTTCCACGGTGGCTGCATAAGTCTACAATCCCACCAGCAGTGGAGTAGGGTACCTTTACCCCCACACTCACCAGCAGGTGTTACTAGATTTCTCCATATAGGCCATTCTCACTGAAGTTAGTTTGTTGGTTTCTGAGTGTATATTTAGGTCCTCGATCCCAACAGATTTGGTTTTTGTCGATGGTGAAAGGTGGAAATTTTATTTCATATTTCTATATGTGGTTATCCCATTGCTGGTACAGGTTCTTTTCTATCCACTTCATTTTTCATAGATGCTATTGTTGTATTTTCAAGTTCACTATTACTTGTCTTGAGCAATGTCTCATCTTCCATTAACCAAACCTAATGCACTGTTGGTCTAACATACTGTTTCTTATTTGTAGAAGTGTGATTTGGATTTTTCAATAACTCCTCTATGCCTGTATTTACTTTTCTGAATACAGGCAATGCAATTATAATATCTGTCTTCATGTCTTATTTACATTGAAAGATCTCTTTATTATAGTGGAACATATCTTCCTGTTTTTTTGCATGCCTGATAAATTTTACTGGATACCGGTATTATGACTTCTATGTTGCTGGAGCTGGCTTGCTTTTATTACTAAACATATTCTTGAGTTTGTTCTGAGACACAAGCATTGAATTTTGCTTTTAAGATTCAGTGGGGAACTGAAGCAGTGCTCTGCCTGGGGATAACATTCCTATGGACCAAGACATGGCCTTTAGTGTGCACTATTCAATGTTCTGTGCTTTTGGTTTGGGTCTACTTGTTTTTGTTTCCCAGTCTGGCTGGTGAAAGCAGGCACTTTTTCTGCTAATGCTAATCTTTTCTCATAGGCATATGCTGATTAGTTCTCAGCTCATCTTCTGGGGGGATGCTCTGTAGCCTCTAGATTTTCTTTTGGAACATCTCTCTCCTCTGCTGTGTCCTGCAGTCTCCTCTTTATTCCATGTCCGGGAATGTGCTGGGCCTCCCGGTCCCTCCTATCCTGCAGCCTACAACCTCCTCAGGTATCACTATCTTTGGTTGCCTGATGTCTATGTCTCAAAAACTATTCTCTAACACACTCTTGTTCCATTGCCTCTCCTTGTCCCTCAGGAAGACTCAGCTCCATCTTCTGAACACTAACACCTGACCCTTGACTATGTTCCATTGTCCTCTGGATGAAAATCTCAATTCCTTCACGTGGTCCAAAGCAATGGTGGGGAGCATCTGGCCTACAGGCCACGGAAGACCCACAAAATCATTCGGCCCGGCCCTTCTAGGACAACTGCAGGTGTGACTTAATGTTCAGTAAATCTGCACCAGGATGATATATTTCATGGACATTTTGTAAGGCCTATGATGATATAAATATCCAAATTCCCTTTGGAAAAAACAGGTTTCCCATTCCTGCCTTGCTTTTTAACTTCATGTAATTTATTTTTTTCCTGCTGTTTCCAAATGTACTTGTCTCCACTGGCCTTGGGATTCTTCAGGCAGCCTCCTTCTGATAGGATGCTCCACCCTGCTATACGCTGAGTTCCACCAACTTTGCAGCTTCAATGCCAATGGTTATCAACACAGAAGGACCTGTCCCTCCATGCCTCTGTTTTACTCACAAGACAGGGACCATGGCCTTCTCAGCTCCATGCCTTTGCCCTTGCTGGTTCTTTGGCCTGGAGCCTACTTTCTGCTTTGTCTGATCTTCGTTTCACACTTGAGGATCCCAGTCAGTATCCTTCCTCGAGTTCCTCCTCATCACCCCCTCTCCTTCCTCCCTCTCTATACAGACTGAGAAATCTTCTCTTCACGCTGTACCTGTGCTATGCAGACACCATCACAGCACCCTGCGTTCTCACCTTTCTCACTAACTGGGTCATACACAGGGATTGTCTGGTTGCTTTCATCTCCCTGGCTCTCACAGACTGTTTCACCGACAGCCAGCTCATTCTTCGTACTGCTTGGTTGATGAAAACAAGACTGTGCAGGGCTCCTGCCCTGCCAATCACTGACATGGGGATGCCTGGAACACTGGCTCCATACAGGGGGTCTCTGCTCTGGCAGAACAGAGTACCATTAATCATGTAGAACAAATCATATTGGATGCTAAGGCCAATGCAATTAAGTCTTTGTCAAACTGCCTGACTTTGGCTAGAGATGAGAACATTGTCGAAATACCTCCTGACTGCCAGGGCTGGGGTCTGCTGAAATGGGCAATTACTGCAGTGAACAAGCCATTGCTTATACTGTCAGCAGTGTTTTTTCTCTCTGTAAATGCAGAATTAAGTGGAAAATGCTGTGGGAATCCAGTGGCATTCAATTTCCTGACAGGATTCAGTAACCTAACTGTGACAGCAACAGTGTGGGGACAGGCACAGGGCTGCGGTGTCCTGGGGGAGCTGTTTAGTTATCCTCTCTCCAAATATAAAATTTAACTGAAGGCAGAGAATGCTCATCACACCACCCTGGTTACTATGGTGATGGACAACTGAGGCCTGTGCTGTACTGCTCCCAGCCACACCAATTTCTTTTGATGCTGCTTGTTATTGTTTAGGGGGAGATGTAACTATCAGGGCTACATATTTTTCTCTCATTTGGAATGTTTCTAGCACAGCTTGGAGGAGAAAAGTCATCAGGCTGGCTACTGTTCAGACAAGGTGGGGTGGCCTTGCTGGGGTGTCCACTGACCACCGGGCATGGGTTGCTCAGCTGTCCCCCGCCACGGGGCACACTGGGCCTGCTGTATGAGGTGTTTAGGATCAGAGGGTGCTCTGGGGCTTGGCTTCTGGTGCTTTGGGGTCAAGACAATGTCTCCTGTCACACCACTGGTGATGGTGTAGATCACCCAATCACCTGGCTACCACAAACACCACCATAGCTGTCACCATAGGCAGCTATGGTGGTAGGTTCCAGCTATTTGTGGTAGGCTCCAGCTACCACAAACACCAGCAGGTCATCTCATACCAATGAGCTAAATGATGGGTGGGACAACATTTCTCCAGAATTCTTGGAGTGTACAGGAATGGACTATTACCCAGAGTCCTGTCAGCCAGGTGTGCATAAACCCAGAACTCATTCTTGGCTCGTTTAAGCCAAAGAGATCTATCTGAAACATGAGTTGGCTCTTGGGGAACCTCCAAGATGGAAGAGTTAGTTAGTCTTGCAGACTGTATAACCAGGGCAGTGCTCAGACCACCCGCACGGCTGCTCCCATGCTAATCCCACCATTACAGCATATGGACACTGCTCTGCATGAAGCCAGACACAAGAATCCAAAGCCTACCCCTATAGCCCCCGAGGAAGGGCATTTTCCCAACACTTGCATGCCTCCTACGACCAAAGAGCTCCACGGGGCACCTCTTCAGTTTATCTGCTGAATGGAAGCAGGCACAGTACCATCTATTGCCTGACAGGTCCGTGGGTCTATCCCCTATCTACAGACCAGGCTGGGCAAGCCAGAGTTGCCTTCTATTGTAATGACTGGGATTCTTAATTCATTGTCTTAACACCCCATCAGCCAGGTAGACACAGCCATTACACCCACATCTCTCAAAACCATGTCATCACTTTTCCTCAAAGAATCAGGGCCCCTGTGGTATCTCCCAGGCCGGGCTGTCATTGTCCCCAGTGCAGCTCACCAGTCCAAGAGCCTGTGAAGTGGACCTGGATTCTAGTCTTTCTGGGTCTTCTACTCAGCTATCTCCCAGTCAGGCCCAATCTGTCTCCTCACTAGCTTGGTGCCCTGTGCTATGACTGCAAGCCCCATAGGGCCAGGCTGGCCCTGCCCGGCTCCTCTGCACCCAAGGTGCCAAACACCAGCTGTGCTGCACACTGCCCCCTGGGGATATTCAGTAAACTGTTGTCCTCTTACGGCAACATCTCCTCTCATGGCAATATCTGTTGATATGATAGACTCAATCACAGACTACTCTCCTTCTCTAACATGATTAATGAGAACAGCTACAATGTATGCAGTGCATAGGAAATGGCCTGCCAGGAAGTCCTCACACATCATCCTGGGATGGGAGGTGCCATACCTGGACCCTCCCTCCACCAGCACCCTCACCTCTCCCAGTTCAGCTGCATCCCTTTCCTGACAGCCCCAGACACCGGCTGGAATGGACTAGATTATAAAACATTTATGTTAAATTACATCACATTCAGGTTTGCCAACAGTTCTGTCTCATCCACTTATGCCACAATTGTGCTGGCACATGACCGTGCAGGCCGACTTTGGCACGTCACATAGGTAGACAGGAGGAGCTTGGAGAGGGCACGCGCAGCATCCTCTCATGCCCTTAACCCCATCAGTAGTGACTTGGGAGAAAACACAGCCTCGGCCTTACTAGGAACGGCCTCAGCTCCACAGCAGACATTGCCCAGGCTTGTCTTTGGCCAACTCATTTAACAAACAATGCTTCTCACTGCTCCAAAGAACCTATGCTCCTTGGTGCTTTTTGAGGTGCAGAGAAAGACAGAGCTGGCTTCAGGAGGTCAGGGCTACCATGATAGAAGGGCTCCATGTCCTGCCCTCCTACTCTGGTGGTGATGTGGCCAGCTCTACGGTGTTGGAAGGTTCTATAGCAAGTTCCTGGACCAGCCTGTGGTTTGGACCTCAGCTATGCTCTCCAGCCCCAGCTGAGCTCCCAGATGGGTTTATCTTTGAATGGGACTTAGCTTTCAACTCACATGGGTGCTTAAGTCCCAAAGTCAAAGATGACAGTCGCAGCACAATTCTACTGTCAGTGTCTAAACAGAGGGCCTGGAAATGATGGTGCTAGATGAAGTGGCTGAGGTGATGCCCCCAGGATTGAACCACAAAGAGAAATGGACAGCAGCATGAGCATGTGCTGTGTCTGTTTTGTATCAGCCTATTGATTGACAGCCAACCTATCAATTGATGATCAATCACCCTATTAATTGAAAATGATGCCACAAGGTGTAGGACCAAAAGCCATCAGTCTTTCCAGGCTCAGATCATTTTTATGCAGGGAACCCTGGGGTCTTTGTACAAAACCAGCTCATGTGGGAGATGCTGCCTCGCTGGGAGACCCTGCGTGCTGGTATAAGAGGATCCATGTGGCCATCCGGTTACCAGATTGAGGGCAGGTATGAACAAGGGTGGTGTGAACTGTCCTTTCAGCTGCCAGAATGCTTCCCAGAGAACCACAGACACCTGAGATTGTAAGCATATACAACTCACCCTTGCATGGCTTGCTTGAGACCTGGGCCAAAATATGCCTCCTGATTTCATTCCACAAACCCCCTTGCTCATCTTCTGGTAGATTGCATCCATACCTGTTGGGATGGTATTCCGGGCCTGGCTGACCGTTGGCTGGGTCATGTGTTGCTGACAGGTGCCGGTGGACAAGGAAGCTGCTTGATGCTGGGCATGGGTCTGTGGCGAGGTGAGGGGCAGGGCAGGCCTGCTGGCAATGGCTGGACTGCTCAGGCTTCCCCCACCAGGGTGCATGGTTGTAGTCATCCCTTTGGCCAGTGGAGACCCTCCGACCCCATTATTCCGGGGAGGCCCAGCCCCTCCTCCAGAAACCCTAGGGAAGTGAAACAAAATCAAGTTGGTAATAAGGCTTAGATAAACTCACATCACTCAGGTGCTGGCAAAGCCACTCTTACCTGTGGGCTCTGAGAAACAACCAAATCTCCCCAGGACAAAATCCCAACACAGTACCAGGGCAGTGCCTGGAGTGGACAATGCCCAGTTGAGCTGCACTGAGGGGTTTTCTCCACAAAAGGCTTCATGAAGGCCAACATTCAAGGTGAACATTCAGGAAAGAGCAAATGAAGCACAGGAATACTTCCAAACAATCCAATGTTTGGAGCAGGGCACGTGTTTTGCTTTAACAGAGCTGTGTGTCTCCACACTGGCAGGAAGAGTGGATGTCTCGGTCACACAGCTGAGCCCCTAGACCCACGGCCAGGCCAGTTTCCCTCTGCACCTGGCACCATCTTGCTTCTGCCAGCTACAGGAAAGGGCCAAGCCAGTGAGAATTCTTCACAAGGGATGTCGAGGAACTTGCAGTTTCACACCAGAAATGAGTATCCCTTCACCCTTGGAGCTTCCAGCTGAAATCAGTTTTATATGAGGAACCAATGTATCAGCTAGGAAGAGGGATGGTTAGCCTCCACGTGTACTTGCACCAAATCTATGTCCTGGCTTTTGGGGTGCAACGCACAGCAGAGCTGGGGACAAGGAACCTTCTGTAGGCTCTGTCTCCAGGAGACAAGGGTGGCCTCCTTTTGTCAGGAGCTGGGTAATCTCCTGTCCTGTCCGCTGGAGCTCACGCCTGAGACAATAACAGTTACAGCTCTGCTGGCCACTCTCTACTGGACTAGGACTTCCAACAGGGGAGATTCAAGGGGCAGTGTCCAATGGGGGCTCCTACACGATGGTTGTGGGGAAAGCCAAGGGAACCACGAGGGCAGTACCATCTTTCCTTAGCTCTCAGAGCTGCTCGGGGGCAGGCCAGCCACAGGCAGGAACCATTAAATGGCACTTACTTCCTGTTGAACTCTCTTCCGCCTCAGGAGATAATTTTTGAAGATGGATACAGGCACCTGGCCTAGCACTCAAGATGCCCATATACCACATTGGATTTAAGCCTAGGCTCTGGCTCCTGACTCCAGGTCTCCGCTAACACACCCCCTCAAAGGCAACACTGATGGCTCCTGTAATAGGTTTTCTATCACCCGTGTGGGAGACGTGGGTTGAGTTTCTAGCTTCCGACTTGAGTCCCAGCTGAGGGTCTTGCGGCCATCCAGAGCATGAATCAGCATGGGAGGTCCCTGTCTTTTTCCCTCTTCTTTAAGACGGAAATAAATACTTCTTTACTTATATTTATGGATTGGGGAAGCTGAACCTGGGAGGTACTGACAGGGGGCACCTGCTGATTTCTTCTCTGGGGGAACTGGTAACCTCACAATAGCACAGTTACCAAGGTTAGATGCACAGTGATGCTGGCTTCTCCTCTAGCACTGAGTTTCTTCAGAAGCCACACCTGGCAGAAGACATGAACAACTGATAAGGTACGTGAGCAGGGGTGCAGCCAGGCAGCACGGGTGACCTCAGGAGCTCCACAATATTAACCGGAACCCTCCCTATAGTACCAACCCTGGCGACACGGGTAGGTGGCCCTTGAGGTCAGCTTTGGACCAGAACTATCAGATTTTACTCATTTAATCGGCCACATCTCATAGAAGCAAATGGCATGCATGCAGCCAGGGTTACAATGCTGGACACATGGACTCTGGCCAGGAGCTGGCAGGTGAGGGGTCTCCACACATCTAGAACTGACCATTGATTAGCACATGCTGGCAGGCCCTTCAGGACACGTGGCAGGCGGAGCCAGCATTCTGAGCACACAACACAGAACGGTGTGACTAGGCAAGACTTCCCACAGCAAGCAGACATAGCATTGAAGGACATGTCAGACTGAACTCAACAGGCAGAGGGGGCGGGAGGTGGACAGTGTGGATTTGATAGGGCATGCAGGCAGTCCCAGTTCCCCCCCGCCCAAGCCTAGTGTCCAGCCAGGGGTCTTGACTGTGTTGGATAAGGGATACAGTTGCAGGAGCCAGGCTGAGGTACTCTGGTCATGTCCCAAAGCCCCACCATGGCCTGGTGTGAATGTACCCTGCCTTGGTATCAGTCATCTACACTTGTATGCCTCTGAGCACTCAGGGAGGTGGGCAGCTTCACCATCAAGCTACACTTCAGATTGAAAAAGCTAGCCCATGACACCAGCACGGGGAAGAAGAGCCCACGAGCGCCATGGGGAAGGAGAGCCCACTAGTGCCATGGGGAAGGGGCAGCCCACGAGCACCATGGGGAAGGGGCAGGCCATGAGCACCATGTGGAAGGGCAGGTTTACGTTCTCACACATCCTGAAGACCCCAGCGAACAGCCATTAAGCAGCCCAGGTGCCTGTGGACAGCTCCCATCACCAGCAGCGTCCCTGTGTGTTCCCCCAAGGCTCTTGGCAGTTAGCTTCTGAAGTAGGGCACAGTGCAAGCAGCACTGGCTGGGGGGGCACCCTCCTCTACTATCTCCTAAGTAACCATGACAAACACTGGTCAGTCCAGTGAGCAGGACCAAGTCTGGGGGAGGTTTACTCTGCCTCAGTCTTGCTCCAAGGGTGGTAGAAACCCAGGGGCCACGTCTTCTGTTTAATTCCTGCTGTGCCTGCCTGGGCAGTCCATGATTAAGGCTGTTTCGATTGAAACTGGTGAAAAAAACTAGTGAAAAAAAAATCCTGAGATAATTCCACATCGGTAAGGTGATATTTATAAAATAGAGATTTATAAAATATATGAAAGCACTGGTTACTTTTGTGAATGTGTCATTTTTGCTTTGCATATATACTATGGGTACATCTCTGTATCATATGCAACATGTATATGACAACATACAGTGGACAACTGCACCCCCGTTGCCTACATATACATGTTCACATACACTGTAGCCATATTCCATACATACATATATGTCCACAGGCACACACAGCACACTTTATACACACGAATGCCATCTACACACACTCACACAACACATGTCACACATACTGATGTGGTATATACACTGTACACACACGTCTGCCACACACACATGCACAAGAGTACACACCCTGCACACACCAGCTTGCATACTGCAGACAACACTCTGGGGACCTTCCCATCCCTGCTCAGAGCCCAGCACCCCTTATTCCCATTCATGTTCTCCCAGCAGCCAGCAGCCAGCAGCCAGCAAGGCAGGCTATGCCAACTCCACTAGGAGGGGGACTGTCTGCCAAGAAGAGCTGTCAGTGTTAGGGTTGCAGGGCCTTCCTCCATGTCAGCCCAGGACCTCACCTCGAGACGGGCGTCACGTAGTTGCCGGGGAACACCCCAGAGAGCCCGGTCCGCAGGGATGCCCCCTTGAACCAGCCATCCTGGCACTTCTCCAGCACCCGGTACATCTCGCCCTTGCGCAGCTCCAGCTCGTCGTTCTTCTGGGGCTTGTAGGCATAGAGCGCCAGGTGCCTGCGGGCAGAGGGCAATAAGAGCACGTATTGGGGTGGAGCCAACCTGAAGAGCCCGTGTGCTCTCTGTGGGGGCTGTATCACCTCGAGAAGCCTCAGACCCTCACCCTACTCACTCCTATAGCAGACCCTGGACACAGGTGGCAGGCAAACACGCTCTTGGCACTTGCAAAGCTGAGGAGATCCCAGGGCAGCCTGGGTCTACTGAGAAGCTCGATGGGTTGTTGCAGGGGTTGGGCAGTCACTCCACTGCCAGGACTCCTCCTGACAGTGGGGAAGCAACTCAGTGAGGTAGTGAGTTCAGGACCCTCCAGGGACTCAGAGCTGGACCTTGGCGACTGCAGCTCAGAATCTCAGATTTTTGTTGTTCCTCCTGTTCTTCTTCTAAGATTTATTTATTTCATTGGAAAGGCAGATGTACAGAGAGGAGGAGAGACAGAGAAGAAGATCTGTCTGATGATTCATTCCCCAAGTGGCCGCAATGGCCTGTGCTGTGCTGATTTGAAGCCAGGAGCCAGGAACTTCCCTCCGGGTCTCCTATGCGGGTGCAGTAACCCAAGGCTTTGGGCCTTCCTCGACTGCTTTCCCAGGCCACAGGCAGAGAGCTGGATGGGAAGTGGAGCTGCCGGGATTAGAACCGGGGCCCATATGGGATCCTGGCGCGTTCAAGGCGGGGCTTTAACTGCTAGACTATCACGCCGGGCCCTCTTCTTCTTTTTTCTCTTTTTCTCCTGTTGTTCACACTGTCTAAGGTCTGATGCTCTGAGCAGAATAAAGCTTCAGGGAAAATGGAATATGAGCTAAGCAGGTGTATGGCTAAACTCTTGTCACTGAATCAAACCAGGCCCCATTCCATCAGTTTGAGCAAGAAGAAACCTGAGGCCCCTTCTGAAGAAAAGGTGTCTAGTGTTGGAATTCTTGGTGCATTTTTGGTAAGATTTGTACCACGACTAATGATGTGACTTCTGTTTCTTGGTAAGCCTTAACTTGTAGACAAGAGAAGACAGATTAAGTTCCTGACCTGGGTTTAGAAACTGTGCCTCTTAGCCCTGTTCTGTGGCAGCACCTTTCAGAATACACCTAATGATGCCAGAACAGCACCTCACGGGGGTCCACGCGCTGAAAAATAGGCATAGAGCTGCTCTGGGGAATGGCTAGCTTGGAACTGACCAGAGAAGTGAGTCGCATAACTACATCTGCTCCCAAGGCTCAGTTAAGGTAGCATTGTGGATGTCAGATCAGAACGTCTTGCACAGGAATTTGAAAGGAGCTCCATCCACGTGGTGGATCCCACTCCCAGTGGGTTGCCTGTGCTTCCAATGAGCAGTCCAGAGCCCAGGTTCCTAGAGGGTTGCATGCAACAGACTCCCCACAGCATCCGGGGTGGGGTGGGGGAGTTCTTCATAAGAGAGAACAGAAATGGAGCACACGCTATGGCCCAGAGAGGAAAGGAAGCTCCCGGAGAAATACCCCTATGCAGGAGAGTCCTGGGTAGACTAACCAGGCCTTAAAATAAGCCTGCGACAGCTGACAGCAGCCTCCTACTGAGTGCACAAGGCCCTCTACTGCTGCTTGAGACAGCCCGCTTGGGGGTACGAGCGGGTCTTCCACCTCTGTTTCTCTCCCTGTTGGAAAAGGGAAGTACTGGCCATCAGGAACATTGTGGGCCCTCAGAGAGGCACTTACTGCTACCAGCCTTTCTCCTCTTGGCCAGCTGACCCTGGTTGTCAGTGCAACCCAAATGACCACTGACGAGTAAAGGGAACACAGGGTATAGTCGCCCCCTCGGAGGGCAGCAGGGGAATTGCCACACAAGCGAAGGTTGCATGAAATCTACTATTCCGCCAGGGAAGTAGTGAGCCCTGTGTCGCCCAGATGCCATGGAAGAAGGCAATGCCTTCCACCTAGCCAGGCTGGGGTGGCTGAAGGTGGCAGGGAGAAGGAAGAGCTGGAATCTGCTGGGTGGCGGTGGGGGAAGATGGGAAGAGCAACACACAGCATCATGTGCCTGCTCTCAAGGCAGCAGAATGGACACATGTCCTTTTACGATAACAGGACAAGCTCTGGCTCTGAGGACACAGAGTGCCAGCTGGTACGGGCTCAAGTGTGACTCACATGCCAGGGGCTGTGGTTTATCCAGGAACTGGCCAGGCAACTGACCAGGATAGGTCAATTCCTTTGGGCTGACCCAGGCTGCTGGCCATGTGCACCTGTAGGTGGGTCAAGGACCCCCGTCTGCATCCCACTGCAGCACTCTGCAGTTTCCCCTGTGCACATGTGACCTCAGGTGAAAGTCCACGAGAGGGCAGGTGTCACAGCAAAACGTCACAGCTCCCACAGTCCTTCCCGCCACCCCTACTGACACGCCTCTCCTGAGCGCCACTGTCTGTGGGAAACTCTTACAAGTGGATCCTTTCACGTGAAAGCCCAAGCTGGACTGATCTGAGGGAGCTGAACTCCTGTCCTCCTGCATGCTCTCCTCTCAACCTCTGGCCACACACCCGTGGCGTCTCAGGGGTCATGGGCAGCCGTGTCCTCTTGAGCTGAAGAGCTGACCCTGCAGGGACTCCAGAACGTGGACCCTGGGAGAGCTGAGCAGAAGTGTCCTCAACATGGACCTGGCCACATGAGGCCCAGTGGTGTCAGCAGCTGGGAACCCACACTCTAGACATTAGGAAGCAAGGGTCGGTACTGCGATACACGGCCACAGTGGAGCGGTTCGATGTCCATGTCCTTGAACTTGGCAGTAGGCACTACCCAACTGAAAGATAACTACACTTGGCTAATGAGCTGATTGTCTTCCACTTAACATTCTGGGATCTCCATGGTATTTAACAGGACAAGAACTTTATGAATACTTCCTGGCACAGAAAAGGAGTTCCCACCCTTCCCTATCATAAGAACCCGACTTCTTTATATGGGATGGGTGGGGAGGGTGCATTTCAAGTCAGCTTAAAGACTTTAAACTAGAAAAATGTTCTTTCAAAATGCCGTTTTTTAATTTTTAAATAAACACTGGCATAGTTTCTCATGAAATAAAAAAAGCCAGGAAAACAGAAAACCAAGAGGTGATCTTGGCCCAACATCTACTGACCAATTTGCCTGTCCCAGAATGAGAGTGCTGGCAAAAAGCAGTAACATCAGCTCCAAGCCCAGGCACATCTCATTCCTCAGTGTAGGAACTACAGAGTTGTGTTGTTCAGGTTTGAAATAAAAGATTTGGGGGCCAGTATTGTGACTCAGAATATTGGTCTGCTGCCTGTGGTGCCTGCATACCACACCTGGAGTGCTGGTGCAAGTCTTGGATTCTTTGCTTACAATTCAGATCCCTGCTGTAGTGCCTGGAAAAGCACCCACAACACCTAGATGGGCCCAGTGTGATGGCACAGTGGCTGAAGTCCTTGCCTTGAATGCAGCGGGATCCCATATGGGCACTGGTTCTAATCCCGGCAGCTCCACTTCCTATTCAGCTCCCTGCTTGTGGCCTGGGAAAGCAGTAGAGGATGGCCCATATAGCCTTGGGATCCTACAACCAAGTGAGAGACCCAGAAGAGGATCCAGGCTCCTGGCTTCAGATTGGTTCATCTTTGGCCATTGCAGCCACTTGGGGAGTGAACCAGTGGATGGAAGATCTTTCTGTTTTTCCTTCTCTCTGTAAATCTGCCTTTCCTATAGAAATATATATATTTTTAAGATTTGTTTTATTTTTATTGGAAAGGCAGATATACAGAGAGCAGGAGAGACAGAGAGGAGGATTTTCTGTCAATTGATTCACTCCCCAAGTGGCCACATTAGAGCTGAGCCAAACTGAAGCCAGAAACCCAGTGCCTCTTCTGGGTCTCCCATGTGGGTGCAGGGTCCCAAGGCTTTGGCTCGCTCCCAACTGCTCTCCCAGGCCAGAAGCAGGTAGATGGATGGGAAGCGGGGCTGCTAGGATTAGAACTGGCACCCACGTGAGATCTTGGCGTGTACAAGGCGAGGACTTAAGCCACTAGGTTACAGCACCAGGCCCTAAACCTTTTTTTTAAGACCTGGCCAGCGCAGCTATTTGGGAAAGTAGACCAGAGGATGGAAGATTTCTCTTTCTCTCTCCCCTTCTCTATCACTGTTTTTCAAACGTATCACTCTTTATTGCTTTTTTGTTCTACTACTTTTAGTATTGTTATTATTTTATGATACAGTTCCATAGGCCCTGGAATTTCCTTTACCCTCACCAAATCCATTCTCCCCCAGTACTGAGTTCCCATATATTGTTACAATTGTATAACTCCTCATAAATAGTCATATGTCCATCACTGCGGGCATGACATTGGCAGACTCCAGCATCCTATTGTCAAGATAGAGTAAAGAGTTTCATTGAGAGTCCATCTTTGATGTAGAAGTAGAGATGCATACTGCATTGTAACCTCACATCTGGATATGATAGCCTCCATTACACGGTTACTGTACATCCCCTTAAATGAAAAGCCACAAAACAAAATCAACAACAGAAAAAAAAAGAAAGAAATGTACAATACCATGAAGTTAAAGAACATGTTACTGAATGACTAATGTGCCACTGAAGAAATGAAAAAGAAACGGCCAGGTGTTGTAGCCTAGTGGCTAAAATCCTCACCTTGAAAACACCGGGATCCCACATGGGCACTGGTTCTAAACCCAGCAGCCCTGCTTCCCATCCAGCTCCCTGAGAGTGGCCTGGGAAAGCAGTTGAGAATGGCCCAAAGCCTTGGGACCCTGTACGCACATAGGAGACATGGCAGAAGCTTCTGGCTCCTGGCTTCGGATTGGCTCATCTCCGGCCATTGGGGAGTGAATCATCGGATGGAAGATGTTCCTCTCTGACTCTTACTTTTCTCTGTAAATCTGACTTTACATTAAAATAAAATAATTTGTTAAAAAAAGAAATAAGAAAATCAAAGAACCTCTGTGAAGAAAACGGTGCTACTCTATGATCTACATGTCACTGAAGAATTTAATGACAAAGTGTTTTTAAAGAGGTGACACAAACAAATAAAAAACGACATTAAAATTCATGAGAGGTAGTTTCCGCTGATCTTTGGTGGCAAAATGTGTCTCTTGTAGGCAACAAATAGATTTGTTTTTTTTTAATCCAGTCTACTAATTTATGACATTTGATTTATGAGTTTAAGCCAGTTACATTCAGGGTTAATACAAATAGGGTTAATATAAATAGGGTTAATATAAATAGGAGTTAATATAAATTCAGGGTTAATATAAATAGGAGGCAATTTGGTTCAATCATTTTGGCAATGGGTTGTTCATTGATTTAGTCTTTTGTTATCATTTTACTGGAATGTTCTTTGCATTTTCCTTTGGTTTTGGTGGATGCTATTCCTCTTTTCTGTCAAGAGAACATCTTTACATATCATTTGTAGGGCAGGTTTGGAAGAGGCATATTCTTTTAACTTTTCTATATTATGGAAGAATTTTATTTCATTCTTAAAGACAAAGGAAAGCTTTTCTGGGTACATTATCCTGGGCAGACAATTTTTTGCTTTTAGAATCTGGAATATGTCTCTCCATTCTCTTCTGGCCTCTAGAGTTTCCTGTGAGAGATCTCCTGTGAGTTTAATTGGCATTCCTTTATATTTCAGCTGATCTTTTTCATGTGCATATTTAAGGATCTTTTCCTTATATGTTTGATTGAAGAGAGCTTGATAATCATGGGTTGTGGTGAAGATCGCTTTTGGTCAACCCTTTTCTGTGCCCCTCCTGGATGTTGTTTTCCAATTCTTTCTTTAGATTAGGGACATTTTCCCTTATTATTTTATTGAATATATCTCTATTCTCAGTCCCTCTTTCTGTACCTTCTGGGACTCCCATAAGTCTTACATTTGGCCTTAGTGTCTTCCAATTCTTCAATACTTTTAATTTGACACAGGTCTGCTTCCAGCTTTTTGTTTGTTGTCCCCCCACCCCCTGGTGACAGGAAATATCTTCTAATTTTGAGATTCTTCCTTCTGCTTCCTTCATTCTATTTTGGAGACTCTCCATTGTACTTTTAATTTGCTCCACTGTATTCTTCATGTCTGATACATCAGCTTTCATTCGATTCATTTCCTGTGTGACATATATCTTAAATTCCTTGAATGCCTGCTTTAGTTTCTCGCTGTTGATAAGAAGCTTTATAACAAGTGTTTTGAATTCTGTATCCCCCATTTTCTCGATGTCTTCCTTAGTTAACTCTGAAGTCGGCAAAGGCTTTTGCTCCTTTGCAGGGGAGTCTTCAGTAACATTCATTGTGCCTCTGTCTCTTCTTTTGCTCTTGGTCATTGTACTTCTGGTTATCAGATTCTTCTCTTTGGGGCAGGTTTCTAAGCTCTGTCACCCACAGGTCTACAGTTCGATTTTACTTATTGCAGTTGGTACATGGCTCTTTGTTTCCAGTCACTTTTATTATTCCCTCCAGCGAGTTCTTATGTTAAATTTCCACCCTGGTGTCCATAACTTCAGTCCCTGGCTCATTACTCTCCACCTACTGGAAGTTTTGGGTAAGTTGTCAGTGCCCGGGCATTAATGCCAGCCAGCAGGGGAGGTGCCAGCCGCCACAGAGATGGTGCACACACCTTCTTCAAGTGCTGTCCCCAACTCTTTGTCCTTTCCTGAGGCCTCAGCCACACGCTGCTGTGCCCCATCCCAGGTGCGCAGCCATCAGAGGAGGCAGGACAGAAACCAATGTCTGCCTTGTGACAGACACGCAGTTTTGTGTATGTGCCAAAGGCATTCTGAGGTTTCACAGCTAGGGAAGCTAATCCTCTAACAGACCAAGAGTCTGTCCTTGTCTACCCAGTGGGAGCTGCCAACAGGGGCTAGGGAATGTGCAAGTCCCAAAGAGCCTGGCCTGGGGCAAGGCTGGCTCAGGATCAAAGGGGTGCCTGTGAGGATCACTGCATGAGGAGGTGCTGTAGGCATTTGTTCCAGGCACTTCCACACTCAGGCTTTTCATCTGCAGCTTGGAATTTGCTCTGTCTAAAGGAGGAAGCCTTTCTCTGGCTCAGTGTGTCCATTTCAGCCTCTAGGTGCATGTTGCCGGGGGAACCAGAATGCAAACAAGTCTGACCTCACCTTGAAAAATCTCATTCCTCTTATTTTTTTTCCCCCCTTCGGGTGTTTCCGAGGGAAAACCAGAAGCAGATGGGCTCAGCCTGGTTGTTCTCCTGGTGTGGCGTCTGTGGCTCTGGCAGCAGCCCATGCTAGGTGGGGCCCAGCCCCTGGTGGGGAGTGTGTCATTTTACAGCTTTCTTTCTGAGTAACTCAAGAGAGAGCACTTGGTGCGCCATGCTGGGAGAGTGACTTGCGCCTCATGAATGCCTCTGCTCCTCCTCACCAGGGTCTCTGCAGCTGCTCCCCTCATCTGGTGGCTTTCCAAGTGACAGACGCACTAGCGCCTCTTGGCTGTCATGTGCCTTGTCTGGTTTGGACCACATCCACAGGACCCCACATGGGGCCCATGTGTTGGAACCTGGCGAGCCAGCGACTCCTGCAAGCAAAACAGTCTTCATCCTCCCAGCTCCTGTTCTCTGTTTGCTTCAAAGGGCCTGAGAGCCTCCACCCATGCCTCCATGGACTCTAGTTGCATCCATTGCATCCGGGCCACCAGGCAGTCTGGCACACGCAGAGATCACGTCTCATGCAGGGTGCTTCTAAAAGTACCTTAGCGGAGATGAGACTTGGATGGGTTGGTGCCAGGAGTCTTCATCATCATCTTGCATTCTGCATGCAGGAGAAGATGCCCCTTCTGAGTAGGTGGTTGAGGGAAAGCTGTGCCCCTGCAGGTGTGTGCTGGGCACCAAGCCAGAGGCCAGGCATCAGCCCTTTGTCCTCTTTGCCTGGCACCTTGGGACATTGCTCTGGCTGGCCAGGCTGGTGATGGTGCCAGTGTGGCATGGTTTGCTGTCACAGGCAGCCTGCCAGAAGGGCCTGAGCCAGCCTTTGTTCACCCATGTTGCTCACTTAGTTTTACAGCAATATCATTCCCTGGTATTATCTACAGATTTCTCTTCCTTTCTAATAGGAGTAAATCAAAGTATTTTAGCGTTGTCATCAGCTTCTCCCCTCCCCCTTCTCCTCTAGCTAAAGGCTTGCTCATGACTCTCCTGAAATAAGTAAAAGATTCTTTCCAAGCCTACAAGGAGTCCCGCTTCTGTCCTCCTTGCCAGCCTACCACCCAGCTCAGGCTGGAAACAACTGTGTCCACCTGCAGACTGTTGCAACGCTGTCTACTGGGTGACCCTGGGTGCGGCAAGAGTGTCTTGGACTTAGAGGAAATCCCTGCTCCAATGGAGTGCAGACAGCTGGAGCGATGCCAGGGCTAAAGAGCAGACATTTCCCCCTTTTGGTTAGAAGGCCAGGTAGAATCCTCTGAAAGAGCTGTAGCAGGTACAGGAGCTTTGAGATGACTGTGGGTACAAGTTCTGCCAAAAAATCCTGGGAGAATCTGGGATACTGTGGTATGGCCAAACCTCTGCCCTTCCCACCCAGCTGGCACAGGCCACTCAGGCCTCCTGGGGCAGGAGGTAGGGGCTCTCCCGATTTTCTAGGCTTCCCAGGTAGAGAGGGGGGTACTCCAAGGTGTGTGGAACTCACAGCAGAAGGAAGCTGAAGTGTGTGGCTGTGAAGCCAGTTTGGGAACTGAGCATTTGCAATGGCTGCCATGGGGGAGGGACCCCCCCAGGAGTGCTCTGGGAAAGGCAGCATCAGCGTGGCCCAGAGTTGGAAGGATGGCAGATTTTGGGGCCTAGACCTGCCAGAGAGACGCAGCAGCCTGTACCAACAAGCCCCAGGCCCTTCTGCTGCATTCTAAAGCCGATGCCTCACCACAGAATAGACCTAGCCGTATCCAGCCACCTGGTTCTCCACTCAGGGCAATGGCCGCGGCTTGCTCACTGTGACACCACTTGGGGTACTGTACCACCCAGGTCTATGACCCGCCTCAAGGGCAGCTGAGGCCAGCCCTGCATTTGGTGTCCCTTGGGAGACTGAGTCCCAGAACCCCAGAGGATCCGTCACATCTCAGGAGCTGTCTCCCTGATGCAAGGTCCTGAGAGCACACCCCAGACCTCCAAACCTCAGGGCTGCCTTCTGGATCCCAACGCGGCTTCAGTGCATGACCCACTGCCGTGTGGCAGAGTGGGTTGTCTCAATTGTGTAGGGGCTGCCTTGTCCTGAATGGGGGCCTGGCTTGTTCACCATCCTCTCCCAGGGATTTGGGGGCCCCACTGTCCTTGAGGGTGGTAAGGGAGCCTTTTGTCTTCATGACAAGATGGCACTAGGATCTCTAGCAGGGTTACCTGCTTGTGACAGAGCGATAGAGAGCCATTTCATGTGACCAGCATGGCCCAACCATATCCAGGGATGCTTGCTGCTACCTGAGTACCTGAAGCTGTGGTTCCTGGGGGCTCTGCTTTCTTTGCTTACCCAGAACTCCTGGGTTCCCTGCAGGATCTTGGAGGTCTTGGTTTTCCCACAACTGAAGAGTTACACACCCTGGCCCTGGAATCAAATAGGAAGCCCCAGCTACCAGGAAGTAGACTCCACTTTTCCTCCCTAAGCAGCATCTGAGGACAGGCAGAGCTCCCAGGAGACTCCACGAGACTAGGGGTGCTCCTTCCTCAGTCCTTCAGTGCTGCTCTGCCACGGAGAAGCCCAGCTTCCTCAGGCCCCTCCTGCCCAGCTGTGGGCTCCAGGAAGCAAACGGCAGTATAGAGATGGGAATTCCAACCTTAGGCTTCGGCATCCAGAGCACTTGTGAACCTTCAACTCTGGGCTGGCCAGGGCATGACCCGCAGTGCACCTCCAGCCTGGGACATGCACTAGCAAGTCAGCTGGATGTGCTCAGGGCCCAGAGGGGACGTCCCAGAGCAGTGGCAGTGCGTGTCTCTGCCGACGTATGCTAGTGAGAGCTATTGAGAGAACAGAGACCCTCCTTCTGCATATTGGGGCCACAAACCCCTGAGCATGTCTGTACCATGGAAACCAGGTTTGTGTTAGAATTCTGCTGACCAAGCCATGCAAGGCCTTTGCAATGCCAGGCTTCAGGGTTCAGGCACACAGCTTGGCTGGAGAGGTCTAAGCCGTCTGACAATGAGGATTTGGGGCAAGGGTCTGTTGGAGTTACTCCTGCACTGACATCCACGTGGGCTCCAACATCTGGGCCTTGAGTCCCACAACAACACTTCCCCAACCCTGCATCAGCACCCATCAGCAATGATTGCTGAGGTTGTTTTTGTAAGCTGTTCCTCTCATGTTCAAGTTCAGACCTTTGAACGTGACTTAGCAGATTCTGCTTTGGGAAGAACAGCCAGGGTAACAATCCCGATCTTGCCTGGGTACCCACAGGACTCAGAGCTCAGAGCTTTCAAGGAGGATGAGCGAATAGTCCAGACTAGTGCTTTACCTAATAAACAGATGAGGTTAACTTCAGCTTTTCACCCCAGAGAATAACATAAGGAATGCAATGATTTCACAGGTCATGCTTTCAAAAACAGATCATGCATGTAAGATGTGAGGTCTCACCCAGAGAGTGTCTGCTGCTTAGTAAAGCTAAGTAACGTGTAAACTAACTCAACACAGCTGATGCCTGGGGACATTTTCCCACCCAACTCCTTGATACCCTTATGGCACACCTGGCTTGAATCCCTTTCCTTAGCCTTAGGAAAATCAGCCAACAGAGCAGCCTGGGTAAGGCGGGAAATGTAACGTTGATGAGGAGGTAAAGCAGCCTCGTTCCCAGGGCAGGGAGGCAAGGGATACAACAAGACCAAATCAAACAGCCACGCAAAGCTTGAAGGTCTGTCCATAGCTAAGTCCCCCAAAACATCTTTAGGCTCTTCACAACTCAGGTTCCAAGGCAGAGCAGCCCATGTGCCCATCAGTACCCAGGGAGGGGACACTGTTGGCCCTCAAGGAGCAGGTGGCAGCTGCCAGAGCCTGGACATGTGTGAGCATCGCCTTTGAGGTGCTCAGTGTCTCCCGCCCTGGCCCGCACCCTGCCTTCCACCTGGGCAGCACATCAGGCATCCCTCTGCAAAGGTACATCTCCTTCCTTGGAGATCTTTGGCATCCTCCACCCAGTTCCCCAAGAGGAGCAAGTCCAATACCCTGTCCCATGTCCATCCCCGTTGGAGTGTCCCCTTGGGGACAACTGTGAAGTAGCTGCTTGAACTGATCCAGGGGTATGGTAGATGACTGTCCCTCAGAACTCACAAGCATTGGGCCCAGGGCCACTGTGGACACTGAAATCCAGCGATGCTCAGCTCCCCTACAGACATGGTGTTTGCATAAAATGTGGGTTCACCTTCTGCAGGCTTTCATCAGTACCAGTGGCTTGCAATGCCTAATAGAGAGCCCACACATTGCTTCATTTGTGCACATTAAATGAGTACTGGGTGTGCACCACAAGTTTTGCTTTTATGGAACTTCATGAAATTTCATTTTCAGTATTTTCTATTCATAGCTGGTTTGATCCAAGGAAACCCACAAACGCAGAATCATGGGTGCAAAACTTGTGAAAGCAGACATAGGCTGACTGTACCCCAGCTTAGTGCTGGTGAAAATTTGAATTTTAACCTGAAGACATCTGGAACATTGCTGCGGTCCACTCAGGAAGCTGAGTCAACACTGAGTAAGTTACACATTTCCTCCAGATTGGTTAGTCAGAGCAGAGCTTTCCAAGCCAGCACCAGGCACAGGCTTACGTGTTGATCTGGTTTAAAGACAAGGCAAGCATGTACCAGAGAGCCTAGCTACTTGTAGGAACCCCTTATAAGGCTCAGCAAATTACTTTTGTAAATTACTTTTGGCATTTTTAAACTGGAAATACACTTCATTCTTCAGTTGGACCTGAGTGCCCTGCTTAGGGCCTGTAGAACTTTCTGTGTTTGCTATGCTGACTGCCAAAGCCGTATGCTTCACTCCAGATACGTGTTCAGGTGCCTGAACCCATGCTAAGTGCAAGCAGAGAGCAGTCTAAATGGGTATTTCTAAACAGCCGTCATTCAAGAGAGCAGATTGTTTAAACAGGATATGTATCTCCCTTCCCGGAGAGGATTCGTCTGGCTGTATTTGGGGATGGCATGCAGCTGGCAGTCCCAGGAGGGATCAGGCTGAGTACTTCTGAGCAGTCCATGGCTAGCATCCACTCCCAGCTCTTCTGGCCCTCACTGGTCCAGTCGCCACCTGCCCTCCCCAGACCTCCTCAGGGGCCTCTGCTCTGTGGTATGGCTTGTTCTTTCCTGACCAGCCAACGGCCTGCAGGCATGACTATGCCGATTCTTTTTGCTTATAATCAATGTCCTAGGGTCACTGACATAATCAAGTTTGCTAGGGGCATGTGTGGAGCCCAGTGGTTATGAAGCTTGTGAAGGTGTCTGTGTCTCATAGCAGAGTATCTGGGTTTCATACCCATTTCCAACTCCTTGTTCCAGCTGCCTGTTAATGCCGACCTTGGCAGGCGGTGATGGTGGGACAAACACATAGTGGGGTTCTCATCACCCATGTAGAAGACCTGCTCTCGGTCCTGGCCCTGGCCACTGTGGGCGTTTGAAGAGTGAACACAAATCTGCCTCTAGAATTAATACAAGAATCTCCTAAACTTTTGGCTGTCTTTCTCTCCTCTCAATGTATATAACTGGTCCAATGAAGAAGCACAATAGATGCCACATAGGGTGAAAGAGGGACAGGGGGGTGTGGGACCCAACAAACCCAGAGCAGCTCACACGTTGAGGGGAAGCTGGACTTTGGGAGGTATGCCCTGCTCTCCGGCCACAGTGGCAGCTCGCGGGACGGCTGTGGGGGCAGGTCCGGCCAAGGAGGAATCCTGAAAACAGACAAGACACAGCAGTGAGAAGATGAGGGTCTGTCCATGTGACAGCAGTGGACAGCAGTGGCCTGACCCCACCGTACCAGCACCATGGGAGGCCTGGCTTTGTTCTTAGAACTTGAATTATTCTGTTAAAGAAAACCTAACTAAAGCCTTTTGTGATAAAGAACACGAACTCATTACAAGACAGTTTCTACAGAAACTAAGATTGCCCTCACAATAAAACTGGTTCATTGGCAGTGGACAGTGAAAGACTGTGGGGTGACCAGGGTCTACTGAGCACTTCCCATTCAGACACAAGGCCTCAAGGGGTCCTCATGAGGACACTTGCTAAGCAGCAGGTGCATACTAAGATCAAGGAGGTTAAGGCAGAGGATTGTGGGTACACGTTGGTCTTGCCCAGGGACATTCCTGCACACATAACCCTCAGACCTAGCCGTGTTGTTGCCCAGATACCCTTCCACCCAGTTCTCTCATCCTCCCATCTTCCTCTTCACAGTCATTGCATACAGGCTGCATCGTGAGGACATGACAAAGCCCTGGCCCTCAGTACCTAAGAATGCTGGCTTCTGGGCACATACACAATGAGGTCAGGATTTTTTTTTTTTTATTAGAGCAAGACCCGGACCTCAGGACTGTCTTTCTGAGATACAGAGAAGGAGAACAGAGACACACAGATGGGAAGGAAGGATGTGTGACGATGAAGACAGACACTGAAGTGATGCACTCAGGGCTGCCGGAAGTTAGGAGAGTAACTTCCTGTGCTTCAAGTCATGCAGCTTGTGGAACAGCAAGCATCACAAACCCAGGGAGCCAGCACAGAGGGGAATTCAGGGTGCATGGGGGAGAGGCCAGCGTTTTCTCCCTGTCTTGAGGATCCCTTCTGGACCCAAGGTGTAGGAGAAGGATCTCGGCGGACACTAGAGGCAATTGATTAGGCTGCTGGTATCTTGGGAAGCTATTCAATGCTCTGGCTCGGAAAGGCACATCTGTGGGTCCTCAGGTGCGTAGGCACCACTAAGAGCAGATATCCCCAAGGCGGGAGGCTAGAAGGCACCAGGAAGGCAGCAGGCAGGCACTCAGCCATGGATTTGACTGGCCTCACCCCTGACCTTAAGCTAAGTGAGTTGGTGAAGGGCTATCTCATACTTTTCAGCTAATGGGCGCCAAGGCTGAGGACCACCTGCTGATCCATCTTGCTCTGCATGGCCACACACCTTCCTGACTAAGGCCCATAAATGGCAGCCGAAGCCACTTCCAACTCACAAACTCCACCTGGCTCTGGAAGAGGCAGACAGAGATGACAGGCACCCCCTACTGTCTCCATGGAAACTCCAAGTCACCAAGGACTGCCCCCCTGGCATCCCCAATACTCATGAGAGGAGGGAGCTGGTGGTTTTCAAAGGTTACTGACACAGCCAGGGCCACGCAGGAGGCAGAACACAGCCAGGAGGCCAGGCCATATGAAACGTTCTAGCCCTCACTGCAGGGTCCAGTGATGACCGGGGAGGGGCACAGGAGACAGGGAGTCGCAGGCCCAGACCTGCAGGTTTCCATGCACCAGCGGGAGGCTCAGCCGCTGGACGAGGGAGAGAGTCTGAGGATTTAGGGTACTGTAGCAGCTACAGTGACATGGCGCTCCTCGTGCAGAGCTGACCAAACACTGAGGAGTCCCCCAGTCCCACTGCATGCCTGCCAATGGGTATTTTTATGTCAAGCATCCATTTAAACAAAATGAGGAAGCTTAGGTGTGGGGAAGCTAGACGACAGACACACAGGGCACGCGCAAGACCAGACCCGGCACTGGGGCCGTCCTGTGCCTGTGTGTCTCTGCTGTTGGCAACAAAGTGCAGAGACTCAGTGGCCGACAGCAACATGCATCTGCTGTCTTGGAGATCTGAATTCTCAGCAGAACAGCAGGCAGAGACGCTGTCTGAAGGTCCAGGGGAGGACACCCAGGCTGGTCTCGGGCACACTGAGCTTGGAGTGCTGGAGATGTGGGCACGCTGAGTGTGAGGCAGATGGGCTAGGAGGGACATACATGAGTCGGATCTTGTGCGTACAGCTTATCTACAAGGCCACGTAGCCTCACAGCTCAGCTCTCTGGTGGGTGGGCCTGAGGATGTCAGACCCTGAGACTGGTCAGGGTCCGTGAACCCTAGCTCTCTCCTTTCCAGGAAGGCTTCTGCTCCAATTGCAAAGGAGTCGCCAGAACTGCACTCCCATGCCCCTGCCACGTGAAACAACTGAAATACTGGACAGATGTATGAATCAGAGACTCAGGCTCCCAGATGGGAGGCTCAGGCCCACCAGCTCTCATGGCCCAGGGTAGTCGCCATTGAGAGATAAGATCACTCCGAACATGAGGGACTCACAAGAGCCAAACCTGAGCACCAAGACAGGCCTTCCCATGACTCTGTAAGCAGGTGGGAGTCGACACGGAGGCAGGGTCTCCAAAGGCTGCTGCGCAAGGTGAGGAGACCAGCTGGGCAGCCGAGGAAGAGCAGCAAACGCAGACACATGGTGTCCAGGGAAGAGTCCCAGGTGGTAGGAGCTGTGCTCAGTCAGGCTGCAGGCTGGGGAAAGGTTAGGGCTAGGGTTGGCCAGCCTGCAGCATGTGGACTGGTGCTGATAGCCCCTGCTACCTGATGGGCTGGCTCTCATTCATCAGTCCTCTGGGATACAGATGACACTGGTGTGCTCCTGCAGGAAAAGCCCTCATCCCAAGGGTGGGCTGGTCAGTCACAGCCTCCATCCTAAATTAGTACCTCAGAAAGATGTGGGTCCAAGTCCCCCCTGGCTGTAGCTCCTGAGAACCTACAGGGGTGTGCAGTGTGCTGCCTGGTTTATAGACTAGGGAAGGGAACTTTCAGGCCACAGGAGTCCCGTATGCAATCAGCTCCAAATCTCACTCCTTGGAACTTCACTCTGTGGGAGTGAGAGGAAAGACTATCCTGTAGACCCAGCAGTTTCTTGCTAAGAATGAATCCTAAAATAATCTAACAAATCAGAGCAGCAGTACTGACAAGGCTTTTGCTGCAGCACTATTTATAACACGAAAATCTTGAGCCGCCAAGCAACCCAGATGTCCCACAGCACAGGGCTCTGATGGGCGTGACAGGCTGTACTGGATCCACCAGATGGGGAGGAAAGCAGGTATTTTTATGGCTCAAAGACTAGAAATATATGTGCCAAGTGGTATTGATGATTTTATATCACTTACATATCAAGTGATAATGGCTTCTAGAACATTTTCACAGAAGTATCCAAGGTTGATTTTCAAATTATTTATAGCTCTGGTGAAGGGCAAGTCCATGTCTTCCTGATCCCACAGGGCCACCTCCCTGGAGAATGAACGACAGGAGCTGGGACAGAGGTGTGTGTGCCTGCAGCCTGGGGGAGGGGTATGTGTGCCTGCAGCATGGGGGAGGGGTGTGCGTGCCTGCAGCATGGGGGAGGGGTGTGCGTGCCTGCAGCCTGGGACAGAGGTGTGTGTGCCTGCAGCCTGGGAGAGGGGTGTGCGTGCCTGCAGCCTGGGACAGAGGTGTGTGTGCCTGCAGCCTGGGACAGAGGTGTGTGTGCCTGCAGCCTGGGAGAGGCGTATGTGTGCCTGCAGCAGGGGGGAGGGGTGTGCGTGCCTGCAGCCTGGGACAGAGGTGTGTGTGCCTGCAGCCTGGGACAGAGGTGTGTGTGCCTGCAGCCTGGGACAGAGGTGTGTGTGCCTGCAGCCTGGGACAGAGGTGTGTGTGCCTGCAGCCTGGGACAGAGGTGTGTGTGCCTGCAGCCTGGGACAGAGGTGTGTGTGCCTGCAGCCTGGGAGAGGCATATGTGTGCCTGCAGCCTGGGACAGAGGTGTGCGTGCCTGCAGCCTGGGACAGAGGTGTGTGTGCCTGCAGCCTGGGACAGAGGTGTGTGTGCCTGCAGCCTGGGGGAGGGGTGTGTGTGCCTGCAGCATGAGGGACAGGTGTGTGTGCCTTGCAGCCTGGGACAGAGGTGTGTGTGCCTGCAGCCTGGGGGAGGGTGCGTGCTCCTGCAGCCTGGGACAGAGCCAGTGCTCTGACTGGACAGGCACCTCAGCTTTGCATCAGGGCACAGTGATTGGACAGTTAGCTGAAGAGTGGGAGCAAGACAATCAACTCCAACCAGTCCCACAAAGCTGCTTTCATTAACAATCCTGCTATTCAACTAAACTCTCCCAAAGCAAACTGAAGGAAGCCAACCGAGCACCTCCTGAGCAAGGCATCCAAAAAGCCTGGACAGGGACTGCACACAGCCTGTTTGGCACTAACACCACCAGAGACTTGCTCCTCCCCGGCGTCCTTGAGCCATTCCAGTCATAATTTAATAGAGGGACTGATGAATTTGGCCAAGAGGGTTAGAAAAGATTGATTTCTGTCTGCTAAGCAGAGGAAGAAGGCTTGGCTGGAAAAGCAGGCTTGGCCGGAAGGCACCCAAAGCGTGAGACCATCTTTGCCTGCATGCAACTCCCCTGGGAGAGTCAAGCATCAAGCCCCCTCTGAGCAGGGGACTGGGAGATCCAGTCAGGGCACCTGGGGGCTCAACAGCAGGAGCACCCACAGGGTTCCTTGAGGGGTCTGGGCACTGGTTACTGATACACTGACTCTACCTGAGGACAGCCGAGGGCATGTCATCCTGAAGGCTGTGTTTAGTGGAAACCTGATCTAACAGTGCCACAAAGCAAATGTGTGCATTTCACAGCCATGGCAGGGCTGAGATGCAGCAGCCCATGTGGAGGGGCCATATTGTAGAAGCATGGGACCCCCTTATCTGCAATTTTGTTTTCCATGTTTGGCTGTCCATGGTTACCTGCAGTCTGAAAATATTAAGGGGAAAATTCCAGAAACAATTTGTTAAGTTTTAAGTAGCTCATTGTTCTGACTGGCATAACACAATCTCTCAGGACATTGATCTCTCTCTTGTCCAGGGCATACAAGCTGCATAAGCTAGCCACCTGCTAGTCCCTGGCAGCCTTCCAGTGACAGGGTCACCTGCTGTGGCACCTCAATGTTGTCTTCACAGAACCTTTGCGCAGTAGCCTAGTTCTGTATCATAGGACCTATGCCATCCACCTCGCTTCATCCTGTCATTACTTCACATCATCCCAAGAAGAAAGGTGAGCACACGGTAATGACAGAGAGAGACAACATTCATACAGCTTTTACTATGGCACCATTATTATGACTGTTCTATTCTTAGTGTTCCTAATTGATAAAGTATGTCACAGGAATGCATTATAGAAAAAAACATAGCTAATTCAGGGTTTGCTTCTATTAATGGATTTGGGCATCCACTTGGGGTCTTAGAACACATCCCCAAAATATAAGATAATGATAGTATCTGACATTGTGGCCAAGTTCGGTGCCATAGCTCACCACGCAACCTGAGAGTCAGTGGCTGCCACAGACCCCTACCAGGTGTTGTAGATAAAAGGACCCCCTCCTCAGAGTATTTGATCAGAACCTCCCGTGTACACGGACCAGCACAAGGCTCTTGCTGAGCCTTCTGGGCCCAGCACTGCCTGGGAGCAGCATCACACCCCATAGAGGGATCGTCTCTCCTGCGAGCTCTGAGTTCTTGTGCAGCATGTGGAATATGGGAGATAAGAAGCCTATGACTCAGATGCAGCCAGTGTGAGTTCAGTACACCGGGTACCCTGGCACTGGCTCTGGCAACATTCCACAGGCCCTTTAGGCCCTGAGGCAAGCTCATTTCCTCTCTAACTGTGTGCTGCCTCTCTGAGACAGCTCTGATTTGTAACGGCTTCATTTTGTATGATTCGGGGCCTTCGGGGACTAGTGAGGACTTGGCAGGGGTCAGGGAGCTGGACAGTGCTAAACATCAGTAAGGAGCAGGGGTCTCCAGCTGCTCAGGAATGCAAATCTTCAGGAACACAATCCTGGGACAGACAGCCAAGATCAGCTGGTGGGGATCTGTGCTCCAACTCGGAGGAAGTGCAGCCTTGTCCATGATGGAACTGGGTCTGTCAGCCCACTCACTGGGAAGCCTTGGACTAGAGTGAAGCAGGTTTGCATTCTCCTCCTTTGCATCTACTTCACAAAGCAGACATGAGCCAGAAGTTGGCCAGGCAGGTAAACAAGCCCGGGGTTCTAGAAGAGCTGGCTAATCCAATGGGATCCTGTAGTTTGTGTTCTCACAAACCCAATGAAACATTTGTGCAGCGATCCCTCCAGCTTATTGCTCCAAAACAGCCCCAGACGCTCAGAGTCAGCCAGTAGGGGCACAGGTCAGTGAGGACCCCTCAACCGACAATGTATACCATGGTGACGAATAATAATGGGAAAAGGTGGCAAGCAGCCCCCCTTCTACTGTGCCCCACGCTGTACATGGATGGGGCGGAATCCAGGGCTCAGCCTGCCTGTGCCAGCTCTGAAGCAAGGTGAGGGCCTTGGCTCTGGGGCCCTCTGGCTCCTCTCCATGGAAGAGAGCTTGCATCCAGCGCTGGAGCTGCCAGCTGGGGAGAGTGGGCTGTGCTGTGACCATGACTGGCTGTAGGGAACACCAGCACCCCAGGGTGGACGATCTGCTGCTGTGCTGACACTTCTAGTCGCGTATAAACCCTTGGGTTGTTGCCATATCCTAGAGGCTCCACACAGCTGCTGGAAAGCAGGCCATACTGTTTCCTATTGGGATTAATCAGAGCAAAACAGGCGGTGTGTGGGCTGGCAGGTGGCACAGCGCCCTGAGCCGCTGCTTCTGACTCCATGGTATCGACGAAGACCCTAAGAAGAAATGTCTCCTCATTTTAATTGCTAATACCAGTCCAGAAATTACTGTCATTACTTCGAGCAGCAATGAAATGAACATGTTTTATTCATCACTTGCTACCACTCCATTCACATCCAGTGTAAATCAGATCTTTATGAACCTGCTTCCCAGAGAAAACATCAAAATAAGAGAAAAGGCCTGGTTCTTTAGCTTGGTCCTATACAACAGCCAGCACCTTAGGTAGCCAAAGGGCCGGCAGGATCCCTGGAGGCCTGGCCAGGGAGGTGAAGCCAGAGCACCATATATCTACCTAGCTTCCACTGCTCTCAATTGTGACAGCAAACAACTGCCCTTCACCTGCAAAGGTGGTCCAATGCCCCTTCTCTCCTCCTTGTCCCCTCCACTACCCACTAGTCAATTTCTCCCCCTCCCCAGGCAATTCAAATTAGATCCGAGGCTCCAGGATTCTTGCGTGAGGGCCCATGGCCAGATCTGGTGTGGTGTTACTGTCCCTGCTTCTACTTTTTGGATTAAGTTTGATTGGCAGCCAGCCATGTCCCCCTCATTCTCACTGTCTGGTTGCTTTGACACCACAAGGGCAGTCCTGGGTAGCTGTGACTGAGGCCACAGGGCTTTTGCAAACCTAAAATATATCCTCTGATTCTGACCCAGGAAATGTTTGTCAGTGACTTCTGCAGCAGCTGACCCTGAGAAAACAAACCTTCATTATCTGCTCTTACCTTCCTGGATAGATAAGGGGGACCAACAAGCCACACTTGCAACCAAAGGTTTACATGGCATCCCATGATGTTTCTAAGGAGAATTCCCAACACGTAGTAGGTGGGATGTGGGTAGGTGGCATCCACTAATCAGTTCACTTTGAAGAGAGAAATCCTCAGAATATCAAACAGGAAAGGGGAGGCGTGTCATGGAGTTCCAGGGTCTATTTCTCAGTCCATCCGGGGTTTCACAAGTTCCAACTCTACACCAACAGCTTTGGTCCTGGAGCCTTCTTTTATCCCAAGGAGAATCTTAGGTACGGTGTAGCTTGGCTGAGGGGTTAGGCTATCACTTGAGTACCTGCATCCCATATCAGAGTGTAAGGTTCCATTCCTGGCTTTGCTCTCAGTTCCAGTTTCAAGCTAACACACATCTTGAGAGGAAGGATACGATGGCTCAAGTCCCTATTACCCATGAGGGAGACCAAGACTGAATTCCCAGACCTTGGCTTTACACTGGCTCAGGTTTGGCTATTATGGGCATTTTGAGGAGTGAACCACATCTCTCTCTCTCTCCCTCTCTCTCTCTCTCTCTCAAACAGAAGAGTCATCAGTGGTTTCTACTCATAGCTTTACCCTCTTAACTTTCTTTTCCTCTTACAAGTGTCAAGATGATCTTGGGTGGTAGGAAGGTAGGTGCCTGATTACTACAGTGGAACAATTCCCTATGAGTATGTGAGACTAGAGACGCTTTCTTCTGAGTTTGTACGGAATGGATAGTATTTATTCACAGTCAATGACATGTCTGCCCTGCCTTCAAACTACCCAAAGTGTTTTGAGAAAGCCTTTGGTTTAATTTTTCCATATTCTTTTCTTTTTTTTTTTTCTATTCTCTTTTCTTTTCTCTATGGAAAGGTGGATATACAGAGAGAAGGAGAGACAGAAAGATCTTCCCTCTACTGGTTCACTGCCCCAGGTGGTACCACTGCCAGAACTGGGCCAATCTAAAGCCAGGAACCAGGAGTCAGGAGTCTCCTCTGGGTCTCTCACATGGGTGCAGGGTCCCAAGGCTTTGAACCATCCTCTGCTGCTTTCCCAGGCCACAAGCAGGGAGTTGGATGGGAAATGGAGCAGCCAGGACACAAATATCATTCAATTCTAATTCACTGTGTCCATTCATCTTGGCCAGCTAGCCAGCTACCCAAGAATCCCTGTAAGCAGGCTCCATGTCAGGCATACAAAAAAATGGGCCTCTCTGTGTCAGGCAGGGCACATCAGCTGGCCTGTAGGAAGGCACATGGGGTCAGGGCAGCTGCTGCAATGGTTCTTAACTTCCTCCCACCTTACTGTGGTGGAACAACCTGTGCCTTCTCACAAGAGCTCTGAGGAGACAGGGATAATTCCAGAGGAGGTTGAACTCTCCGGTGGCCATTCCTGTCTGATTTCTTCAATTTTTCCTTCTGCTATTCCCAGCCCTCCCTGTGTCAGGAACAGATCATGTTTCCACCTCCCAGTGGACCTCACGGTTCCGGACGCTAAGGGAATACCCACGAGGAAGCCGCCTGCAAACACCACAAGATAGAATAGCTTTAATGACGGAGCCACCAAAGAAGTGAGAGGACCAGCAGCTCATCTGCCAGTGTACGCTCTGCAGCTCCTATTCCGTCATGACAGCAAGAGCTTGGCACTAGACCGACATGATGCCAGCTTACCACATCAGCACTCTGTCCGCACTCCAAAGCCACAGAGCCACAGCTACTTCCAGATTGCAGAAGACAGCTCTTGGGTAATATCCTTACACCTTTTTTTTTTTTTTTTATTCCTCTGTGGTTTACCTAGTACTTTCCTTTTGAAATTTCCTTATAGTGCATATAATTACACTCATAACCGTGTAGCTAAAAATAGTGCCAAGGCTGGACACTACAGACAGCTTAGGCTAAGCAGGTGAATGTTGGAGCTAGCACACCCGTGAGCAGCTAACAGACAAGCCGCCTTGGCATGCCAGGCTCAGGGCAGCCAGGTCCTGCGTCAGCCCCCACAACTCTCGCCTCAGCATTTCCTTCACTTGGTTCATCTGTCTGTTCCGCACCTGGAGACAAGCAGGTGGTGATGTACCTTAAAGATAACTGGGAGCTTCCTATGTGTCTTTTAATTGACGCCTCCATCAAGGAGACACTTGAAAAGTACTGGCTTTTTGATGTCCCTCCCACTGCATTTCAACACTTCCCCTCTCTTTGATTTGAAAGGACATTTCCCTAATCTCACGGGGTTGTTTACTGAAGAACTGATCTGGAAGTCATGAGGCTTTTCAAATCTCAGAGGCAGGCAAGGCCTGGTAAAGGAACTGTTTCTAGCTGGAGTGGTTGTCAGCTTGCAGCGGCTCCTGCAATAGTGCCTGTGAGGGCACTCTCCCTTTGCAGGCGGCCCAGCCACATAGAGCCTATGTGCATTTATTTGAAAGGGAGGCAATCAGGAGAGAAAAAGAGACAAAAAGAGAGAGAGCAAGACGAGCAAGAGAGTTAGTCTCCCATCTACTGGTTCATTCTCCAAATGCCTGTAGCCTCCAGGGCTGTGCAAAGCTAATGCCACGAAACACGCAGTCCAGGTGAGTGTACCCACACGGTTAGCTACAACAACACAGACCTCCTCTGGCCTCCATTTTAAAAGTGTTGCTCTTCCTCTGTGTGCTGTCCTGCAAAGAACAGGACCTGTCCATATTTCCTGTAAGGAGTGATTTGAATATCCTACCCTGGACCCGGCACCATTTCCTGCTCCTTACAGCTCACAAAATTCGCACCAGTCTACCTGTCCACCAATCAGATGTAACCCGGCACTTCACCTAAGAATTCCACCCCCAATATCTCCCAGCCCCTTTCCCAACCCTACCCACTTACCAATCATCCTTAGGCAATCAGTTTGTAACAATTCCAGGCACCAATCCCTTGGGGCCTGCCCTCAATCCCTCCCAATCCCCTCACCTTGCAGGCTCACCCGAATGGCATAGAAGAACCCCCTAGGTGAGGCTCCGCTCTCTCTCTTCTCCTTCTGGCCTCCCCCCTTCTTCTCTCTCCCTTTCTCGTCTCCCACCACCTCCGTCCCGTTACTGCCCTGCTGGAATAAACCTCCTAAAGTACCTCACTG
Source organism: Ochotona princeps (assembly GCF_030435755.1). Taxonomy (NCBI): domain Eukaryota; kingdom Metazoa; phylum Chordata; class Mammalia; order Lagomorpha; family Ochotonidae; genus Ochotona; species Ochotona princeps. The sequence continues at coordinate 30,662,965 of NC_080857.1, forward strand.
CGTCCAGTGTTTTCAGCTCATGGTAAAAGAACCAGGCTGCGGGAATTAGCTCTGCATAATAAGGTAAGAACTGTAAGAACTTGAAGTGTTTTAAATAACTAACATTTCCCACCTCTGTGTTCAGCAACAAAGAGATACGGGACTTGGGTAAAGGAAAACCTAGAGATTGGTCACAGCAGTTGCATCCTCCTCCTCCTCCAGTCCCCATTCACTTCAAGGCAGGCAGGCTGTAGTTAATGAACCAGGGTCAGCAGTGCTTCCCCTACTACACAAAAGCTCTGGGGTCCATAGCACTGACTACCGCGTTTCTACCTCATCCCATCTTGCCTGGGGCTCAGCAAGTGTTTTACATGAAGGATCCCATAGCAGAGGGAGGCCACAAGGTTTGCCTGCTGTGCGGGGTCTAGGAGGGAGCTCGGAGGTAGAAAGAGTGAAAAGACGCCCATTGACTTAGACATGCTAAGGTAGGGGTGCTTTCCCCTGAGACACACACACACACACAGCTTGCACACCAAGTCTTACAGTCTCTGTTTCAGCACCTATGATTGGCCTCAAGACAGCTCCAGTGAGTGAGAAGGGCATGGGAGAATGTATGTGAGGTCAATTAGCAGCACTGAGGGCTGGACTCAACCTGTGAGCGCTGGCTGAGACACTGCAGCAGAGCCAGCTGTCGGCTGCCCATGAGTCACATGCACAATGAGAAACAGGTCTCTTGCTTCATGGCTCCAAGAGTGGGACTGCCTGTCACCAACTCACACAGAGTCCCAGCACTGGGTACAGGCAGTCTAGCAACTACTTCTGTCACTTGTTGGGTTTCTTATTTGGGTTGTGAGGAAATTCTTCTAAACTGTAAGTGTCAGGGAAGCATGTGTTGCTTAACAAGGCTTTGGTCAGAGATGGACCATGTTGTCTGAGAGTGGGTTGGAATACAGAGGTGCTGTTTTCATGATCCTGTGGCCATGAGGCTGGCAGTGTACTGTAGTTCTCGCATGTATGTTTGACACACACCTACCATGCCACCATCATATGAAAATATACCAAATGCAGTTACTTTTGATATATGATACTCATGAGAGTACAGGAATACATTATGAGTTTATGTACTAACGATTGGCTTAACAACACTCTGTTGTTATTTTAGGATAGCCTATTTTCCTTAAAAAGATGACTGCTATGAAATAAACTCGAGTTTATGGCGTCTCCTGGTGGCATGAAGAGACTTTGCCAAGTGGCTTACCACCACTGCTCAAAGTGCACTTGGTGTATGTATTTGCACAGTGACAATACTGTCTGGCCATGCAGTTCACAGAACGGGTCTCGACCGCCCGTAAGCCATGATTGCAACCATTTCCCAATCTAATCCAATGATCTCAGGAAGCAGACATCTGAATCTGTAATCATGGCATGGGCCTGAACAGCGTCTTTCCTTCTCCCCTCCCCCGGCAATCCTTTCCACGCAGTCAACTCAGGGTTGCTACTCCACTGTTCACGAGGAACTGAGCTGGCCTCTGAGCTCTGCTGAAAGCAGAGTATGATTTGGGGCAGGTAACCCTTCTGGGCCCTCTTTAGGGGACTATAAACTGGGGAAAGCTCCTCACTGGGCACCACAGATGGTAATGGGAAGATGAATGCTGATGAGGAGATGATAGAAGTGAAGACTAAATCCTGCACCCACATGTGCTGAGCCCACGTCTTAGGGCCTGAAGGAAGTGCCAGAGAAGACACCTCAGGCCCTCTGTGGACAGGACAGTGCTCAAGCTGATGACCACAGTTCCACAGGACCCCTTTGGAAGTATTGAGGGATGGCAAGCTTTGAGAGTGTCAGGGAAGACACTGCCTGGCAGCCCACAAGGCCACGCTGGCTGGGACTAGAAGTAGGTTCTCCCCTCCCTCTTCCGCTCCCTCCCTCTGCTGGTAGGAGTGCCTGAGTGCAGTGAGAGTGGCTGTCACTGTTCCACAAGGAAGAACATGAAAGACCTGAGTGCGGACAGTGCCAGGCTCCTGTTCCCCGCTCCCTTCTTATGGATTTTGTCTACCCACCTATAACTACCTTCTGGACTGAGTTTGTTTCGTAGCTCAACATTCAGCTGTTCCCATCACCCAAGGGTTAGCAGATTACCAAGCAGGGTCCTGAGCGCTGAGCTGGAGCCACTCCACCTGGCTATCCTTGAGGACAAGTGTCCCACAGCTTGCCATGACCGTGACAACAGTGCCTACATCTCTGCTGTTTCTCTGGCTCACTCAGCCCTTCCACGTGGTTTAAGTAAAGAAGGAACATGACCTTGTAGGGAACTACTGCCAGTTTAACCCCTAAAAGCACATGTTCTCGGGGGACAGACTGAGATCCAGGGAGTCTACATGTTGTTCATAAAAGCCAATATACAGAGGGCCACAGTTGACTGTGTGCCTTCCAAGTTGTGGGTCCAAGCACATTACCTAGGTTTATGTAAGTGTACATGTGCATCTGTGGGCAGGCATGGGCACCCAGTACACACACACATGTGTATATACACATACACAGATTATGTGCCTGCATATGTGTGTCTCTGTGTGCATGTATGCATGCCAGCTGCACATGGGGTATGCACAGTATGCACCTAGGGCATACACTGGGTATGTCAGTGCACTGTATGTATCAACAGATACATGTGAGTGTGAATGAGCACACATGTGTGAAGTTACAGCCAGGTACTTCAAAAAGCTGGAAAATGAATTAAAAGATATGTTCATTTTGGTGTGAAAAAATGAAAACCATGGATATAAGTGGTCTCCAAAAGTTCATGGCAGATGTGTATTATGAGAAAACTGTCCATGGATTTAAAAATTGTTTGGCCACAAAATAAATCTGTTTCTGAAATTAATTCATTAGTTACAAAAAGAGAGAGAGAGAGAGATAAAGACAGACAGATATTCCCTCGGTTGGTTCGCTCCCAAGATGGCTGTACAGCCAGGGTTGGGCTAGGCTGAAGCCAGTGGCCTGGAGTTTCACCCCCATCTCCCACATGGGTGGTCCCTACCCAAAAGCTTTAGCCATATTCCTTTATTTTTCCAAGACTATTAGCAGGGGGTTGGATAGGCAATGGATGAGTCAGGACACAAATCTGTGTCCACATGGGGGGCTTTCTCCCCAGGCAGTGGTTTTACATGCTATGTCACAACACTGGCCCCCAGAAGAATGCACTTTTTTTTTTTAACTCCACTTTCCAGAAACTTGAGGTGTACATGCATGTGTGGATGTGCCCAGATTTATGTGTGTATAGTGGGTGTATTTAGGCTGCCTGGGCACATCCAATTCAAATACAGCTTCTCTACAAGCTCAGCTGCTTCTTAGAGACAATTTTCTTGGTACAGTAGCTGAGTCCATTATAATAGTGCAAAGATTGCTTTTCTCGGCCAATTGCTCATTGATATTCTCCCAGTTTTGTCCACTGACTGGTGCGCTTGCTATGACGCACATCTAGGACACGTGTGATGCCCCTGTAGGGCAGGTGGAGCAAGGCTGCTGATTGGGTCACTAGCAGAGGAGGTATACAGCCCCGCAGAAACCAGCACGGCACCTTCTGCAATGGTGGGCACTGCTGACACATTTGCCAAGTCTTCAAGGCAACCCTGAGCCCAGGCAGTGAGGAGGAAAACCCAGTGAGCCTCAAATGTACTTCCAGAATGGTCTCCTACCTGCCTGCCAAGACCTGCAGATGCTGGGCATGGAGAAACCAGGGGCACCAATCCTGGCCATATGACCTTACCTGAGCAGCACAGGACAGATGAGCAAGGTCGCCGATCCTGGCTGCGGCTCGGGGGTCGCTGGAGCTGATCAGCACCGGGGCACTGATCTCCATGGAGTGCCTGTGGCTGGCAGCCTGCGAGGACTTGTGTGTGACGCTGAGTGCGGTGAAGGAGTGACGTTTCTTGGTATTCTTCTTGCTGTCCACACGTCGCTGAAAGGCACTGACCGCCCCTGAGCTGCTTACGGTGGGACCCGGGGTCACGCTGGCCGCAGCACCGGTATCAGAGGACAAGGAGGTGTTGCAGCTCGATGCAGCGGCCAGGCATGGCTTGTCCATCTCAATGAGCTGCTTGGCAGAGTCGTTGAGCTGAGCAAAAGGGAAAAAGGAACCTTCATTAAGGAACTATCACACGCTCCCGCTGCCAGTTACAGAATGATGATGCGTTCCCATGGCTCAGCTGTTTCCAACAGCAGGGACGGTGGTGCAGTGAGAATGGAGCTGAGCTGGAGTAAAATCAGCAGATTTTATGGACATGGTTTCTGGAGCAGCTCAGAGCCCAGGAGCCCTGAGAGAGACAGGAGTATTCCAGGCGCTGGCCACCTGTTGGCCCCTATCTTTCTCAATGGCTTTAACTTCTAGGGAGGAGGAGGGACCTGAGAGGAGAGGGGAACAGAGGCTGAGCCCTTGCGAGGCATGGCTGGCCCTGCACTCACCATGCCCCGGTTCACTGCCTACCTGCAACAGTGCTGGGCATCGGGTCCGGCAGCATGGCCTAGCGGCTAAAGTCCTCGCCTTGAAAGCCCCGGGATCCCATATGGGCACCGGTTCTAATCCCTGCTGCTCCACTTCCCATCCTGCTCCCTGCTTGTGGCCTGAGAAAGCAGTCGAGGACCGCCCAAAGCTTTGGGACCCTGCACCCTTGTGGGATACCCGGAAGAGGTTCCAGGTTCCCGGCATCGGATTGGCGCGCACCGGCCCATTGCGGCTCGCTTGGGGAGTGAAACATCGGATGGAAGATCTTCCTCTCTGTCTCTCCTCCTCTCTGTATATCCGGCTTTCCAATAATAATAAAATCTTAAAAAAAAAAAAAAAAAACAGTGCTGGGCATCTGTATTGAGGGTCCAGATGCACTAGTTAAAAATCAGTTTATTTTGATATAAGACATTTGAAGTCCCTACGTAGTTTTTCCTAAGATGTATTTCCTGTGAATGCTTTGAAGACTCGTCATAGGCAGGGTTTGATCATTTATGTACGAAAATTATATTTAATTTCATTTCTACAAACTTTATGAATCATCTGTGTATTATTTCAAATGATTCGGCAAGGACTTATTATAGAATTCCTTCCCTAAAGCCCCACTTGTTCTTCCAAAGACCAAATGCTTGCTTTTTTTAATAAATTTCATTTTTTTAATAATGATTACCTGGTGATCAGGGTGGGAAGCATCAAGGTTAAGGGAAATTTAGGTGAAGCCATTGCTTCCAAATTTGCTAGTTCTTCTTGTTGTTCCTGGGGGGAAGGGGAGAGACAAAGGGGGAAACCACTCCTGACTTCCCACACGTCCCAGTATCTAGGGACGAGGAACCACCGTTTCATATCAACCTAGAGTCTCAGTGTGTACATATGCCAAGGGTTCTGTCCAAGTGGTTTGGATAGTTCTGAAATGCTGCCGATTTCACTGACCCGAGAATGATGTCACCCTCCCAACGTCCATTGGCTCCATTCACCGAGATTTTTTGCTGTCATCGTTCGTTTGGGGTAGTTGTCCAGTTAGTTCTGTTCTTCTGCTATAGCATCCAATGTGCTGCCATATTCTCCTTTTACAAAGGGACCTGTGCCCACGGCTCCACCTTTTGCATTCAAGTACTGTTTTGCAATAAAATGCTTGCTCCTGACAAAATCTTGACCCTGATGTGCTCAGTAGACAAGGTGAGATGAACATGAGTTTGTGCTGAAGGGAAAGAGACTCCAGGGAATGAAAGCTCCAGGGCAGCCAGCCTCAGGCTTTTTTCCCCAGGGGTGTGTAGTACCTGAATCTGCCTATACCAGTTGTTGGGCAAAAGGGCCCAGAGCTTGGTTAGTGAAACTTGGTTAGTGAAGCTTCAGGATGCGTGAACTCAACCATCTAGGAGCAACAGTATCCTCCCCCGACAAACCTGCGGGGACTTCTCCATTTACATTGTAAGATGGAGCCCTTTCTTGGCAGGCTGCACTTGGCTCAGCCTTAACTTCCTACCTACAGGGGAATCAGCAGCAGCTGAAAGAATAAGGCAGAGGGAGCACTGGGGATGACTGGGAAGTTACAGTCAGCCGGGATCCGCATCACAAATGGGTTCAACAAACTGCCACCAGCAGGAGTACAGACTAGTGCAGTCACTACAGTCACTACGCAAGTCAGCATGGAGAGTGTTCAGACAATTGATCTAAACATTGATCAGGTCACAGTGAGACTTGGCCATATGACCCAGCTATCCCACTCCTAGGAATATATCCAAAGGGGGCAAAATCTACATATGAAAATGTGACTTGCATTTCTATATTCATAGCAGCACCATCCACATAGCAAAGGTGTGGAAATGAAACATCTACCATACATCTACTGCATGGAATACTATACAGCCATTAAAATGAGTGAAATTCCATCATTCATAACAAAGTAGCCCCAACTGGAGACCACTATGCTCTGTGAAATAAGCCAATTCCCAAGGCACAATATCATATGTTCTCTCTGAGCCAAGGCAAACTTTATGCAAAAATATAAATCAGATATATAGGTAAACACTCATGTACATATATTCTCATAAAAGTTATAATGGAGCCTAGTATACCAGAAGGTGAATATATACTGCAGTAGGCATTTCTACTCCTGAACAAAAGGACTCCCAAAGAAACAGTTCAATATACCTTGACAATTTGATACCACTGTGTATCAAATGCCACGTTACACTTGAATAGCAGCATGTTGGACTTGTGCCTGTTGCTGAAGGGACTATGCTATTGTAATAAAGTGGGGGAAGACAGTGGGGAAGGGAGAGAATGGACAAGGAGAATCCCTACACTGAAAATATTGCATTATAGGAAACAACAATTGTAAAAACTTAAAAAAAAATCATTAATGGGAGGTGTCTGACCCCTCCTCTTTTTACGAGCAGTGGGGGAGATGGAGGAACTGCCAGCTGGCCCCTGGGGAACACAGAGCCCATCAGGAAGGTGCACACACTACTTGTTTTCTCTCCCCCCAAAAATGAAACTCTGTGGGTTCCACAGCCCTGGTCTGGGGCCACCTGGTCTCCACAGGGCCACTAAAGGCAGCTGCCAGTCTTTCTGGGGGAAAATGGGCTCAGGAGGGAAAAGGGGCAGACTCAGGGAATTCACAAAGGTGGAAAAGTCACCAAGGAAAGACCTGGCAGGTGGCACAGATCCAGGCTCTGCCTACCCCCTTGCATGGGGGCTCGCTGTCTGTTGAGCCTTTAGTGGGGCTGGAGGCCGGGTAGCCCCCTACACCCATGAGCCTCTTCCTGCTTCCCTCACAGACTGGTCTGGAAAGTCCTCAGTCCTGTGCCAGGTGAAGGAGACACTGGGTCTCACTCACACCTATTCCTAACGTTGGCAGCTGAGGACACCTGCATGGGTTAGAAAGGACCAAGTCCTACACAGATGTATAGCAAGAGAAGAGCTGGACTCCCCACCTGCTCATCAGGTAATGGCCGCTGAAGTCCCAATGCCTTGAGCCTGGTCCAGCAGCACCACTATCTGTGTTTCCATGACAAACACCTTCCCTTTAGAGCAAGGTTATACGAATGCACACCAGCCTGTAGAACATGGGATTCTTTCCCTTGAAATGCTTTCTCCAGCCACACTCAGCTGTTTCACTCTTATGGCCTTATTCATGTGTTTCTGTTCAGGTGCAAAGGTGTCTGTTCCCCATCACAGCCCTTCACACGTTCAAGCCCCACCTCCGAGGCTAAGGATGAGCCTCCTGGACTCCTGCGTTTTACCACCAGTCTTCAGGGCCCAAGGGATGACAGAGAGCAGGAAACACTCAGCACAACAGTTTCAGTTCCCATCAGAGCTTGTTCCAAACACAGCCGTCCCACACCTCCCCTTGGAACGCCATCCCATGTAGAAAGAACATGATGGTGGCCAAGGCTGGGCTAAGATAATGTCCCTCCTCCATAAAGAAACAGCCCTGGAGCGCCTCTCTTGGCTCTCTGGTTCTGTGGAGTTCAAACCTCCCCCTTCTTTTTTAAAGTTTTATTTAATGTTTTCCACAATACAGTTTAATAGGCATAGAGGTTCCTCTGTTTCCCACCACTTCTTTCCTCCCCTGATAACACCACCCCCATTTGTCATGTGTCCCTTGGTATCACAATAGTGTTCTGCCTTAGTATAAGTTACACGTTTAACTTTCTAATATTTAAATGTGTCATGACATGGTAAGGATAGGCCAAGGGAGAAAACCTAGTATTGTAAAGTAAAAATAGATGGTAAGTTTCAATGGGAGTCCTACTTTCATTCATGAGTAGAGGCTCATACTATTTAGTACCTTTACTTCCTGGTATACTAGTCTCCCTTGTACAGTTCCTACATATGCACTTTGAGTACTGGCTGCCTTCTATCAGAAATACTATAGGGTATTTGTCCTTTGGGGACTGGCTTACTTCACTAAGCCTAACAGACATCCCCTTTCAGATACAGGACATCCACGTATGCCCACATCCATCAGAGTGTCCTCATCCAAAACAGATGGGGGGGACCATGTCCATGACAACCGTCACCGGCAGTCAGAACAGCTACGAGCACTGCTTGCCAGCACTCTGACAGTGCCCCCGTGTCACACCAAACACAAGTCAAATCCTGTACCTCTGGAGGTGGCTAGCCATCCTCCCTCCCTTCTGCTGTAACAATCCAAAGCCCGGGGCAGTACCAAAAGTGCCAGCCAACAACTCCCAGTAAACACAGCTATTGGGATACCCTGCATGAGAAGCAGGCACGCTCCTGCCACACTCAACACTTCACCTGCCGTTCCTGCATCCCCAACAGTTTTGCACCAGGCAAGCAAGGTGTCCTGCAGGATCCTCCACACCCAGCATTGTTGGGTTATCTCTTTCCTCATCTTTGCTGCTGTAACAGCAGGCTACTGTCACAGCCACACTGCTGGCCTCTGCATTTTTGACCTGTATTTTTCTCGTTGGAACAGCCTGGAGAGGAACAGCATGGACATCTATCTTGACATCCAAATGTGCACCCACATATGGGGCCTACTGGGTGACACAAACTCCCACCCCTGATGGCATAATCCTGGAGACCATGACTTGCTAAAGCTCAGGCAAGTGTGAGGACCCTGGAGAACCTTAGATACTGCAGCTGTTCCGCAGACTTGGACTTGAGGACAAAGCCCCCAGTGTGGGGAAGCTATCCTTTCTTGATGAGTTCCAGAACACTTCTTTTATGAGAAACCAATATGCCCATACCCCATTCCCATGCATGAAAATGTCTTCAGTGATGGCCAGGGCCATGCTCCAGGACAGCCCAGGCTCCAGCTTAATGAGCTACATAAACCTCTATTCTTATATCACCTAGTTTCAGGTATTCTATCATAGGTCATGGTTGGGGCTTTGTCATTCTGTGTTGCTGTCCCTCACCCTCCACCTTAGTAATGTCTTCCCTAGACTTTGTCCTATCAACTTGATCAGCTGAGATGTGATTTTCTTCTGCAACTACCCTTTGTTCTAAACATAGAACCAACTAGAAATGTTAGAACAAAAGTTTCTTCTACCCATTACAAACACAGCTCCACGAAACAGTTCTTTAATTAGAGTCAGTTCTGGCATTCCGGTTACACCCAATGGCAGAGACCAGGCAGGTATGGAAGACTCATTCATCTACAGGGAGCTTGAGCCCAGCCTAGGATTGTGGCACTTGGTCCAAGACAGAGCCAGAAACCACAGGGTCTGATGAGGGGACTTTGAACTGAATGGCCGTAGAAGGAATTATAAAAGAAGAAGGAATGATACTGGCAAAGCAGAAGCGAAGGAGCAGAGCAGATCTACCATGAAAGGAAGGACAGCATGGTGCAGGTTCCAGGCAGCTCAGAAACCTGATAGCAGGGAGCGCAAGTCCACCTCTGGGCCCTTGGTCCTGAACCAGTGAGGAGGAACAGCCTTCTCAAAGCATCGGTCACACAGAGGGATGGGGCTTGGATCCAATATCTGAGAGAAGAGGTTGGGAGCTGCAGGCCAAGAAGGCAGCAGCCAAGGATCTATCTGTGGACATGCCATCTAGACAACAGCTAGGGATGGAGCACCCGCCCTGTCCCAGCTTCTACCACAGGAGCTAAGATGCCGTAGTGAACAGATACTACTCTGAACATGTTTTGTGCCAGTGTGCCCTGCAGTACCTGACAGGCCTGTTAATAACCCAAGGCATTAGCTTTCTGTGGACATTAGTACCAGCTGCTGCCGGTAACATCTGGATATTCTCCCATTCACCCACCAACCATTTGTTCTGAACATGCTATTAAAGAGCTTTTAAACTGGATAAAACCCCTGCCCTTGGAATTACAGATTGCACAAAGGGCAAGCAACCGTAGAAGCGGAGCAGGAGAGTGCCGGAGACCCACACGAGGGGCAGTCCAGGTAGACTAAGATGGAGATCAGACAAGAAACAAATCTCTGTTTTATTCTGTAGCAGGTGTTAGGTGGAGGGATGTACTTAGAGCAAAAGAAAGATGAGAAGCAAGGCTGGCCTAGGGAGAGCTGGCAGGATGGCAGAGAGGCTGGAGCCCACCAGCATCTGGGAGAGGCACAGAAGGCAGAACGGTATGCTTAGGGCCCTATGGTGGCAGAGTGACCTGACCAACAGAGAGAGGAAGGGATGCCCAGTGGCTGGAGCAGACCCATGGGCCAAAGTGGGCTTTGCTGGCAGGCTGAGATAGGGATGGAGCTGGCTTCTGTGCCTCTGGGGAGCCTTGGCTGCCCTGAAAGATGGGAGTGTGAAGGGGGGTGGCGATGGGCATGAGACTGGCTGCCCTGAGTGTTGGGGGGCCATGAGAGGTGGGCTGCCCTGAGTGATGGGGGGCTATGAGAGACTGGCTGCCCTGAAAGACGGGGGGCCATGAGAGGTGGGCCGCCCTGAGTGATGGGGGGCCATGAGAGACGGGCTGCACTGAGTGATGGGGGGCCATGAGAGGTGGGCTGCCCTGTGTGTTGGGGGGCCATGAGAGGCATTGCAGTGGCAGGGGATGTAGCAAGCTCTTGACCTCTGTGCTGAGCAAAGTCTGTGAGACACAGGTACTGTGAAGGCATTGCAGTCACATCAGTGGAAAATCTTCATAATTAAATGAGAAGCAAGATAGAAAACTAAAATCCCAACTTATCCAAAATGCATGTAAATTTATGCATGGAAAAAATAAAGAAAATAGAATAATATGCTGACAGCATCTCATTTCATCCTTTTCCTACACATCCATTCATATTTACTTGTGGGATTATGGGTGATTTTAATTTTCTTCTTTACACTCTTCCGAACTTCTCTATTTTGAATAGTGGCCAGGTATTATTTTTGTAATCATACAAATTCATTAAAAATGAAAGAGCAGATGAGGCTGGGCGTCTGTCTGCCTCCAAGGAGGCTTCCTGCATGTGGCAAGTCTATTCTTTCCATTTTGCACAAAGGAAGAAGAGCAATAAAGCCACTGGCTGGTTTTCGGCTTCCTGAGAATACAGGTGTTATTTAGGTGTACTCAGTTCCAGGCGAGGTCCAGCAAAGGCTCGGTTCAGTGCCTGGGTGACAGCTGCTGTCTGGGCGAGCAGACACCCGGGAACTTCCAGGGCTGTCAGGGAACTTCCTCGAAACCATGCTCCCATGGGGGCTGCCACCACATGGCCAGGGAGGAGCGGCCAAAAGGGGATGCCAATGAAGCAAAGTAGAGTGCCACAGGCCAAGCGGGACTGCGGAGCAGAGGGGCAAACCCCCACAGGCCAGGGTCAAAGCTGGCTGGATTTACAAATCAAGTGCTTCTAGGGCATTGGGTGTCTGCTGAGCCATTTTTCAGGACTATGTTTGCCTTATAGAAGCAGACAGGAAAAGATCTGGACGCTGAGTGTACAAGTGAGTTTACAAGCTCTGACACCTTGGCCATGATATTGTTTTTAAGGTTTTGTTTTGTATTTGAAAGGCAGGTTTATAGAGGGAAGCAGAGACAGAGGGAGAGATCTTCTATCAACTGGTGCATCCTCCAAGGGATTGCAACAGCCAGAACTAGGCCGATCTGGAGCCAGGAGGAAGGAAGCAGGAGCCAGGAGCTTCTTTTGCGTGTCCCTCATGGATGCAGGCCCATATTCTTCTGCTTTCCCAGGCATATTAGCAGGGAGCTGGATTGGAAGTGGACCAGCCAGGACTTGAAAAGGCACCCATAGGGAATACTGGCACCAGAGGCAGAAGTATAATCTAACTACATCATGGCAGCTGTCTCTATCTTTTACCAGAGGAGGAAGACTCCCAGGGCAGGCTTCTACATCAGCCTAGCATCCTGCTGGTCCTGTGTCTTCGGTTCTGCCTCCACTGGCTGTGGTAGATGGAGTTTCTAAGTGAACTGCAGGGAGTATCACTGGCTCGGCCTCTATGACTAGGGAATAAGCTACAAGCCCTGGGATCCTTACTCATTATCTCAGCTCTCATCCAGCCTCCAACCTCTCTCCAGGGTGGGCCACAGGAGCCATGATGGGCGGGAAGAACTAGACAATTCCTCTGCTTCCAAGTCTGTTATGTTCCTCTGAGAGGCACCTGTCATAACACTGACCTTTCCCTGGGACCCATATTATTCCTAGCTGGATCCCAGAATTGTTACAACTTACCCCCTAGAACAATCAGATACTCTTTTCCCAAATTTACAGGATTTGCAACAGGTGAACACCTGCAGCATAACCAAGAGCAGAGCTTCAAGGACCATTTAACTACACAGAGGTTTCCAGAAGCATAAGGGTAGCCTCCTGCCCCTGGACTCAGCATTTTCCTCAGCCATAGGGTTCACCAACCTGTTCCTGACACCATGGGAGGCGACCCCAGCCTGAGCAGGGGGCTACATTGAAGCAGGGATGCCTGGGGGCTCTGAGGCTAGGTCCTGGGTGTGGGAGGCACCCTTCCTCTTGGCCATTCAAGATCAAGCTTGGCTATTGCAGACAGCCTCCTCTGCCTGGCACAAGTATCTGTTTTCCTTCACACCACATGAAACTCACATGCATTTCCGATTGCTTCCCTGAGGAGTACTGAAGTTCTCTTTCCTTATTTGTATTCTAGCCTCATAAGCAATGTTCAAGCACGAAAAAGAATGTTTGCGATAATACCCAGGAGCCTTTTATGTACCCTACCAAGTGACTAAGAGGAGGTGGCTTACAGGATGCTGTTTGCACAAGATCCCACATGACAGCCCAGGGCACGATCCCTTCTAACCTAGGGCTGCACTGTGTTCTGGGCTTATCTCAGTGACTCACCACGAACCTTACCAGGGAGGTGTAATTACTGCCCCCTTCCACAGATCAGGGAACTGGGGTAAGGAGCGTGCCCAGAGTCAGGAGCCAGCGTGGTCTGGACCAGCCCTCTACTCTACCATCAGATACCAGCGCAGAAGGGACCACCTACAGAAAGTGCAGAAGTCAGCATGATGGAGCAGTCAGCAGGCCAGGCATGCATGGAGGGGCAGCACTGAGTAGACTCTCAGTGAGGACTATGGGGAGTGGTCCTGAGGGCTTTCAGAGCAGTGAGGTAGGAGTGAGGTAACCAAGATGTCCGTGGAAAGCAGTCTGCACTGTGTGAGAACCAAGCCTTGGTGGCAGGACAGGCAGAGGCTGCTGGGACTCTGCTCAGAGGGAACTGCCCTGAGGCTTGCTGTCTGCAGTCCAGGGTCTCCAGACCTGTGAGTTTCCTGTCACAATCACCTGCAAAGTCTCAGTCTAGGAGTCTCTACATTCATTTTTTTTTTTAAGATTTATTTATTTTTATTGCAAAGTCAGATATATTGAGAGGAGGAGAGACAGAGTGGAAGATCTTTCGTCCGATGGTTCACTCCCCAAATGTGTGCAACAGCCAGTGCTGTGCCGATCCGAAGCCAGGAACCAGGAACTTCCTCCAGGTCTCCCACGTGGGTGCAGGATCCCAAGGTTTTGGGCCATCCTCAACTATTTTCCTAGGCCACAAGCAGGGAGCTAGATGGAAAATGGAGCTGCCGGGATTAGAACTGGTGCCCATATGGGTCCTGGCATGTTCAAGAGGAAGACTTTAGCCTCTAGGCCACTGCGCTGGGCCCTCTACATTCATTTCTCACCATCAAAGTGCGCCTAGAAGCAAACAGGCAGGCCTAAGGCATGTGACCAGGGCAAGCCAGCAGGCTCATAGACAGATGTCATGGCACTGAGGAGGCAAGGGACCTGGAAGGGACCCAGGAGAGAGACTTGGAGCAAATGCCCAGCTCCTTGGAATGACCCTCAGGGTCCATGAAAATGCACGCCCCCTCCCCCCCCCACTGTCCTGGCCCCATCTTACCTCCATCATGTCCAGCCTGCCTGTGATCCTGGCTTCCTCATCTATCAACCACTGCCAAGCTTGGGCCATGGCCAGAAGCCCCTGTTCACCTGAAGTTGGGTTCCTCAGAGGGTTCTGAGTGTGACAGTGACACCTGCAGGCCCTCCTGTCCGTCATCCTTCTGCCCCACCCCACTGCGAACATGACACACCGAGAACATGACTTCCTTTCTTTCTGTCTCCTCCCACAATAATACAGCCTCTAAGACTTTGCCCCACTGTGCATCCCCAGGGTCTAGCACAAGAAATGTATAAACAAGTGCATGAGGAACAGCCCAGTGGACAGGGAGGGGGCATTCTACAGCAATGGAAACCTGCTCTTTCAGCCAAGAGCTAAGCCCACAGCAGAAACTCAAACCAAGGGAAGCCATCCATTGCCTTCCCAGCTGGTGACAAAGGCATAGGCAGTGGCAGGCACTCTGTTCCAATTTTATAGCTGGAATCTAAGAGATGCATGAAGCTGTAATTTGCTTTCCCAGAGCCACCAGAACCCCAACCCCAGGGCTGTGATGGAGGAGAGGGGCTGCTTGTGTCTGAGGGACCAGAACTGGGTCTAAGCCTGTGGCAAATAGAAGCTTACAGGCCTTCATTGGAATGGTTCCCCAGAGACCCAGAGTGGGCTCTGTGGGGGGACACAGGGGCGTCATCGAGCAATAAGAGGGACAATGATTGACAAGCAGACACCTGGGAACCATGCTTGGTGTCCCCACAGCTTCGTCTTTGCTTCCTACAAAAGAGAGGTCTTAGGAACTTCAAAATGAAACTCTTAATTGCTCTCTCTTTGTGGGATTTCAAAGCCATAAAAGCAACAGGGAGTAGCTTTGAATTTCTCTGAATGGGTTTAGCAGGAACACGATAAGGCTGGAATCAGCTGCCTTTCTTGTTTGCCGTAATTGGTGCCACAGCCTGGCTGCAGGAAGCCTTCAGATGCAAGGCACCATCTGAATATGTAACGGAATCCTGAAGGTGTTCTGGCCATGGCAGCATGCACTCCGTCCCTCCTGTACTCCCAAACACAGGAAGTGACCACAAAAGGCCACACAGGGAGACGCAGCAAATCATGCTTTTTCTTCCTGGCCTTGGGTGTTCACTGTGGCAAATCCCTGTTGGGAGATAGAACTCATGAACTCTGAGCCAGGAGGGAATCAGTGGAATAATCCAGTGTGTGTGTGTGTGTGTGTGTGTGTGTGTGTGTGTGTATTTCCATCTGTCTCTGCTATCTCTCTGCATCTCACACAAAGCTATGACAGTTTCCAAGCAGGGTACATCAGGAAGCACAGGACAGCCATTGGCCGGGCAGTGAGCTCTCTTACCAGCCTGGGCTTCCAGGCTGCAGAGACGAAGGAATATGTGCTAACATCTGCCTGCCTGTTACCCGACAGGAAGGAGACCACAGCATGAGTCCTTGCATTCTGCAAAGTACCCAGAAGTCTTTCAGCTGAAACACCATCAGGACATCTAAATGAGGAACCCACCCAGGACTGAGAAAGACGCACCAGAAGGATAATGTTTGTGTGGTTCCCATCTTCCAGAGCAGATGCCCCAAGTAGAAGGGCCGCAGCAGGAATGATCAGCCTTGTGGGACAGACTGCCCTGGTCCTTAGTCACACAGCTTCTGAGCCTTGCAAACAAGTGACCAAGTAGCATCTCAGAACTAAGATTGGGATGGTTGTAGACGCTCAACTCCCCAAGAGGTAAGATCTTAGAAATCAGTACCCAAGCAGGAAACACCCAACATATCAGAAGCAGTAGGATACATACTATGAACAGAAGAAAAATGAATTAGTAGAGCCATAGTCTAAAAGAGTCCCCAGGAAAGAATCTACAGGCAGGTACACTGGAACACTTCTCTATGTTCAGAGGCAGGGCAAGTCTGTGTGCAATGGACAAACCATGGGTTAAGGACAGATTCCTGCAGAAGCCTCTCTTGACATCCCCAGAGGGGCAGTCTCTCTTTCCCCATCGACCAGGGTATAAGATCCTCTCCTGTCCACTGCCTTTTGCAACTGGTTCCCTCTCCTTCAGAAGTAGCAGAGATCTCCTTTTAAAAAACATTATTATTTTTATCATTCTACGATACATTCCCACATTCCCATAACCTTTGGATTTTCCTTATCCTCTCCCCAATTCCCTCCCCCCTCGCTGAGTTCCCTATATTATTACTGTAGCATAGCCCTTCATACACAGTCATATTTCTATCATTGCAGGCAATGACGATGACAGATTCCAGCATCCTATAGTCAAGATAGAGTAAACAGTTTCATTGGAAGTCCATCTTTGATCTGGAAGTAGAGGTGTATACTGCATTGTATCCTCACATCTGGATATGATAATCTCCATTACACAGATACTATACATGCCCTTAAATGAAAAGCCACAAAACAAAACCAACAACAGGAACAAAAGAAATTTAAAATGCTATTGAAGTTAAACAACATGCTACTGAATGACTAATGTGTCTCTGAAGAAATGAAAATCAAGAACCTTCTTGAAGAAACTGATGCTACTGCATGATCTATGAGTCAGTGAAGAATTAAATGAGAAAGTGTTTTCAAGAGATGAAACTAAATTTAAAAAACCAAAATCCATGAATGTTGGTGAGATATGTCTTCTGTAGGCAATAAATAGGTGTTTTTTTTTTTTTTAAACACAGACCACTTATCCATGACATTTAATTGATGAATTTAAACCATTTACATTCAGGGTTAATATGAATGGGTGATAACTTGGTCCTGTCATTTGAGCAACGGTGTTGTTCATTGATTTAGTTTCATGTTGTTATTTTATTGGGATGTTTTTCACCTTTGCCTTTGGTTTTGATGCGTGCTACTCCTCTTCTCTGTCAAGAGAACATCTTTAAGTATCATTTGTAGGGCATGTTTGGAAGAGGCATATTCTTTTAACTTTTCTATATTATGGAAGAATTTTATTTCATTTTTAAAGACAAAGGAAAGCTTTTCTGGGTACATTATCCTGGACCGAAAATTTTTTTGCTTTTAGAATTGGAATATGTCTCTCCATTCTCTTCTGGCCAGTAGAGATTCCTGTGAGAGATCTCCTGTGATTTTAACTGGCATTCCTATACATGTCAATTGATTTTTTTCACAAGCACATTTAAGGATCTTTTCCTTATATGTTTGATTGAAGAGAGTTTGATTATCATGTGTCATGGTGAAGATCGCTTTTGGTCAACCCTGTTGGGGGTTCTGTGCCCCTCCTGGATGTTGTTTCCCAATTCTTTCTTTAGATTAGGGAAACTTCCCCTTATTATTTTATTAAATGCATTTTTAAACCCAGCTTCTCTTTCTGCACCTTCTATGACTCCCAGAACGTTTATATTTGGCCTTGTAATAGTGTATTTCAATTCCTGAATGCTTTTTTAAAACTTGATCCAGTTCTGCTTCCAGTTTTTTGTTTGTTGTCCCCCCACCCCCTGGTGACAGGAAATATCTTCTAATTTTGAGATTCTTCCTTCTGCTTCCTCCATTCTATTTTGGAGACTCTCCATTGTACTTTTAATTTGCTCCACTGTATTCTTCATGTCTGATACATCAGCTTTCATTCGATTCATTTCCTGTGTGACATATATCTTAAATTCCTTGAATGCCTGCTTTAGTTTCTCGCTGTTGATAAGAAGCTTTATAACAAGTGTTTTGAATTCTGTATCCCCCATTTTCTCGATGTCTTCCTCAGTTAACTCTAAAGTTGGCAAAGGCTTTTGCTCCTTTGCAGGGGAGTCTTCAGTAACATTCATTGTGCCTCTGTCTCTTTTTTTGCTCTTGGTCATTGTACTTGGCCTATGGACTATGTACATTGTATTATGTACTTGGACATAGATTCTTCTCTTTGGGGCAGGTTTCTAAGCTCTGTCACCCACAGGTTCTACAGTTCGATTTTACTTATTGCAGTTGGTACATGGCTCTTTGTTTGCAGTCACTTGTGCCACTCCCTCCAGCGAGTTCCAGGTCTGGGTTCTTATGTTAGATTTCCACCATGTTCTCTGTAGCCCCAGTTCCTGTGATATCATGCTGAAGCTACACTGTTGTCTGTACAATCTTTCTCCCACTTCCTGTTAGAGCAGTTCCCAGGATTAGGGAGATATCAGGTGTCCTGTATGGCTAGGTTGTTGGTGGTGCTGATTTTGCTGGGACTTGTTGACTGTTACATTTGAGAGCCACATAGACCTATTTTGACCCATATGATGTAAAAGTCGATATTATTATCTCTGTTGGACCACTGAAATGCACTGAGCTCAGTGAGTTCACTCCCAGCTCAGCACAAGTGCAGCTCACTATTCTGCAGTCTGAAAGCCTTTGCCACACCATACAAAATGGTGCCTGATGTGCCACTTGTGGAGTTCTTGATCTGCTGGCCATCAGGTCTGAGGGCGACCTGGACTTATCTGCAGGATGCCATGTTGTTGCAGTTCGCTGTGCCAGAAATGAGTTCACTCCCAGCTCAGTGCATGTGCAGTACTATCCACAGTCTTTGCCTCTCTAGACAAAATGGCACCCATTTGCTTCTAGGAGATTGGACTTATCTGCAGGATGCCATGTTGTTCCTGCACTGCCATCTGGGACCTGCCGCTCTGTTTCTGCTTCTGGTCAAATCAAACAGACCAGCAGGATGGGCAGGTCTTTGTCTGGGTTCACCTCCTGAACTCCTGGTGAATGCCCCTTCCCACCTGGTTGCTGGTGGAGCTCTGTTGGCCAATAGAGTTCAGATCACTGCTCGCTGAAGGTCACTGGGGTATCTGGTCAATGCAACAGCACACCATTGTTTCTGATGCTTTCCTGTGTCTGTCAATCTTCAGGTGCTCCTCTGCCATCATTTCTGTCCTCTCCTATTTTCCTGGAATGTGCCCTCTCTGCTTCACATTGGCTAATGTTTCTCCATTTGTTTAAATGTGTCCTTACCCTATTCTGCCAACTTGATTTTCTCATAGCATGCGTTTTCAAATCATGCTTTCTTGTAAAGAAGACCCATCTGCAGGAAAAACTGAAGAGTGCAGCTGCCTGTCAATGCCCACAGCAGCCACCCAGTCCTGGGACAGGCATGGGAGATGCAGCTGTCTACAAATGCCCACAGCAGCAGACATCCAGTCCTGGGAAAGGCATGGGGGGCAGTGGCATGGGCATGTGGGATGCAGCTGCCTACCACGGGTCTTACAATTGTATACAGGCAGGAGTGCTACCTGACATCTGAGGTGTTTGTGGCTCCTCAATGACTAAACAGTGTCCACGTCACCCCTTTTAGACCCTAGTCCCATACACTGCCTCGACCTCTGAGCTCTAAAGGGAACCTAGGAAACAAGCAGTTTGGGTCAATGCCAGGGCAGATGGCTGCCAGCACTTTATCAGAATTGGCTATTACAAGTGGAGAGGGGGATGGGTGTGGGCGCACCACGGGGTGAGACACTTATTGGGATGCCCACATCACATCCTGGAAGATGAGTCTCTACTCCACTTGTGATACTTCAGCACTTGGGCCTGTACCACTTCCATGTGAGTCCTAGGTGGAGTTCCTGGCTCTGGGTTTCAGCCTGGCCCAGTCTTGCCTGGTTTGGGCATCAGTGAATGGAGAAGATGTCCCTTTCTTCTTCTGTTACTCTCTCTTTCAAATCAATTTTTAAAATGAGACATAGAATAGCCAAAGAGGGAGTGGAAACTAGTATGTATGTCCTTATCTAAGAAGAGTTCCCTGTCGGCTCAAAGGCCCTGTCCTCCTCACTGAGCTGCTAAGAATTCAGTGGGGAGCAGTGGGTGTCCCATCACCCCAGGAGGCACTTGTATCCAGGTGCCAATGGCTACAATAACCACACTTTTCGTTCTGGGATGCTGGGCTACACACATGGGCTGTGTCTACCTGTGAATCTCTGACATGATTCCCCTATCCCTCCACCACAGGGCACTGTCTGGAGGGAGAAAATCCATTTGTCCTTGCTACTCTAAGTTCAATGTCCTCGGGTGGCAGCTGGGAGCCTGAAGGTTCCATGGGGGTAGAGCTGGGCAGACAATCAGAGCCCTGTTTTCTTTCCTGTTGCCTCATTTCCAGACATGCACAGGGGAGGCTAATGAAGTCCTGGGAAAGGGGGGAACTGATGATACTGGGTGGTCCCTCTGTGGGACCTCACACCTGACCACCTTGGCCATGGTTACAAGCCAGGGTCAGAGGAAGCTCACAGGAAATTCACTGCTGTGACACCTCTCTCACAGACCTGGTTAACAAGTTATACCCTGGGATGATTAATTTTAGGTGCTAAGCTGACTGCATTAAGGGACACTGAGAAAGCTGGCAAGCGTTGCCCCTCGCATGGCTGTGGTTTTGCCAGGGGCAGTGGGTTGGGTGGAGAAGACCCCTACTCCAAGTGGCAGATACCATCCGATCAGCAGAGGACTGAGCACAAGAAAGGAGAAAAATTATTTCCCCTGTCTTGCCTGGAGCCAAGATACTTTCTTCCTCCTGTGGTCGACAGAAGACTCCAGGCAGTCCAACCAGGGCAAGCCAGGACTACTTCAGCAGTTTATCTGAGCTCTTGGGTCTTTGGCCTTGAACTGGTTTCATTGAACTTCCAGGCTTGAACTGAGTCAAGCCTATGGGTCTTCTGGTTCTTCCACCGGTATGGGGCCTTCTACTGGGACTTCTCAGCCTCTTCAATTTTCCTAATGAATTCACCATTTCAATGTAGTTTAGCCATCTGCACATACAGTACGTTTTCCCTCACAAAAGCCTACTGTACATTTCAGATAGGGGCTAAAGCACCACGACAACGTTGCAGAAATAATGAGCATGAAAGATGGCAAATCCATTCAGGAACAAGATGTTCACAGCTGGAGACTATCAGGGAACAAGGCAGACTGAAAATGACTTCAGAGCTTCTCCGTTCCAAAAAAGCTGCTAGGTGCCCATTAGTTCTCACCAAACACTTCAGCAGCTCATTTACACGTCCGAGTTCAAAAAAGTTTTTAGTCTATGAGAAACAAAGCAACGATGAGACACTGTTCAATGTGCACAGTGAGTTCAAGACTGCAGCTCGGAGCGACACTGCAGACAACGCACATGGCAGTTACTGTGCTGGGGACACAGACTCTCAAACGGGAAGCACTTGTGAACGCTCACTCAGGCCTCTTTGGGATACGTTACTAGCAAGCATCATGCAGTTAAATCCAGATTTTAGGTTTTGTTACCATTATTTTTCCTGGCATACATAAATGGAATCAACATTTTCTCAACATCACCTAATCATACTAAGCTTGGATAGATACATCCATAATTCTGGAACTGCCTGCCCAGACACCAGTGCCTCTATTAAGCTTGGTCCTCACTTCTTGAACCAAGCCCCCTTTTGTCTGCTCCATCCCCCTACTCAGAACATTCTTTTCTGCAGTTCCAGGCTGCCAGCACCAGTAGATTTGGGGTCCTGACTGCCACAGGTACCAGGTGCCCGGGCTCAGGTCTATTGAGATGGAAGCACAGGGAGTCCAGGTTATGCCCTTATTGAGGGGAAAAGAGAGGTTCATGAAGTCGCCAGTCCAGACCAGAGGCTTTACATCGAATGCAAGGTGACATGGGTCCAGCGGGGTCCTCCTCTGAAGCCCAGGCCACACTTCCCCACTCACAGCTGGCTCACTGCTGGCTCACGGTCCTGCCCTTTGGGGTGCCTTGGCCTGAGAGAGACAAGCTCTGTTCTCAAGGATAGCAGAGGACCAGGTCTGAGGAAGACACCAGGCAGGCTCTCCTGTAGCCTCATGGAAAAGGAGCTGGGCCTCTAAATGACACAACCCTTCACACACAATCCCACCAATACATTCTCACCTCCAAGGCAGCATCTTGGCCCTCACAAGTGCAGGAAGGAGGCATTCTATGTGACCCAATCTTTCTCTTGTCCAAAACAAGGAGAGTTTATTCTGCCTTTCTGAGACTAGACACAGGGAACGAAGACCTCGTCCTGCGTGTGTGTGTGTGTGTAGTTGTGGTCCTGTCCATTGAACTGGAATTCCTCAAGGCCAAGCGTACTCTGCTCTGTGTTCCCCAAGTGGACCCCAGGGCAGGGAAAGCTGTGGCTCCAGCAAGGACAGGCCACTGAACAGGCAGGTGTCTATGAGATGTGCCCACAGGTATGGCACAGGGATGGCCAGAATAGAGTGTTTAAGAACTGACAGTATAAAAGAACAAGGAGGCAGCTCTGGGATGGGCACCAGGGCCCAAGCAGCAGGCAGAGCTAGAAAGGGCGTGAACAGAGCACAGACTTGGCCAGCAGCATGTGGCTAGAGGCAGCCTGGGACATGGCTAGGCCAGTTCATCCTGGTCAGCGTCCTTTGTACACCAGGTGGAGCGAGCCCTGGTCAGGAGACCTCTGTGTGTTTGTAGATGGCATTTATCGCCTAGGCCTCAGCACAGAGGAATATCAGGGCCCAGTCCACATCAAGAGGAGGCCAAGGCCAGGCCAGGTCCAGTGCCAGGGCCTTGATGTACTTACCTCCACATAGAGTAGGGGGAAGATCCCAATCTTGTCCCCTAGCATTCCTTCTGCCCAGTTATCATCCACTCTTCGGATCACGGTCAAAATTTCATCCTGAGATTTCCAGGCACACACAGATAACAGCGATAAACAAAAAAAAAAAAAAAAAAAAGAAGAAAAGAAGGGACTGGTTAGTATTGCAGGGCCTCCAGACAGACTCAAAGGGGTGCTGCCAACCAGGGTGGGTGTTCAGATTTCTGTCGTCCATTGGGTCCCTCTCTCTGATGCTTTGATGATGAATGCAAAGACTTCCAAACAGGAAAGCCTGGCAACCTACAATATAGATAGTGCTTTAAAACTCATGCCCCTGTTATTTGTTCAGTGAAATAAAAACAAATTTAGCTCAGTATAAAATATTTTTAGGTTTCGGATTCCATCAGAAAATGAAGAGTGGCCCAATCCAATTATCTTCATTCAGTATCTTCAGTACATACAGCTCCTAAGAAGCCTCTTAAATTCTATGGCATAGCAAACAATACCAAATCTAGCTGCACAAATGGAAACAGATGGGAGGATAAAAGATGATCCTGTGACAGAGGGGGCAGAGGAGCTGGCCAGCGGTGCAGGGCTTGGAGACATGCCACCAGCAAGGAAGGAGCTACTCAACATCCTTGCAGGTGCCAGGAACCCTAGGTCAAGGATCTGGTGTGTAAGGAGTCGGGCTGGTAGGAGTTGGAGACTGGCAGGAGGTGATTAGAGAGGGGCCCTGGGGAACAGGAGACAATAGCCGCATAGCATCCAGGGACAGGGAGTCCTGCGGGGACACAGGGACACAGGGTCACACTCTGAGGAAAACGGGGGTCTCCCAGGGGTCTGTGACAGGCGTTGTCCTCCTCTAAGAACCATCCTTCCTTCCACAGCCAGAACTTTCCATGCAGCCCCAGACTCCATCTGCTGATTATATCCCCTCTATCGTTTGTCATTAGGCATCACCTGAACTGTCATCCAACTTGCTAAGAGCTGGGGGCTCAGGTGGCCCCTCGGGACAACCCTTCTTAAGATGAGTCAGAGGGCCTGGCAACATGGCCTAGCGGCTAAAGTCCTCACCTTGAACACCCCGGGATCCCATATGGGCGCCGGTTCTAATCCCGGCAGCTCCACTTCCCATCCAGCTCCCTGCTTGTGGCCTGGGAAAGCAGTCAAGGACGGCCCAAAGCTTTGGGACCCTGCACCCGTGTGGGATACCCGGAAGAGGTTCCTGGTTCCCGGCATTGGATCGGCGCGCACCGGCCCGTTGCGGCTCACTTGGGGAGTGAAACATCGGATGGAAGATCTTCCTCTCTGTCTCTCCTCCTCTCTGTACATCTGCCTTTCTAATAATAATAATAATAATAATAATAATAATAATAATAATAACAACAATAAAAGATGAGCCAGATAGAACCACAGCCTCGTCCAGGCTGTTAACTTCAGGAAATGACCAGGGAAGCTGTCCACATTTAAGGCAGAACTGGGAATCTTTCTGCCAGGGACCTATGGGATACTTATTACATCACCTGTCTACCAGACAAAATTGGCCAACTCAAAAATCAGTCTGCTATAGAATTACTAAATTTTGAGTCCCACCTGTGGTTGCCTTGCCAGGGCCAGAAAAAATGGTTTTGCAGGCATTATATGGACATCCCCCAAAACCTCATTCTAAGCTGAGGTCAGATGGGAGCTGGTATGTCCTTCAAGGGGACTCGCAGAGGGAGAAGCAACAAGCAGCCTTCTGCGGGAGGACTCCTCCAGGGTCTCCAGGTGTGAGACAGTCAGTCACACCCCCTGTCTCCCCTGCTTCTCCTCCCCCAGCACCCCAGCTTTCAAAACATTCCTTGAACAGCAAACTCATCTATATCTCCGGAATACAGTTGAGTATTAAGTAACAGTTAAAGTCACCAGTGAGCCCCCCGAAGACAGAGCTGTGAGGTTCCTGTAGCTGCGACACCGTGGCCAGGTCCAGTTACAGGACACCCTCATGTATGTGGGGGTGCTAACACACACGAACACACACACACACCTATTCTGCTGCCAGTCATGAAAGAGTGCAGTACACACAAGCAGGTGCCGTGCGATTCCTGATAATCATACCACCATCTACGCTACTGTGTCATGCAGTTAACATCCTGCACATTCTCCTGACTGTGAAGCAGTCTGCCATGGTGCGTGGGCAGCAGCATCACAAATCCTGTGCTTACCGCTCATGACTGTTTCCTTTTCTCTTCTGCTCAACTTAAGCTTGTGTTCTCTGTCCACTGTGCCCTAGAAGCAAGAGCTGTCCCTTGTGTCTGCCATACTGCCCAGGCGGGTGCTAAGTACACGTTTTGACATCATCTAGCAATACACCTCTGAAAACCAGAGTCCATTGTTAGGCACCATGTGATGGCACCTCAGTTTCCAGTTGATGCTATTAGCCAGGTAACACACTAGACATTCTACAGAAGGTAAGCCGCCAGTTCTCAGACCTCTGCAGGCTAACTTAGCAGGGTGGCATCCCAGCAGATGTTCAGCCAGGAGAACACAGAGGCTTTTCTGGTAGCCCTTAGCATCCCAGTGGGGGACTAACTGCAGTCAACAAGGGGGCTGGGATGTTTACAGAACACCCCAGAACTCTGTGCTCACCTCCTCTGTTCACAACCAAGGAGAACCAAGCCAGGGCCATCCCAGACCACGTCGGCCAATGGGAGCCTCTGATTTCACTGAGAACTCAAAAGGCAAGGAAACCAAAGGCTTCCCACGGCCCTGAGTTTTGGCAACAGCAGTAGACAACAAAAAAAGAAGCCACGTTTGTAAAACCAAAATGAAAAAAGGAAAGATAAAAAGAAAACTATACTGTTATTTAAGGCTGTCCTAGAAGTCAGAGTCAAAGAAGTGAACTAGGAAGTATAAATTCTGGTATAGGATGATCTACCTAAAAAGCAGAGTGGCAACTCAAAATTTGAGAAAGTTTGTCACTTTTAAAATAAATTAAACCACTGCATTTCCCATTTACTAGCAGTAATGCCAGAATATGTAATTAAAATTGACGAACAGTTTCAAAAATAAAGTTTTCTATTCTGCTTAATTCCTTAAGGATTAAAGGCATAAATGTTAGAAGAAAGGTTAAACGTTTAAGAAAACAAAATATGAATCGAAGCTAAATATTGAGCTAGGGAAGGTATTTCAAAGGATGACCATGAAGAATTGCCCCCAGGGCTGGTGTTGCAGCAGAGTGGGTTACACCATGACTTGCGATGCCAGGACCCCACTCTGGAACACAGCTCTGTAGCTTCTGATCCAGCTTCCTGCTAATGCTCCTGGGAAGACAGTGGAAGATGGCTCAAATACCTGGGCTCCTGCCACCCATACTGAGACCAGGATGGAGTCTCAAGCTACTGAGTTTAACCTGACCAGCTCTGGTTGTTGCAGCTATTTAGGGAGTTGGCCAACGGATGGAAGAGCGATCTTTCTATCCTGTTGCTCTTCGTAATCTCTTCTTCTCTCCATTTCTCTGCGTTTCAAACAAATAACCTTTTTAAAAAACATTGGCTACAGAAAAACGAATTCCTCTGCGTTACGCTGGCAGAAACAAAAACCAAAGTGGCAAAGTACTTGTAAGCGCTATAGAGACAAGGATCCAATAGCTGCACTATACAAAAAAGAACAGTGGTGGGCCCAGTGCAGTATCCTAGTGACTAGAGTCCTCTCCTTGCATGTGCTCGGATCCTATGTGGGCAACGGTTTCTGTCCCGGCTGCTCCAGCTCCCACCCAGCTCCCTGCTTGTGGCCTGGGAGGGCAGTCAAGGGTCACCCAAGGCCTGGGGACCCTGCACACATGCATGGGAGACCTGAAAGAAGCTCCTGGCTCCTTGCTTCAGATTGGCTCAGTGATCCAGCAGACAAAGGATCTTTCTCTCTGTATCTCCTTCTCTCGGTGTTTCTACTTTTCCAATAAAAATAAATAAATATTTAAAAAAAAAAGAACAGTGGCAGAAAAAGAGACAAATACCCAAAAAGAATAGTAGACAGGGCAAAACTCAGGGCACTCGCGGAAAACAGAAGCAAATTGACATCTAGCACACTTAAAACTTCCACACTTTATTGCTAATTAGAGATGCACAATTTTAAGCAAAAAGATTTCACTTTTTCTCCACTTCGCCTGCCAAACTAGCAAGGACAAATGTTATATCCATCCCACAAAGGCAGCCAGTATGCAGGGTGTAGGTGTAGACTCATTTGGAGTGAGCATACACATTGAGGCAGGCCATCCAGCGTTTCCTTGTTGGGCCAGTGCCATGGGTTAGGTATATTTTCGTCTCTTCAACTGTTACATTCAAATGATTCTACTGAATGAATGCACCACAACCCACCTTGTAGATTTATGAGTTATTTTTCAATGGCAAAAGTATTCATTAAGTAGATCTTTCATCATTGGCTTCACCAACACTATCCTACTTTTCGATGTTAAAAGCACAAAACAGGTATAAAAACATCTAGGAAAAGTCTGAAAATGCAAGTGCCAGAATAAAAGGAAATTATTCCAGCAGAGAGAGAAGAAATTGGGCACCTTTGTTTTCATTGTCTGTGCTCTTTTCTATATCCAAATATTCTATCATAAACACTAATTCGTTTCATAACACAATTGTCTTATAAACCAGAAAGTGAATATGAGGAAGACAGCAAAGAGGCCTAAGGTTTTTTTGTGCTTCTGAAGGACACTCTATATTTTCAGTTAACCTTACAGTATTTAAGAAAATCGGTGCTGATGGTGTTGTCTGTGTTGGGGTCGGGGGGGAGTTGTTTGGCAGTGAAGACTTGTCTGTGTTGGGGTTGGGGGAAATTTGGCAGTTAAGACTCCAGTTTAGATGCCCATGTCCTGTATCAGACTATTTGGGTTCAATTCTTGGCTCCAGTTCCTGATTCAACTTCCTGCCAATGTAGAACCATCCATCGCTAATGAAGCGTGATGGCCTATCGCGCTGAGGCCCAGCCACCCACATGGGGGCCTGGATTGATTCCCAGCTCCAGACTTTGCTTCCAGCCATTGCAGGCACTGACCTGGGGAATGGAATGTCCAACTCTACCACCTCTAGCATTCCTGGCTCCAGTAAGGAGGTGGGGCACTAAGAAACTTAAGATCTGCTTATAGAACCTATGGTCCTATAATCACCCACCATGCCTACCCACACTTGACCACCACCATTATTAAAGCTGTATTTATGTCTGTTCTTTTAACACAGAACATCGCATCTTATTAAGAAAAACTTTCACATATTAAAAGTCACAAAACACAGTTGGAAGAAAAAAAGGAAATGGATTCAGACATGGCAACTGATGTTAGAGTTAACGGACAGGGAATTTAAACCCATTATGCGACTATGCTAAGGGCTTTCATGAATAAAGCAGACAGCATGCAAGAACAGACACGCCATGTCAGCGGAGAGATGGAAATTCTAAGAAGGAATCAAGAAGAAATGCTAGAGATCAAAAGCACTGTAGCAGAAATAAAGAATGCCTTTGATAGGCTCATTAGGAGACTCCGCATGGGTGAGCAAAAAAAGCTTCAAGCTTGAGGATATCTCAAAAGAAACCCCAAAACTAAGAATCAAAGACACAGAGGGAAAAAAAAACCCCAAAAAACCAGAAAACCAAAGGAGAAAAAACACCCAGGACAGAATACAGAGACTGTGGGATAACTGTACATGTAGTGGAGTTGCCAGAAGGGAAAAAAAAAAAAAATGAAAGTACTTGAAATAATTACAACTGGGGATTTCTCCAAATTAGTGTCAGATACTGTGTAACAGATCCTGAAAGTTCAGAGGATAGCAAGCTGAGTGAATGCCAGAAAATTGCATCTATGCATTTTATTTTAAAAATACAGAAACTGAAAGCTAAAATCCTAAAAGAAGAAAAAGAAATTACCAGTCTACTTCTAAAAAAGCGAAAATGAGAATTTCATTTTACTTCTCAGAATAAGCAAATGAGAAGACACAGGGGTTCAAAAGGAAGGACTGAAAGCAAACCCCACCAACCCAGAGGCCCTGTTGGGGGAAATGAAGACTCACAGAGAAGCAGGAATGGAGGAATATTGCCAGGAGGGCCACAGGCAAGGAACGTGGAACAAGTTCTTTAGAGAGAAAGAAAGCAATGCCGCTCAGAAAGGCAGATCTGCATGAGAAAGGAAGTGCATCAGAGAAGGCCATGACAAAAACCAAAATTTATTTTCTTATTCTTTAATCCTAGCATTCATTCAAAATAACAGAGACAATGTAATTGATTATGCATTCTTGTCTGTGATCTGTCCAATGTATTTGTATGTATCCCTCTGGTCCTTCATGTATGTAGGTATACACACACACACAATGGAAAGTAACGGCAACAATCACGCAAAGATGAGAGGGTGATTTTGTTATGATAATTTATTTCCACTACTGTGAAGAAGTATAGCATTATTTGAAAATAGCCTTGGATTGGTTGTAAACGTGTATTGCCTAAGGATAACCATTAAAAGGAATCCAGAAGAGATGCAACTGATATTCCGGAAAAAGAAAAACAACGCAGTCATGAAAATAATTTTTTTCAGTTTATTTGAAAAGAGAGAGACAGAGGTCACTGTTCTATGCATTGGTCCACCTGCCAGATGCCTGGGAGACTATCTGATCCACCTACAGTAGATGATATTCACGCCACTTTATTTTAAAAGAACAGAAGTCATATAATATTTGTTCTCAGACCATGTTATTTACTAAAAAACAGTAACAAAGTTTGCTCTGGCAGCCACTGGGGATGGA
Organism: Ochotona princeps; assembly: GCF_030435755.1. Taxonomy (NCBI): domain Eukaryota; kingdom Metazoa; phylum Chordata; class Mammalia; order Lagomorpha; family Ochotonidae; genus Ochotona; species Ochotona princeps. The sequence continues at coordinate 30,692,543 of NC_080857.1, forward strand.
GATAGTGAGGCAGATGGAAGAACCCTGTGTCTCTTCCTCTCTCTTTCACTCTGCACTTCAAAACAACCAACCAATCTTTTTTTAAAATTTATTTTGCTTGGAAGGGCAGACTTCCAGAGAGAAGGAGAGACAAAGAGAAAGATCCTCCATCCAAAGGACCACAATGGCCAAAACTGAGCCAATCTGAAGCCAGGAGTCAGGAGCTCTCCTAGGCCTCCCACGTAGGCACAGGGTCCCAAAGATTAGGGTCAACTTCCATTGCTTTCCTAGGCCACAAGCAGGGAACTTGATGGGAAGTGGAACAGCTGGGACACAAACCAGCACCCATATTGGATCCCGGTCCTTGGAGGCAGAGGATAAGCCAACTGAGCCATTGTTCTGGGCCTCTGTCAATCAATATTTTTTGTAAAGGATAATCATGAATTGAATATTTCAAAATAGCAAGCAGAGAAGATTTGAATGATACATGTCTGAGATGGTAGAAATGCTGGGCTGGACACTAATGCAGATCTGGTCACTAAACATTGCGTACATGTATTGAAATGCCACATGGGATCCCGGAGATATATATATATATAGTTACTTTGCGTCAATCAAGGTTTTTTTTTTTTAAATCTTTAACATAATTCTTAGAAGAATTTTCTTCTAAGAATGCTAATTATGACATACCATGGACAAGTCTATGCATCCAAATCTGAAAAGCCAGATGAAATGGAACAATTTTTGGGCACAAGTGTCGAAGAAGAGCGCAAGCTGAGTAGGCACATCTATTAGACCACGTTCCTAACACCTCTGCTCCAGAACCACAGCGATGCTCTGAACTCATTCTGAGGCCAGAAGTATCCCACTGCCCAAACCAGGCGAAGATACCATAATAAAATTGTAAACCTATACAGATGAAAAATCCTCAAAAAATATGAATGAACTTTTATGGATTTAAATCATATGCTCATATTAATCCATACAGAAAAAGCATTTAAGAAAATCCAATACTTACTAATGAAAAAGCTCCCCAGTACGCTACAGAGAACTTGCTCAATCTGAAAAAGAATATCAACAAGAACCCTAAAGCAAACATCATCCTTACTGATAATAAACTTGAAACTTTCATGTTAAGATCAAGAACAAGGAAAGGATATTGTTTCTCACCACTGCTTTTCAACATCACACTGGAAATCATAAATATGTACTAGGACAAGAAGAAGAGGACAATGTACGGACTGAGAAAGAAGAAATAAAGCCTATTTGAAGATGGCATGATTGTCTACGGACGAAACCTGAAAGGACAGACTAAAGAACTTCTGGAACCAATACGTGATTCTAGTAAGGTTGCTGGACAAAAGGTTACTATGCAAAAGTTGGTTACTTTCTTATGTACCAGCAATGAACAAATGGAATTTGAAGTTAAAACATGTTCATTTACATCAATGCTCCCCCAAATGAACTACCTGGGTGGAAATATAACAAAATAAGTGCAAGAACTATACAGGGAAAATTATAAGACCCTGATGAAAGAAATCAAAGAACTAAAGTAAACAGACATTTTAAGCTCATATTCACTATGTCGGTGATTTCCAGTCTGGTTCAATGCAAACCAAACCAATTGCAAGCAAGTTATCATGTGGATAGGAACCAAAGCTCCTACAGTTTATTTGGAGAGGCATAAGACTCAGAATAATCAACACAATATTGGACGATAACAACAAAGACTGATCAGCCACTTCAAGGCTCATTGTAAAGCTACATAAAGGAAGACAGTGTGATATTGGCAGAACAATCAATGAATCAGTAGAATCGAGCAGAATATCTGGAAAGTCACATGCAAGCAGTCAACTCAGCTTTGACAATGGAGTAAAAGCAATTCTGTGAAACAAAGATAAAAATTTCAACAAATGGTGCTGAAAAACTGGATGCTCAGGTGCACAAAAACGAATCTATTCACAGACTTTATAAAGTTTACAAAAATTCAAAGTGGATTACAAGTATGAATAGAAAATACAACCTATAAACTTTCTTGATGATATGGCATGAGAAAATATAGATGACCTTGGTCTTGTATACAAGACCATAAAAGTAAGAACTGATAAACTGGAGATTAACAACCTTTGCAAGTTACAGGAGCATGGGAAGATAAGCCAGAGAGTGAAAGAAATTATTTGCCAAAGACCACTATGATGGAGTGTTGTGCAAAATGGACAACCGACTCTGAAAATTCAACACTGAGTAAATTGATTTTAAAATGTGCCAATTAACAGGAACCTTAGCAAAGAAGATAGGCAGATGGCAAATAAGTATGAAATACGTTCCACATCATATGTCATCAGGGAAATGCAAATTAAAACAACAAGAAGACACTATTACATGCTCATCTGGCTGGCTGAGAACTGGAACACTGCCAACAGCAAGCGCTGGTGCAAATATAGGTCATTAGGAACTTCCATTGTGGTTGGTAGGAATGCAAAATGGTTAGCCTATTTAGAAACTAATTCAGCAGCTTCTTAGAACAATGCTACAACCGCATTCCTGGATACTTACCCAAAGGATTTGAAAAGCTTTGTTTACTCCAAAACCTGCACATGGATTGTAGAGCAGATTTATTTGTAATTACCAAAGCTTGGAAGCAGTCGCAATGTCCTCTAGTACGTGGATAGGCTAACCACAGTACATAACTGCCAGGTTATGACAATACTTGAATACTAAGTGGAAGAAACCAACCTAAAAAAGCCACAGATTGCTTGCGCTAGCATGGGCGGGCTCATGAGGACCTGGGGATACAGGCTTGCAGAGAGCTTGGGGAATAGGGGAGTGGGGGATCTGTGGGCTAGTGCCCAGGCAGGCAGAGTGACTCTGGAGATTTCCCCATATGCTTGGTCCCAGACAGGGTGGGAAGATGGGAGGGGAGTCCATGGCTTAGCATGCTGGCATGGTGTGATGGAAGACCAGCCTTGAGGAACTTTCAATGTGCTTGGATCTTGCATAGATGGAGAAGTAGGGTCCCAGACCAGCGCATATGCCAGAAGCTTGGGACCCTAGTGGGCGGGCAGAACTCCAAGCCAGAATACCACCCAACTGGAAGACTGAACTTTGGAAGACTGGTCTGAGGAACCCATGTGCTCCCAAGTGCAGGGACTGTGGATTGCTCCGGAAAAGGGTAAGGCAATGTGTGGGAATGAGGACTGCTGAGGCAGTGTGGTACAGGTGAGGAATTACTCCTGAGGGACTTCCATCAACAAGGTCACCGTACTTGTAGGTACAGAGGGAACTGAGACCAAAATGCATCTGTCTACAAGGGAGACCTGAGCTAGGCTACTTAGTATTGACCACCACTGACCACCACCCACCAGCACACACTGAAGTTAGGGCTGGGGGCCTACCTGGCAGGGTTAGATCACAGTACCTGCCAGTGACTATCATAACAGGGGATGGGTAATGTTAGGCTGGGCAGGGACAATGACCAGCATGTGAGAGAACCAAGTCTGAGGGCAAATTCTGTGGGGGGAATGTGGGGTTCATTCCTGTGGAACTGCAATGTCCACTGGTTTATTCAAGAGTTGGGGGTAGTGATAGGCTGAGCTAGGTATGACCACAGAACCCTCTGACACTCATGGGTCCTGGGGTTGGGAACAGGCCAGGCTGGTTCAGGCTGCAGCACCCACAGGTACACCAAAGAATGGGGTATGGGGGTGGGCCGTGCCACAACATTCACCAGTTTATGCAAAGGCTGAGACAGAGAGGGCAGACTATGTCGGGTAAGGGTCTAGCAACCACTGCCACATTTGAGATTTGCGTCTGGGAGTGGGCCTGATGGGGGAACTTGGGAAATTCGCCTGGTGGGTCATTGCTCCTGCTGGTGAGTATATGATTCAAGCTTTGGTTTTGGTTAGGCCAGTCAAGGCAGCTCCACCTGTCAGCAAGTGTGTGGATAGGTTCTTGTGAGGGAGTGGACCAGACAGGGCTTATTCAAATCTTAGCACACTGGTATGTACAGGAGCCAGGCTGGAGTACAGGACATGCTGAGATAGGCTATCACACCTACCAGGATGAGGGTCGAGTATGCAGGGCTAGGCTGCAGCACCTACTAGGGAGAGTTGGGACTGGGTGCCAGCCAGGTCGGGATGGGATGCAACATCCAACAGTAAAGACCAAGCCAGGGGATGGCTTAGCTGAGTTATGGTTCCTACTGGTGAGTGTGAGTTGGCTGGGGGTGGTGCACTGATCTGGACATGACTGCAGTGTTTCTTGACATGGGTGTAGATTGGGTCTGGAGTGTGCCAGACTGGGCTAGACAGCAACTGGTGCTCGTGACAGGCAGGGTGTGTATAGGACGAGAGCTAGGTCTGCACGTGGATCAGGTGTGGCTGGTTACAGCACCCGACAGTAAGGACTGCAATGGGTGTGAGCCATTTGAGCAGGGTCACTGTTCCTGTAAGGACAGGAAGTGGGCCAAGTTACACTGGGGCAAAGACCCACCGGTGTGCATGAGATCTGCCAGGGGGAGATTACCTGATAAAGGAGCTTGGGGAAAATCCTCTGTCAGGACAAAGTGCCTGCAGGTGAGCGCGAGAACCAAGGCTGGGAGCAGCTCAGACCAGGCCAGGTTACAGTGTCTGCTGGTATGTGTATTACTCATTTCTGGGAACAGGCCAGGCTGGGCCAGTTCATAAAATCTGCTGGCAGATCTGAGAACCAGGGCAAGGGTGCAATGTGGGCTGGCTGGAGCATAACACCAGCCAGTTTATATTAGGGTCAGGATCAGCGGCCCTCTAGGGTGACCTAGGCTTCAGTACCCACCAGTATGAATGTGGGCACACTGAGCTAGGCCAGGCTAAAACACCTGCTAGTAAATGCTGAGGTGAGATGGGCCAGGCCAGACTGAGCCACAGATTTTACCACATGTAAGACTGGGGGTTGGGAGGGGGGGCAGTAGGGGGCAGGAAGGGGTCCCCTGCTGGGCCACACTCCTGCTGGGATTGGGAGCAAATCAGGCTAGGCTGGGCTACAAAAACCATGTGAACAGGTTTAGGGGAAAAGTCAGACTGGTACATATATGAGTCACAGCAAGTGCAGGCTGGTCTGGCTTTGCTGCAGCATCAGCTGGCTAGTGCTGGGACTGGGGGCAAGTCCTGTCAAGCTAGACTGCAGAACCACCTGGAAAGTGCAAGGTCCAGGACTGGGAGTGGGCCTACTAGGGAAACTGTGGGTACCTCTCTGCTGGGCTGCAGCTCTCCCCAGTGAGCATTTGAACCAGGGCTGGGGGTGGACCTGGCTGGACTTGTACTTGTAAGCATAAGTTTGGGCTGGGTAGTGGGGTTGGTTGGGCTGAGCCAGGCTACAGTTTCCATTGGTGTGTGCAAAAGCAAAACTGGATGTGGGACAGACTGGACCAGTCTTCTATACTTATTGGCATGCACAAGAACCAGAGCTGGGGGCAGACCTGGTAGGGGTTATTTGGGTTTGCTCTGACTGGGCTGCAATTCCCAAGGGTGTGCTTTGGGGTGTGTGGTGGGCAGGGTTGGGCGGGGCCACGGCATCCATTGGCTTGTGTGAGAAATGGAGCTAGAGACAGAAATGACCCAACAACTGCAACTACCAGTGTGTGTGTAGGCTGATGTGGGTTGCAGACTGAGCTGGACTACCCACTGGGTAGCACACACAAGAGACAAGCCTGGAGTCACCTCAGATGAGAATTCTTTGGGGATCTCCCAAATGGAACTGCTGGGCTCAGAACTCCAACCATAGGGAGAACCGCAGGAATTGTGTGGTCTGACTGCGGAGTGCATGTGTCAGAACCAGGCCTCCTCAGTGGCTAAGATGGAGCAGTGGACGGCATGTCCATGTGAACATGGAGGATATGACAGTCCATTGGGGTCGGCCAAGGACATCTAGTACAACAGAAGAGGATGGAGAGTGGAACAGATTGGTCAACTACCCCAGCCAAGTGTTGAAAGCAAATATCTGGGCAAATTGAGAAACTCTAGGGTGGACTACATCAGCCAATAGGCCCTGGAAGGATTTCCTCATCCTTGTAGCAAAGAAATCAACAGCATTTCAAAACTATCAAAACCACTTAAGCAGAACCCTTGGAGCATGCTGGCTCCTGGGGACCCTGGCATGGGATGCCAGGTGCAGCTCCCTTTCTCTCCCCGCTACCCCCAGATGCATGAAGAAAAAGAAACTTGGAAATGGTACCATCCACTTTCCCCTAATCCTTGACCCTTCCCACCCTGATGAGTGGTCCACATAGGCATGCATCCTTCTCAACTATGTAAACATCGTCAAAAATAAAACTAAGAGAGAGAGAGACAATGAGAGAGCCGCAGACTACATTGTCCCAACTTTCTAGAAAAAAGTAAAACAATGAAGGCAGTGAAAAAAAAAATCAGTGGTTGTCAGGACTGGGTGGGAGGAGTGAGCAGAAGGCAGAGAACAGGGAATTCTTAGAGTAGTGAAAAAAACTGTTAGATGCTATAATAATTAATATAATAATTAATTATTAAAAATAATAATTAATTATTATATATAATAATTAACATCACACCTTTGTTCAAATCCAGTAAATATCTAATCCTATGAGTGAACTTTTAAAAAGGTAAATTATGGGCTCAATGTTGACAACAACGTGTCGATTAATAAGTATTAATAATAAGTACTATTGAGAAATATACCGTTCTGGTGAGGAATGTCAATCACACGCAAACTGTATGTCAGAGGGTAGGGGGTATACATGGAGATCTCCATGCTCCATCTAAGTTTTGCTGTGATCCTAAAAACTGCTCTAGGAATTCTACATTGTTTAAAAAAAAACACTGATAGCATCACACAGCCCAAAAAAGGAATAACTATAGCACCCTGAAACAACACAGATACAAGCTCTCGAATACAATTTTGAGAGCAAACAAAGTTTGACGCAAAAATCTGTCATGCATGATTTATCGGAATTCAAGAACATGTTCATTTCTGGTGTCAGCTGACGCAGGAATGAGGGGAGGTGACCAGTGCTGTGCCACGTCATTCCTTAACTGGGTAGGTTACAATACAGAGATTCTTCAGTGAAAATCATCCAGGTGCACGGTTGTGATCAGTGAACTCTCCGGTATCTTATGTTATACTTAGTTTTCTTCAAAGACCCATCCAGCATAGGCAAGTCACAGGACATCGGAAACACTGAATCCAGTCATAAAGTGTCATGGAAGAGATGTGTATTGAGAAGCCAATCTATAGGACAGCATGGGGTGGCGGGAGCCCCACAAGCCAAGGGAGGGAGTGGGACCCCTGAGCCTGGAAAATGAGAGGGACTAGAGGGCTGTGGCTCCATGTCAAGCCACATAGGGCAGGTTGAGCAGTGAAGACTCAAAGTCACTGTGCAGCACATATTCCAGGGGAGAGCCAATCTATTCTTACAGAGCCACGAAAACATATAAGCATCCTCTAAGTGTCCCAGGAAGGATCTTGAGGCTGGGGCAGAAAATTAGTTCTTCCCAAGACAGTTCACCTGAAGGCAGATGGCCACCTGTCCGCATAGTGGAAGCATGGGGAAACCCCAGCAGAGTGCAGAGGACTGAAGACCAGGTGGAATGTGTACAGCTCCACCTGGCAGGGGCTGCAGATCCACAGGGCACCCAAGTGAGGTGTGGTGCTAACGTTGTGGCTAAGTCTGTTTTGGCTCACATGTCAGCCGGGGCATTTCTGGGCGGGATGTGGACAGTGCAGCTTTTATCAACCCATGCTTGATGGAGATGACTCAAGCAAATAAACCAAAGCAGAGACCACTGACAGAGCAGGCCGGTAAGGCAGCTATTCAAGGGGTGTATGAATGAAATTCGTTTCCATGACATCATTTTCCTTTCACATGCAAAACTCAATTTCATTTACAGGTTTCATGTCAAGAACTCACTACTCGCTTTGGGCTAACAGACTTCCATATGTTGTTTTCCCTATGCCCTGATATTTCCAAGTTATGAAAATTCACCAAATGGCACCGCCATATGGCCAAGGTTGTCTTTCACATAAAGGTGTCTCAGGAGGGGGCCCAAGGACAGGAAGAGTGGGCTGTGATCATAAAACTGATTATTAAAAAACAGCACAGCCTTTCCCCAAGGCTTAGCAGGTAACAGAGCTGTGATTGACTGCGGTGGCGTGGCCAGCCCCACAGTCCAACGGCCCTATAAACCGAATTTTAAATTCCTGCACCTGCCTCCTCCCCTGTCTCCACTCTGATTTCCACCCAGGGAAAAGGAGAGTGGCAAACGTAAAGGCCTATGTTGGGGTGTACATGCCAACCTCACTGCTCCTACTGGGGCCACTGCAGGAAGCGGGCAGAGCCTCCGAGCCTCTGACACCTCCAGGAAGGCACAGCTCGGTGAAGGTCACAGGAGTGACAAGTTTAAGTTCCACAACCCCGGACAGCTTTAAGGATCTCCTTCACAGCTCTGGACAATCTAATACGCAGTGCCTCACTTTTCCACCACTTGAACGAGCTGAGTGACAGCATCACACAGAAAGCCCCAGAACAGCCCAGGGGTCACAAGTCCTGCTCAAGGAAACCACATGAACATTGCATCTTCAACCACCAGAACTGACCTCAACCTCCTAGGCCTGCAGGCCACAGCCATGCCTGCAACCTCCCCCCATTTCCCAACCTGCAGCTCCAATGTGACAGCCCACATCCCAGGCAGCTGATCACAGAAAAATTCCATCTCACAGAAAGAAGGGAAACTTAGGATGGGAAAAGCTCAAACGTTGCATCGGCCACAGGTCCTGCACACCATGGCGACCTCCGGAGTTCCAACTTCCAGAGAACCTGGGTAAGCTCCAGGGTTTGTGGAAGTCATAGTCACTCAGAATGAGGCGGAGGCTGATTTCCAGAAGCCTCAGGAGGAACTCTTTGGACCCAGAGTAGACCCCAGGTAGAAGGTGAGAGGTCACGGTGGTCATACCTGCTCATTGTGTGGCACTGCCCACATGATACTCTATGACTTGCCTGTGTGTCTGGATGAGACCCAGTCCTTACCACATTATCCTGGAACTACGATGACCCCTGGGGCACAAAACTGGAACCTGTATCAATGGGCCAAGGAGACTGGATAAGGAAGGACAGACACTCAGAACTTCAAGACCTTGCCCAGGCCACATGGAGGGCACGCAGTCTCATAGCTAGTGTCTGCTCGATGTTCTTTCCAGGGGTCACCCACTGTCCCTCCGTGGGTGGACAACAGCTGGCCCTCAGAGAGACAGTGTCATCTTAGAACAGTGGAATCCCGACATACAAGGTATGGGAAGCCCCATCACATGGGACAGTGTCTAGTAGTATTTTAGGAAGATGAGACTGGGAGGGACGTGTCCAGGGAATGGAAAGAAGATGCACAGGTCCCTGGGAGCTGGCAACTCTGCCAGGAAGTGAGCATGGCTAAGCATGAAGTATTTTGCCCCACAGGACAGGGGTAAAATAAGGTCCTAAAAGGAGCTGGTTGCTGGGTCAGGCAAGGCATGGCAGGGAGAGCTGATTGTGCCAGCAACCCTAACAGAGTAAGGCACAACTGGCTGTTCCTGAGTAGAGGTGGCTGCTGACCTGGGATTGAAGGTCATTACAGTTGACAGCCTCCCTGCTCGGGATGTGCAGTGACCCGGGAGCTGTGGCAGGACAAGGGAGCCTGAAACTGGAGCAAAAGAGCTTTTTGTAGGTTCTGACAGTGTTTCCCAACAAAGCACAGACACATGCTCAGCTTTGCCAACACAACAGAACTACTGCATGTCCAGTTTCACCAAATCCTACGAAGATACCAAAGGAAGGTGCTGGGAAGGGCATTCAGCCCATCTTGTCCACTCCCATGTGCCCCTTTCCCCTTGTTCTCCAAGTCAAACACTTTCTTTGAAAGCTCCTCCTTCATGTTGGCACAGTGGGAACACAGAGGAGACTACAGCCTGGGAGAAGGAATACATGATGCAGGGAGCCCAGAAAGGGACTGACCGAGTAAGCAGACCCGAGTGGATGCTCAGAAAGGAGGAATCCCCAGCTTTTCTGGACTATTCTGTCTTGGGTCACGGGGACAGCAAAGAGCTTAGTGTGTTTCCAAGTCTCCTGAGTCCCAAAAGCATTCTTTATATCCACTCAGCAAAGATGCTGATGGGAAATGCAGTGGGACCAGGAGGTTGCTCAATGACCTCAGCAGAAGGAACAGAGCCTTCTCTGCCTGGGCCAGTCTGAGCATTCTTCAACCACCAGGAAAATAATAGCAGAGCCGACTGGTCCTGGAGCCTCAGCTGTCCATGCAGGTGCAGGAAGTGTCTTAGGAAGAGCTTATTTCCAGTGAGTATTCTTAGCTGACATGAAAGTTAAAAAGCATGATTTGATGGAACCGCAACTGTTCCTGAACCAGGAAGGAAGGAGCAGCCAGATAGCAAATATTTACTGGAATGACTATTTTGAGCTCAGTTCTTCAAATGCCTTTGCTCATGTAATTCTAATACCTACACCATTTTACAGTTAAGTCAGAGACTCAAAGACTAAGTAAATGTTTCCAAGTCACCACACTATAAGGGCAAAAAAATGTCAGAATTTGATTGAATCCATGTCTACTTGACTCTGGAGCTCAAATTCTGCCTCTCTTTGATTTTTCTCCACTCAAGCCTGTTCCCCTGGATCAGAAGTTAATAGTCTGGGATTAAGACTGAATTAATTCACAAGAGAGAATTGTCACACTTGTGGGAAACGGTAGTTCAGAGTGCAGCCAAGAGCTGAGTAAGACCATGTGCAAGGGTCTTAGGGTGACATGAGCAGAACAAACATCTGAATGGCTGGCTCAGGACACAGTATGGCAGTGTCTTTTTTTTTTTTATTTTCATGATACAGTCCATGGGCTGAGGGATTTCCCCTTCCCATTCTCCCTCCCTCTCTGCCTCACTGTCAGCAGTGTCTTTAGAAGGGATTTTATCAACTCAAAGCATCCGTTTGACCCTGGAGGACTGTAAGTGGGCTCTATGGGTGTGGAATGAGGACTGTTCTATCATGGCCCAGGGTTCCCCCATGTGGAAACAAGGTGGGGATTTGGGCTCCATGTGGAGACTCTTTGGTCCCTACCACAAGTACATGCAACAGTGAGTCCACAATCACCCAGGCACTACATGGGAAACTCTCATGGCCTTTTAGGATCCTGAGTCTCACAGAGAGCTTCTTAAAATGGACCCAGGCCCATTAAAGCCAGCAAGCACATCCACCCTCACAAATGGAAAGATACAGAGTAGGGACCCAATAAACCTTTGCACCAGCACACACAGGGCATCCTTTTTCGAAAGACTTGAGACCGGCAGGACTTGGGATTCTGAATTTTGGAGCAGTTGCATACACACAATGAGAGCTCAGGGAAGGCACTCGTGTCTAAACACGAAATTTGTTTGTGTCTCACACCTTACACATAACCCGAGGTAAATGTACATTATAATTACATAATTGGGTTGGATTAGATGGCAACTATCTAAATGTGGAATTATCTAAATGTGGGAGTAAGATGAAACAGAAGAAGCTGCCGCCACGGAACCTACACACCCCCTCCTCCTTTTGTGCTGAACCTCAGCTTGGTGTCTGACCATCCCGCATAATCCTCAGAACCCCAGCCTGGGTCTTAGTGTCCTCAGCTGAAGATGACTCTTGTTCCTGGACCACAAAGGCTGTGTGACTACATCATGTCACACAGCCGGGCATGAGGCCTGGCAGCAAGGCCACTGCACTGTGCCAGACCCAGGATGGCAGGTTTGGGAGTGCTTCTCAAAGCCAGGGACACTGCTCTTCCTGCTCTTAGCCTTCTTGTCTACGCATGACAGGAACAACTAAGGAACTATAAAGCATCATTGTTTAAGCAGCTTTACCAAAAGTGATTATTCATTTTCTTCTCAAATAAAACAAGGAATCTGATTTTAGAATAAGATTAATCATTTTTTTTTTTTTTTTAGCAAGACTGTTCAAAACCAATCGCAATTACAAAAATCTCATGCCTTTTTGAAGGCCATCAGTCCCACTACAGTGAAATTACATCCTTTGTGAGTCAAAGAGATCCCTGTGCTTCCTAGGGACACATCCAAAGAGCAAGCACACTCTCGGGGGTGGGGGGGGCAAAGCCCAGCTGATAAGAGCCATTGAGGCTGAAGTAAAAGAATCACTTTGGTCATCTGAGTTGTAATATCCATGGAGAGGTTAGGACCACTCAGTGCGTATGTGTGTGCAGTGTGTATGTGTGTGTGTGTGTATAAGAGAGAGAGCATGGGTGTGTGGGAGCATGTGTACAAATGTGTGCACAAGTCCCCGTGTGGTGGGCCAAGCACCCATGTTAATTCCCAACGGAGGAACAAGAGAAAGGACCCACTGTGGGCAACAAGAAGCAGAACATCCTGCAGGGTGAGCCACGAGGAATCACCCTTGTCCTTTGAAGTCTTCTCTGGAGACAGAGGACAGCCTGTAGATGGCTGGCCCTTTCCCCCAGCCATGCCCGTAAGGGCAAAAGGCGACAGCAGGCATGCAGAGTGGGGGGGTCACACAAGGCTGTCTCTGAGCTCATGCCCAGGGTCCCCAATTCCTCATGTGAACCCATCAGATTCCAGACAGGAAAGTCTTTGATTAAATAGGCTGTGATAGGACGTTTCCCACTCGGCCTTCTCTGGGGACAGTAATTGGTTCCACAACAGGATATGCCCAGACCCACTCAGTCCCTCAATCTCAACCCCAGGGCTACTTTCCAGGGAGTTCTGTGTGGCCAAGCTGCCTCTTAGACACAGTCATGCCTCACAGCCAACTTCAGCATGAGGTCAAGCCTGACAGAGGGCTACTTTCCCACAAGGAATCCTGGAAAAGCGTCCTGTGAAATTCCATCACTGAATAGGTACACGCCTCACCTACCTGAGGTGACCCTACACAGCTCAGCAGTCCCTGGAACAGTCTTTGGCACACTTCTTTCCCTCGATCTTCCCATCACCTGTCTTCCACTAAGAGGGAGGCTCCAGGCACCACTGAGTCTGTGGGTCCCCGGACACAGCACAGTACACAGCTGGATGGGACAGCAGTGTGGAGGGTGCTCTGTTCCCTTACCCAGCGTGCTCTGGCCTTCACCTGGGTGGCAGGGCCCAGGCCAAATCCCAGTGAACTCAGCATCTTGGGCCGGGGTAGGGAAGGCAGATGTGTGCTGTGCAGAGAGAAGCTGGACCCACACAGCGGCTCCTGGGGCTCTGTGTTATCCTTTCACCCGGGAGACTCCTCTGAACCCCAGCAGGAGGACCTTGGCTGAGTGGCTAGAACAGGAGGACTATAAAGGAGTCTAGGGCAGTTAGCAAAACCCAGATAGGACTGGGCCTGCTGGCGTGGCCTAGCGGCTAAAGTCCTAGCCTTGAACGCCCGGGGATCCCATATGGGCTCTGGTTCTTCCCATCCAGCTCCCTGCTTGTGGCCTGGGAAAGAAGTCAAGGCCGGCTGGCCGTTGGACGGAAGATCTTCCTTTTCTGTCTCTCCTCTCTGTATATCTGACTTTGCAATAAAAATAAATGAATCTTTAAAAAAAAAACTCAGATAGGACCTCAGAGATTTCTGCCCTTGGTCGCCAGGAAGAGCATGAGACAGAAGAGAAGGCCCTGGAGTGTCCTCCTCAAAGTAGATGCCCCGGTGTTCACTGTGCAGAGAAACAAACAAGGGCAAGATTCTGTCCGCCTGAAAAATAGTGCTGCGGAGGCAAGGTGGAGGATGGGAGGTGGTGAGAGACAGGGGAGGAGGAGAGGGAGTCGCTGAATCAGTAGGTGACAATGGGAATTAACATCAGAACACCTTGATGAAAGGCACGAAAAGAGAGTCGAATCTCTGAATGAAAAATAGATTATTCACTGTCAGACAGAACAATAGAACAAGACATAAATAGCAGCTGCACACAAGACATGCCAATTTGCTCAGAGATGGGGAGCAGGTCCTCCCGTAGAACCCAGGGAAGTGGTGACACAGGCAAGCCCTGGTTTGGAAGACAGAAAGCCGAAGGGGGGGACAAGGGAGACATCGTGGGCTCTGAGGCTGGGGTTTCAAGCCAAAATTTACGACTGTGGAGCGGGGAGAGGGAAAGGAGAAGGGCAGGAAGAGAAACTGCAGATGAAGACCGGAAGGAAGGAGGGAGCTGCTGAGCACTGCCTGGCAAATCACCTAACAGCTCCAAGTTTCTTACCACACTCAGAAGGCAAGGCTCCAGCCGCCCCCTCGCCCTGGGTTCACTTGGAGAGTGGTGAAGATAAACTGTGCACAGATTGACTGTACCTGGCGCAGTTGATCAGTGGGAAGGCCTGGGCAGCTGGAAACAAGGCTCATGCCATCCACTCAGTTCTGCTGACCACTGCACTGGAAAACACTGCCCGACCCCTTCCAAGGGTCCCCGTGCTCCCCATACATGGCCCATGCTGGTCTACCCTGCCAATGCTGCCCTGGTGCACAGGGCTGGCAGGAACTGACTTGAACCCCTGCTATCAGGGTCTCTGTAGCAGTTTCCCAATATTAGCACCTCTTGAGGGGCTCCAGGAGTCTGGGGAGCACTTTCTTCCCTCCTACTGCTTAAATTACTGCTTAAAACCGTGATCCACTCAGGAAGAGACATGGTGGCTCACAGGATCTCAAGCTCACATGTCAGCCTTCACACCATCCAGCAAAACCCTTGAAGGAGATGCAACAGTGTACCTATTGATGGAGGTACAGGAGGAGGAGGTACCCCATGGAAGGGCCTGGATTCAAACACAGCGGGAAGCTGCTGCCTGGCTGCAGGCTCTTGCTGGGAAGAGCTGAAGCCATGAGACACAGAGACCAGCGGCCAGCAGGGCAGCCAAGAGGGCCTGCCTTACCTTGGTGAAGGTCAGACAGTCTTTGTCTTGATCTCTGTCCTTCATCTCAAAATCGTAAAGTGCCTTGCCCTGGGGTGGGGCCTGTGACGAGGGCCAAACACACTGGATGTAGCTGGCTGGGAGGAAGCCCTGCGCGCCACGCAACTCGCCATGGTACCAGTGCTCGTCCACCTTGTGCCGTAGAATGATGAGGTCCCCTTTGTTGAACTTGAGGTCTCCAGGTTCCTTCCCCTCATAGCTGTAGAGGGCTTTGCCGTAGGTAAGCTGGGATAGCGTCTGAAAGCAGAAGAAGACAATCAAAGGTTACTTGGCGTGATCCTTCTGAATTTCTGGGGAACTTCCTGGGCAGTGGGAAGACTCAGCAGCGTCCACTGTCTTCATTGAAGGAGCAGACTGGAAACTCCATGGCCCCAATGAAAAGGGCAGGCATGTCACACACGACCCACTCACTCAGCCAAAGGATGAGGGAACTGAGGCATACTGAAAGCAGTGAGCTGCCCAACCTTCACATCTTTCAGCATTAAGTGAGATCTACTCTCAGGTGGCATGCACTCCAGAATGTTCTGATCTGCAGCTCTGGGTTAAATCACTTTCCACTGGGGGCAGGTTCTCAGTGTTTATAACTATCTCCCAGGTGTCCAGTAATTTTATCCAAAGAACTTTTCTTGACCTCATCTACTGCCCCTCACAGCGACTCAGGACATGTTCAAGGTTTTCAAGTCAGGCAGACAGACCTGCACAGCATTTGGTACCACCCACTCCACACACTAGGACACTAGAGCCCCACATACAGATGAAGGACAACCTGCTTGAGGGACATGGCGCCCAGTGGTAGGCCCTCTGTTATTGATCACAGATTTCTGCACCTTCACCTCAACCAAACCACACACACACATATTTCTGCCGGGCACAGCAGTTTGTTTTAGAAATACAATTTCTTTTGTTGTTGTTGTTGTTGTTTTCCCTGTAACATTATAATCTTTTTTAAAATTTTATATCATTTTATGACACAGGCCCTCCCCAAGTTCTTCCCCCATACTGAATTCCTCCATATTGTTATAATAGTACAGATCATATCCTGTGATGATTCCTTCATTGCGGGCATGGACCATGCAGAGAGTCCAGCATCTTACTGTCCAGATAAATTCAACAGTTTCATTGGGAGACCATCCTTGGTCTGAAAGTAGAGCTGGTAGAATATCATCTCCTCCAATGAGATGTCACTACACAACTTCAACAACAGGAAGAAACATCGAAATTAACAACATCATGAATTTAATTAACATAGTATTGAGTGACCAATATGTTAGAAAATGCAAGTTCTTAACCACATCCTGTAATTACTTCCTTGACATCTCAATTTCAGTATATACACAACCAGCAACTATAAACCTTTTCTTTTCTCCCAAGCTAACATGTTTTTGAGTTTAACCTAAATCAGAGTGGCACATGAACAGTGGAAGCATCAACATTAACATCCATCATATATATAACAGCTGAATACAATCTGAACATCAAAGTTTCTATACTGTTACATCTTGTTTAGCACTAACAGTCATAAACTGATAAAATTTTGGGGGGGAGAAAATTAAGCCACAATTTAAACTTTCCAGTATATAGTGATTAAGCACGGTTTTACAGAACTTTGCATTTTAACAACTGAAGAATAGAAAAGTTTTAGGCAGGTGAGCAGGGAAATCCCCAACAACCCAGTGAGTCAGGAAGAATCTACATCCTACCTACTAAAATCCAGGGGAAGCAAATAGGGAGCCTGACCAGTAAGTACAGGCTGAGTGATTATAGGCTAGTTGGTCTTTTCCCTGGCTGTTCCAGTCTTTCTATATCTATAGCTATGTCTCTCTCTATCTGAAAAGCCAGATGGGAAGCCTGATCAGCGAGGTACAAGCTGCGTGATTATCAACTAGCTGACCTTTATTAGTCTCTGTCTATCTGAACTAATTTTGGGGCTCACAAACAACCCTGATGGTCGGTATAACAGAGGGCTGGGAGCCAAGGCTAAAACTAGACGAGGACCAGAGAAAGCTCCTCGCTTGAGTCCAAAAGGAAATTTACAACCCTTTTATCTCTGAGTACCATCCAGAGCTCCTGGCTGTAGTTCTGATGTCACCAGACCCTATGAAAGGGTTTGGGCTGCTACCATCCTGTGTGGGAAATCCAGTAGGAAATGAGTGACCTCAGAGTTCTCAGCCGGGATACGGTCTCAATGTCCATACTGACAATTCTCGATGAAGTATCCATCGCTTCTGTGGCAAAAGCACTTGGGAGCCCTCCGGGAGTCTCCGGGACTAGGATACAGACCTCCTCTTATCCTCCTGTTTCACCCTGAGATCCCCTCCTGCTCTGTACACACAACCTCCTTTTAAGAGGGTATCAGGGTTGTTCTTGGATCCCACCACACATTTCCAGGGCTCTTCTAATGTCTAAGGCCATTAAGAATTTGTTATCTATAAATAATAAGCTACACTTAAAGTCTTCCTCAAACATTCTAAGAAGGTGGAGAATTTCTCTGCACTTCTGACCTGTAGTGGAACAAGAGGAATATTAAACAAATTTCATTTTTCAGTTCTCAGAGGAAGTTCCACTGGGGTTCCACCTTCTCCAGGGGCAGCGTTGTATTCAAGGGAGTTGCTGCACTTCTGAGGTCAGATGAGCTATAGGGAAACCCACAGTTTTGAGGACATAAAATAAGACCTTGTTTTTTTGTTTGGTTGGTTGGGTTTTTTTTTTAACCATTGGGGTTACATTGTCTAAGATTAGCCTGCCCACGCCAAAGTGATCTGCCACCTTGGGATGCCAGAGGCACACACTCAATCCCAGGCAGAGTTCTTGGTAATGCTCTGCTCTTCAATAACACAAGCTGCCAGAAAACTCAAAAACCTGGTTCAATGTCAGTGCTCACTTCCTGGGCCTCTTTAATTGGCCTTTTGCACACGGGCTAGTTGGCTACAAGGGGTCTGCCCTGCTTTCACAGTGGCCACACCTGCTAACCAAACTGAGGTTCCCAGGGGGAAAACTAAAGGAAAGCTACTCCATTGTCCCTGGGTCAACACCCACCAATTTTCCTACCAGAAGCCTCCTCTACCCAGGCCAAGGATTTCTTTAGTATTCGAATCAATCAACAGTGGCACAAAACGCCCAAAGCTATAGTGCATCAAACTCTTTGCAGAGGATTCAATAGTGTGCTGGCAACTCAATCATTCTGTATTTACGTTTCAACAGTGTCGAGTGACAGCAGTTAACACAGAGCGGCTGGCAAACTGACAAACAGCTACCACTAACCAATTAAATATCAGTACCAGAGAAGTTTCCATTGCAGAGTCCAAAAGGAAAAAAAAAATCTATTTTCTTCCAATAATGGTCTTTCTGGATATCTTTGTTGTTTAAGCACAATAGATTGTAACAGGTCCCCAGCTATAGTGAGTGGAGGTAAAAGGGCAATTGGCAACCCAAGAGCTATACTCACAAATGGTTGGGAAAGGCCATTGCCTGGCAGGTTACCATCACTGCTGCAAAGCCAGGCAGCCCCTAGTGCACAGTCTCACAAGATAGGGACAATTTGATCTTAAGATTTTGTTGGTTGTCACAACCAGGAGCTGAGATGCTACTAGCGCAGAATGACAGAGGCTTGGGATGCTGGCCATCATCCTACAACACAGAGCACAGTCCCCAGCAACAGAGAATTACTGCACTCAGAGTGTTAACAGGTAGAGAGACAGAAGACAGAGTCGCTTTCATGCTCTGTGTGAACCCAGTCTGCCAATGGTTTAAAAGCTAAACATAATATCTTTTTTTTCCCCAATGAGAGTATTTTCCCTGCAGATCACATGGGGATGCTTAGAGAGTTGTCAAGGGGAGAGATTCCAAGGGAACAGCAAGAAAAGACCTCACTGGACAGTGGACAACTGGACAGTGGACCTTGGCTGGATGGATCATAGAAGACTGCACCTGTCCTGAGACCAGAGGGAATGCTCAAAAGCCAGATTCCAAGTGCCAAGTTTTCCATGGCTGTTTGGCGGCTCTTGCTATCAAGTGAGAAAGGACAGATCCCTGCCACCCAGCTTTGCTCCCTCTACTGGCTCTCTGAAGCTCTTTGTACATGAGCTCCAAGCTTCCTCAGAAAGAAGAGTCCCCTGACTCCAACTCTGGCCTCCTACCACAAATTTCTCTAGATTCATTGGCTCAGAAGCCATCTGCAAGCTCCATTTGCAGCCATATTGTGTAAGTGCAACCAGGTCTTAACCAATGAGGCCAGGACAGGGAGAGGAAGTGTCAACATTCTCAACCCTGATTCCAGGGTTGGGTGGTGGGCCACCACTCACAGCAGTTGCCAAGCAAACATCTTCCTGGGTCTTGAAGGTATGCAATCCCTAGTTTCAGGGGTCCCTGTGTCTCAGGGGTTCTCCAGATTGGCCACAGGCCCTGTCCTTGATGCCCTACCTGTGGCCCACAGGTGCCTCTCTGGCTGTTCTATATGTGCTATGGACCCAGCTCTATCTGCCTCTGTGCCCGTGACAATCAATCTGTGCATGCCAGCAAAGCTCACCACTGAGATCCACCTGCTATATTCCTCATCCAGGCTCAGAGAACCCCACCCAGTTGCTGAGTAAAGACTGGTTAGCTCAGGCCCCAGCTTTTACCTTAGCCACAACTTTTTTTTTTCTCAAATCCTGGCATCTGGACTTCTAAGGCTTCCACAGGGACGTCATAGAGACACCTCACTGCCATTACCCATCCTTCATCTTCTCCCGCCTAAACCAGTGCCAACAGCCTATAGTGGGTACCTAGGTCCCAAAGGCTGACCTATGCTGTATTCCCATACAGAATTAAACCCACTACCCTGCTGCTGCTCTTTGTGCCTCTCCACTCCCATTTGAGCTCCTCTGGATGGCAGCTGAGGTTTCCCAAGCAGGCCTATCCAGCTACAATCAGCAGCATCCTTGCTTACAAGGAAAATAAGAGGCTGGAGCCTGGGGCTTGGAGCTGAAGCTCCATGCTGCCTCTTCTGCCCTTCCCTCTCCCTCTTGACCCCACAGGACCCTGGTTGACCTCTCCCATTACCACCTCCTACATCAACCCCTGCTCAACTAAGACTCCTTAGAGCAGGACTGCACCATTCTCACCAGACATCCCCAGCACCAGCGTATCTGTGTATGCTGTTACTTCCCAGGAACCTGGGTTAGTCCTGAGTCAGGCCTGGATTGGAACAGGGAGTGAGAAAACTCAAAAAACAAAGTCCCAACACAGTAACCCCAATAAACTGACAGGCCTCCTGGAGACTGAGGCAGAAGGGAGAGGGCCAGGTCCCATGAGGAGGATGCGGAACAGACTGGGTGCCCCAGGAAAAGCAGGACAGACGCAGCCCAGGGACTGAATGCTCGCTGAGTCCTGTTCCTAGAGCAGCTGAGACCAAGGCAGGTGTGTCACCTGCTGCCCGGTGGGAGTGGCATTCAGAGGTATCAATGGAGCCACATGAATTGCAGGTGTGCAGGGGAGTCTAAAGGGAAGCGTATGGCCTGAAGCCCAGACAGGATCCGACACAGCAGAGCCAAGGGGTAGCAAACCTGTTTAAGAGCATAAACCATGAAAAATGGGGTTGGTGTAGAAACAGCCAGAGCGTGATTCTTGTCAGAAAAATATTTGGAAATGGCCCCTCTGGGCACCCCATAGGTTTTCATCATCAGTGCCCTTCATGAAACTGGCCGCTCTGTCTGCAGAAGGAACTAAAGCAATGGAAAGAGAGAAACTCTGAGAAGGCCACCCTTGCAACCAGCCCCAGTAAGCAATGGGTTTCTGTGGAATTGCTTGCCTTTCTGATCACATAGCCCTTCGCCACAGCCTCTCTGTGACAAGTTCCCATTTGGAGGTAATTTATTCAGATACTGCCATGTGGGTTCAGGACATTAAGAAAAGCAATAAAAAGGGGAAAGGGAACACACCTCTGGTCTGCTCACAGGACAGGTAGCAGCAGCCACCCCACAAACCCTCATCCGAATTACAGTTTATAATGTCAATTTCACAGCTCAGTACTTGGATGCAGTACACAAATCTTCCTTGGGGATTAACACCTCGCCCCTGGGGGACAGGGTGCTCATGTACACTGTGACATGTCTCCAGGTTCAGCAGAAGTTCACACATGGTGGCCTTGACAAGCGGGCTCCCATGAGGCCTGCCCGCCCAGCTCCTATCAGCAAAGGGCATGGGTCAAGATCCCCTACTATTTTAGACCCCAGGATTCAGAGCTGCCACCTTAAGCACACACACCCTCACCATGGTTCTGCTGGGGACAGAGGATGTCCTCCACCTTCAGCCCCACCAGCAGGGACACTCTGAGGACTGTGGTTCCTGGCTGCACCTCCTGCCACAGGGTACACACTCATCAATGACTGGATGTGCACAACCGATCAGAATTAAAACAGGCACTTCCGTCAAGCCCCCCGACAAAGGAAACAAATAAAGCTGGGAGACTGTGTGGGAGGGGATCGCGTGGACCCGCACTAAGGTCTCTTCCAGAATCACAGCCTTGCACAAAGACCATCTTTAAATTACATCTCAGGGATGTCTACGTACAACTGTTCAGCCTTGGGCTTTTGCCACACTCATGACTGGCCTCTGTGGTTGAGGAATACTGCTTCACTTTGCTTTTGAAAATGTCCACCGTAGCCTCCTCACATACATTCTGTTTCCACATAAATGTCATACCTTGCTATTTGAAGACTCTTCAATAATTATTTAGGTGGGCCAGCATGTTTATCCACAGATTAAAGAGCCTCTGGCTGGATGACCTTGGCCTGCCATTTTCCCCAGGATATGAGCCTAACAGCTAACAGTTAGTAGGACTGATTGAAACAAGACACACTAGCTGGAGGGGTCGGCCTGGGCCAAGGTACGGAGTTATAGGTGGGTCTGAGGCCTCTTTCCTGCAGTTTTCTGCCTGCATAGTATGGATGCATATGTTTTTTTAGATTTTTTTTAAAGATTTATTTATTCTTACTGGAAAGTCAGATATGCAAAGAGAAGGAGATACAGAGAAAAATCTTCCATCCACTAATTCACTCCACAAGTAGATGCAATGGGACAGAGCTGAGTCGATCCGAAGCCAGAAGCCAGGAACCTCACTTGGCTCTGCCACACAGGTGCAGCACCCTAAGACCTTGGGCCATCCTTCACTGCTCTCCCAGGTCACAGGCAGGGAGTTGGATGGGAACTGGAACAGCCAGGACATGAACCGGTGCCCATATGGGATCCCAGCACATGCAAGGTAAGGATTTAGCAATCAGGCTACTGTGCCAAACCCCATCCTGGATGTGTGTCAGGGAAATTAGTGCATAGAATTTTCTTCCGAGTGGTGAGTTGGTCTTGCAGGTTACTAACAGCAAGGAAAACAAGTGTGACAGGGTCTGTGAGTGTGCAGGGACAGCCGACGGCCCTCGTGGGTCAGTGATAGTATGCCAGGTTTTGACCAGGATCAGGCCCAGCAGCAAAGTCATCATTTTCCAGGCTTGCTAGCAGGCAGCACTGGCCAAGAGTCAAAACTTCATCAATGGAATGCGAGTGGAAGTGATCCACACAAAATCTGAAAGTTTTACGATGACATTTATAAGGAAATTCTTTCTGCCTTCCGTGGCTGGATGGCAGCACTGACGGGGAATGAGCCAGCTTCTTCCACACGAATATTATGTCAGCTCAGAAGAGGGAAGGAACCTGAGTCCTCAGATGACCTCGCAGAACAGAGGCCAGAACTCAGCATGAGAAGCAGGCAACCCACGTGCTCGAACACCCAGAGTTGGCATTCGCACCTCAGCCCACATCCCAATCAACTCCCACTCAGGGGCTTAGGTCTGAATACAACTACTCAAGCTCATCCGTATTCATCCTTCCTCCTTTCCCTCCTTCCTTCCTGGTTTACATTCTTCTTTCTTTCCCTCCTCTCTGTTTCTCTCTCTTCCTTCAAGATGTATCCATTTATTTTGAAAAGCAGAGTTACACAGTGAAGGGAGGAGACACAGAGATCTCGCACCCGTTTGAACACTCCCTAGATGGCCACAACTGACAAAGGTGAGCCAGCCAGAAGCAAGGAGCCAGAAGCTTTGCTCAGAGATGGCAGAGATTCAAGCTATGTACTGCTTTCCCAGGTGATCCGAGGCAGAGCAACCAGGACCCCTTTTGGAACACTGACACCGCATGTGGCAGCTTTACCCAAGGCTAACCCTAACCCTAACCCTAACCAAACTTGCGTCCATGTTGAGTGTTGATTTTATAACTGCGTTTTTAACAATACCTCCTGATTCCAGAGTAGTTGGAGAGGCATGATTCCTCAGTCTTCTCATTTACGGATCTGATCCAAGACGAAGTTATCACTGCATTGCAAGGCAGGCCAGAGAGGTTTGGGTTTCAGTTTTACAGAAGGTTGGATTTCCCTCCCTGTCCTCTTTAAAAGTGACCCACAGAGTTCTGGCTTTCACTTCCCTGGCTCATTATTCCCATGATTTCTTCCCTCCCTGTATGAGTGTACTCACCCACAAATTTATGGAGCACCTCTAGAGGCCAGACCTTGACTGGGCTCCCAAGCTCTAACTGTGCCCTGGTCCTCTGCTCAAGGCTGACACCGGTGCAGCCAGGCCATCAGCACAGACCAGGGGATGCAGCATGGCTGTTAGTTTGTGCCCACTCTCCCAATGAGACGAACACACATTCAAAGTCTGTGCAACTCGAGACCATGTATTGTTGTGGCTGTTGGCACCACATGTTTTCAAAGCTGTTTATCCCAGCCTCCACCAGGACAAGCACCAACTTTCTGGGGCTCTAGGGCTGCGGTGTTGCTGTTCTGTGGCTAAGCACAGCCTCACTAGGGTTGTTCTCTCATGAAAAACATCTCTAGTTCTTTTTTTATATATATTTCTTTTACTTTAAAGGCAGAGAGAGAGAGAGATCTTCTGGTGGGTCATTCTTCAAATGGGTATAACAGCTGTAATAAGGCAGGATGAAGCCCAAGTCAAAAGCCAGGAGCCCATCCAGATCTCCCTCGTGGGTACAGAGTCCAAGTTCTGGGCCATTTTCTGCTACCTTCCCAGGTGCATTAGTGGAAAAGCCTGATTGAATAGCCAAGTCTTGAGCTCATACTCAGACTGGATGCTGGCATCTTAGGCTGTGGCTTAATGTGCAGTGCCACGATGCCTCTCTAGTTCTGGCTTTCAAAGACAAAGGTGCCTGGGGAGGGTTTCACAGGATTCTTGGCGATGTTTAACTCTGGATTCTCTACTCTGGATTCTGGTAGGTAGCAATGCAAGCTGCAGCCTTCCTTACCAAGCATCCTCACATTACCTCCCTGAATGCACAATACAGTCCACGGAAGGGCAGTCAACTTCCCTGCAGAGTTCTCCGTGGTGTGAACCAAATCTCTTCAGCCCTCCTCCTGCTGATAGGGTCAAGAAGACTGGCAAGAGCTGCAAGCAAGTCCCAGCACCAACAGGAGGAAATCCGGGAGGCAAATGTGTATGTCCTGAGCACTGTGGATTGCAGACTGACAAGCGACCCTCCACCCTGCGTGGGGCAGCAGATGCAGACAGCACCTGGTGTCTCTGGGAGGAACTGTCTTTCTGACACTGAATACAGGAAGGGAAGAGTCTACTCCCCAGTTCAGACACCGCCACCTGCTCCCCTCTGTGCTAGAACTCTCAAAGTTCATGGACAATGGAATAAACAGGTGTGTTGATTTGGATGCCAAAACCTGAAATCCACTTTTTTTCATAATAATGATCTTCCATGAACTTCCATAAGATCTCACCTATGTGTAGACTTCAAATGTTTTGCACCAAAAAAAAATCCGTCTTTTCTTCCATTTCCACAAACTTTTTTTGAAGCCCCTTCTGTCTTTACAACAGGTTTCCAGCAAGAACGTGAAGGTGTTCCAGAATGAGTCAAATCAAGTTTTTAGCCCAGCAAGGCATCCTGTCCCACAGGTGCCTATCTCCTTTGGGCATTCAGGGCACCCCTGGACGTCCCCTCCTACCTCTCTCATGGCCTGCTCCCCTCACCTCCTCTGCACCTGCAGGTACTCCTCGGTGGCCTCCAGGCAGGACAGCCTTACCACTCCCATGTTACTGCACTATTTTACATTAGCCCACCTGAAAGCAGGAAGTGAGCCCTGTCATAGAAACAAGCAAAAGAATTTGCTTGGAAAAGCATGAAAGCAGGACTCTGAGAGTTGCCTTTAGAAGTGCCAGCCCTGGGAGGGCAGTCCTATATCCAGGGCATCGCTAAGAATCCCTCTAGAGCCTGGATTGCCTCCTTCAGGCCTCTGCCTTCCCTCAGAGCACAGGGATGGGGTAGGTACGCACAGCACACATGTGTTCACACACACACACACACACACACATTGCTTCTCAACATGACCTGCCACCATGTCCTCTAGTTTACGGTTCTGAAGTCATCAAGGAGGGGAAGTAAAAATATTCAGGACCAGCATCAATGATTAGCTGGTGAGCCAAGCTTGGTTCCATGGAGCCTGTAGCCCCTGGCAAGCAGGTTCAGGGGACAGAGTCACATACTTCTCTTTCTGTGGAGACAAAATGGGCCACAAACCAAAATCACCTGTTCTCCCGTTCTTTGCTGGAAGTCGGGTATGTGCAGGGTTTCCAGACACCCTGGGACGGAGGCAGGTGGCAGAACACCCTGGCAGCATGCAGTCTGCTGCAAGCAGAGCCGCACTTGAACTCACAGCCCAAACGTGGGCATCAAGAATGGCACTGCAATGCAACTTCTGGAACTGCACCTTAGTTCCCCAAGCTCAGGGTGTCAAATCTTCCCTTCCGCATTTTCCAGTCATGTCAAGAAAATAAAACTGATGATATGTAACAGGTTGCCTCTTAAAGAAGAAGGTGCTATAAAAACAACCATAAACTGCTAATGCAAACAGATGTTCCGCAGAATCCACATACAAGGCCAGAAAAGGCAAAACAAAGCAGAACGTTTCTAAGTGTGGAAAGCAGCCGAGAGCAGCCACTCACTGGCCTGGAGCAATCATGACAAAGTCTAGATGAGGTCCACACTGCAACACTGCAACACTTGCGCTTTGGCTCAGCAGACATGGAGACTGTAAAGGGGGCAGGCCATGGTCTTGTGAGATCTCACTATCCAGCCTCCTCCCCCAAAGCACCAAGAAAGCCTTGGGAGCACGGGTAATTGGAAAGCAAAAGGAAGGTATGAGCCCCTTCCCAGATCTGTCTGTCCCTGAGGTTTGGAGAAGCATTATGTACTTCTCGCTTTCCGGGAAGCCACATTCTAGTGATGCGAACCTGATCCTGTCCACAGCAGCCACAGGGTCTCTTGAGCAAGAGTCTCAACCTGATGGCTCCACACTCCCGCACTCTCTCCAAGGGAAGAGGGACTCCCTACCAACAACCGCACTGTCCAGGGCCTGAGACCAGCCATGTCCTGCTGGGCCTTCCTGTCCTCACTGGGAGCATGCCCAGCACAGCCTCCTAACTGAGGCTTCACCCAGGAGGTCATGGGATGGAAAGGAAAGGTTGGAAGCCTTAGCCCTTCCTCAGGAGGTGGGAAGGGGTCAACAGTCCCTTCTAGATCCTTCTTTCAACCTAACTGCAGCACGACCACATCATACTTGCTTCCTTGTAAAGATCAATTTATTATTTCTTTTTTATTTATTTAGAAGACAAAGTTACATAGAGAGGAGACACACACACACACACACACACACACACACACACACACACACAGGGTTGGGGCCGGAGGAAGAGAAGCTCCCATCCTCTGGTTTATTCCTCCAAACGGCTGCAATGGAGGGGCAGGCTGAAACCAGTGACCTGAAACTCCACGTGGATCTCCCTTGTGGGTACAGGAGCCCAGGTACCTGCAGCATCTGCTGCAGCTTTCCCAGGGGCATTAGCAAGGAGCTGGACCTGAAGTGGAGCAGTGGGGACTTGAACGTGTGGTACTACAGTGCCAGTCCCAATATCATTGCTTTGACACTGCTAAAAAAATGTAACATACGAAGGTTAGGGGAAGATAAGGAACGTGTGAATTTCTACCTCACCCCCCCCAAAAAAAAAATTCAGTTTCCCTAAGAATTTGGCTGTACAGGCAAAGAAAAGGCTAGAGTCCAGCAGGAGTATGGGGTGGCGGTGCAGCTTTATGCTAATGTCTATCAGTCAGTAGTAGCAGTATTTAGCACATAGTACCTACCACAGAATGGTTTCCGGTCAGAGTTGAGAAATTTCCTATTGGGAGAACTGCCAGGATGTGGCATATGATGTA
Source organism: Ochotona princeps (assembly GCF_030435755.1). Lineage (NCBI taxonomy): Eukaryota > Metazoa > Chordata > Mammalia > Lagomorpha > Ochotonidae > Ochotona > Ochotona princeps. Next base: position 30,719,687 of record NC_080857.1, read on the forward strand.
TTGACTGAAGTTGCCCACAACATACCACACACAGACAAACCAAAACCAGCCGAAGACCTTAACCAAGTATGCGTCATCGTGAAGGTAGGTAATGGCTAACCTAGGACAAAGCTGTCAAAAAATGAAGTTCTGTTCACAGAGGAGAGTTATGCTATGTGCTGAGGACCCCAGAAATCTCTGGGTGCTCCCAGGGCAAGAGTGGACACGCTGAGAGTGGTCTCAAGAGAAGGATGGCCCCTCTAGTGCCTGCCCCCTGCCTGCCCAGCCTCTCACCCAGAGTGTGCCCGAGCAGCCACAGGTCAAGGTGTCAGAATACACCGATGAGGAGGATCTGGCCCGGCACACAGAATTTACACAGCAGAGAGAAGCGGGGCCATGAGTAGGGCAACAAGAGGAATTGCGGCCAACATATGCCACAAGCCTCGCACCAATGGCGTCTGTATCCTGAGGTCCCCAGCAGGTGGGGCAACCTCCAAATGGGGAGAGAGAACCAGAGTGCTTCTTCCTTGTTAGAAATTCCCAAGGTGGGGTTAAGGGGTATAATCTTTATACCTTGTTACCAATCTCAGAAAAACACACTCCCTCCCTCTTACCTAAAAGCCAGATCCAGAAAGCTTCAGATCCACATAATAACCCCCTTATCTGTCAGGACTTCTAGTGAGTGGCCGAAAGTCAGTATGGGTATTTCCACAATTTGCTTACTAGAGGGTACATGCAAGTCAGAACCCCAGGGAATACCTGATTTTTTGTTTATGACAGAGTGCACACAGAGTCAATACAGAGATGGATGGCAAAAGATTTCACCACAAAACACACAACTTAACACTTCGGGATTGCATGCTTCTAGAACTTTCCATGAATATTTTTCAGACTATGGGTAATTGAAACCACATAAAGTTAAACCGCGGATGAGGAGGAACAACTTAAAAGAAAATGCAGAAACTGCAAGTCCTGAATCGATCATGTAATCTGCTGCCCACGGAGGAAGATGGTGAGACCATGTGCTCTTCTGTGTACCATGTACTGGCGGACACGCTGGGGCAGGAGAGGGTCCCGATGAGAGTGTTCTACTTCCAAATTGATTTACAGAAATCCTTGACTCAAGATATTTATTTACAAAATGCCTTGCCGATCTCATAATAGAAATGATCATGAATATAGATGTCACAGTTGCGTTTACAGACTTGAGGTGAAGTTCATAAATAAAGCTTTAACACAGTGTCTCTGCAGAAAAGCAAACACACGCTCCTAAACAACGCACAGGGCATGCACTTCATGGTTGTGGGAACGGTACCCAGGACAGGCATCACTGCCACTGCAGGGGGACTGGCTCAGGGCACAGCTTCTGGGCTAGACAGGGCCCTAAGAGGCCCAGACGTGTGGCAGGCAGGTGCTCAGATGCCCACAGATGCATTTGGTTGGGACAAAGAAACTCACTGGTGGCTGTTTGCTTCAGGATATATTTTTTGGCCACTGAGTCAATGTCCAAATTTCTATTTCACCTGTGAAAATGTTCTTCTCAAAGTCTTCGCACCTTAATTTGACTTTGTAAAACCATCTTGCAGTGAAAACGGAGTCTGGGGCTGTCCTTATCTCCAGGCAAGTGCACTAGAGATCCTCCCAGCTGCCTGGAATGACCTCTGTTGGGTTCGGTTAGGATGAGGAGGGTCTTTTATCCTGGTTGGCCATGTTTGTAATCTTCTTAAAATGATTTTTGATTACAACATTAAATACATTTTAACTTCTTAAAACACTAACGAGTTGACTAGTCTTGCCAGAATCTTCAAAGCTTAGGGAAATGAGCACTCTTTGTGCTATATCTTTTGCTGGTGTCTCCATACTCTGTCATGGTCTCTGGTGGCTCAGTGTGTTAGGTATCTGCCCTCAGTTCCACTCATAGCACCCATTCTGGCCCCAAGGTGCTTCTCCTTGCATCACGCAGACTGCACCTTCCATATTCCTTTGAGATATTTCAAAGCATTTCCACAGGTCTTATCTAATTTCCATTCTTTTCTTCTTAACAGCATTGTCAGGCAGGAAGCACATCTGAGGCTCCAGCCAATCAGAATGAATGCCCACTGCTGTAGGGTGCTGTCCTGGCCACAGGGATTTGCAGCAAACAAAACTTCAATCCCCATTCCAGAGGAGCTGATGTTCCCGGGAGGGGTGGCGGTGGGGAGACAGTAAGGAAATACAGTCCTAGCTGAACCCCAGAGACTGTCAGGAGCACTGAGTGCGAGTGGTGAGCACCCTTGGGGGGCAATAGGCTGAAACCTTGCAATGCTACCACCTAGAGGGCAACATCAGCGACACCTATGCTCCAAGATACGCCAGGGACGCCTCAGAGCTTTCGGACAAGGACCCTGAGGGACCCGAACAACTCAGTGAGGACTCAGAATAAGATGGGTACAGTTGGGGTCTTCATGGGGAAATAGGTACAAGGCAAAGATTAAGACCTTCTCTGGAAGATACGTAGGGAGTAGGTGCTCTCCTGTGTAGGATGCAGGAGGCTGAGCTGCCTCTGTCACCATTGTATCTATTTTAAGGGGCAGGAGTCTTGAGCTCTACTAAGGAGGAAGAAATGAAAGGATACTGAAGGGTGTGGTAGAGAGCAGAGAGCATGGATGTGTTCTTTTTGGAGCAAGCAGGAGTAGCATCATAATCATCTATCCCATGGAAAGACAGACATTCGCCCCGAGAGATGGACCAGGACATGCAAGCAAGCCATGCTGAGAGGGCCTAAGTCAGGTGCTCTGCCTGAGAAGGCATACGAGTTATGAGGCACAGAACCTTGACCCAGTGAATGCTCGGCAAAGGTGCTGGGTTCCCCCACACTCCTGCCTCCTGCTCTCTCATCCCGTGCCCTGCAGGAAGCAGGTGACTCAGACACACTGAGCAGCAGAGGGAGGGACCAGCACATACAGCAGCCTCCGGGGACCTGTCACCTACCGTTCCGGCAAGTTGAAGGGGACACGCTGTCGCTTACACTCCCTCGTCTTTTTGCCTTTCCTTTGGCTGTCTCATTAAGAAGTATCATGCCAGTTCCTCTTACTGGAATCACAGCAGGTGGAAAGTGAGGCTGCCTTGTGGTACTGCTGTCATCCTTACAGGAAGGCAGAGAGCTTGTTGCCATGCCAGCATCCTTTTTATTCGGGGGCAGATGTTACCCTTGTCTCTAGATAAACCATCCAGAGGCTTTGCATGTGGGTAGTGAGAAAAAGCAAACAGCAGTGCCCTGCCTGGGAGGTGCCCTGACAGCAGAACCTTCTTAGGAGCTTGTGGTGGTGTGCCCAACTCTGCTAGGAGCTGCTCCATCTTTAATATTTGACATGTATACCTCTTACCAAAGATGATTCTATGTGTGTTCCAATTTTTTTTTTTAAAAAAAGACTTTTTTTTACACACAGAAAGGGAGACACCATGATCTTTTGTTCTTTGGTCCTTTCCCTAGATGACTGTAAGGGTCAAAGTTGGACCAGGATGAAGCCAAGCCTCTTTTACAGGTGGCAGAGGCCCGAGTCCTTGGGCCATCCTGACAGAGCACCAGGTCAGAAGCAGAGGATCCAGGACTAACCAGTGCTCTGACTTGGGATGCCAGCATCACAAGCAACAGACCGAACCTACTCTGTCGCAATGCCATCAGCATGTTCCAATTATTGATTCTCCTAATCTTGATAGCAACCTGAGGATACAGGTAATATTTGTGTGATATTATTCTCACATAATTATTACAGTCACTGTAAAAATAAATACAATAAGGAGATTATGATCCGCATTGCAGAGGGGAGGAGACAAATCGAGGAAAGGTTGAGTGTCTTGCTGAAGATCATCCAGCCAGTAAAGGCTTTAGTAAAGGGTGCAGACAGAACACGGAGCAGGGGGCTGCAAGTCACACATACAGGCATGCATGTCTAGGAACCTAAGCACAGTTCTCTCTTTAGTGAGTCAAAAATACTGGCACAAGACTGGAAACTCCTCTGAGAAGTGAGGGATCTGACCAGGGCAACCTGAACTTTTCCCTGACAGCCGATTCTCAGGCCCACAGAGCCAACCAGGCCTTTCCAGAGCCCCCAGGTGCCAGCTGGATGCCACCTCTGGCATGGCTCGTGTGTATCTTCTGTGGCAGGTGTCCGCCAACATTTTTGGGAAAGAGCTTTGATACTTTAGGATTTGCAAGCTCCAACTCTGCCCTTGAAGCAGCTCCGGCCCTTGGGCCATATGTAATCACACGTGTGTGACTGCATTGCAACAAAACTTTATTTACACCAGGAGGTAACTTTATTGGAAGAGGTCCAGGGGCTGGACCCTCCCTACTCTTCCTCATCGCTACCTGCCTAACTTGATGCCCTGCAGGATATCATCTCAGGCCCATGCGAATGAAAAATCCGGCTAGCTTTGTTATATCGTGCACGTTTCAACACAAGAACTTTATTTGATGGTCAAACTAATGCATTAAACTGCATTATCACATTCCTTTTTTTTCTTGCAAATTTCAACAGAGTAAGGCGATATGAGTAAGTCCAACCAGGATGTGCTTAGTACCCTGAACCTGAACTCTCCACCACTGGCAGGAGAATGCCTACACCTGTCTAACACCACCCTCCCAACTTCACCAGGTAGTGTTGAACTTGGAGTGTACGCCAGAACCTGAACTGAGGTCTCTGTCAGAAAATGCTCAAGGGAGTGCCACAGTCACAGGGCGCCAAATCGGAGGGGAACAGCTAGTGTCCTTCCACAGGCCCTGCCCACCACTGTGAGAGCAGGCCAGGCAGCCCGCACCTGCCCTCTATGTCCTCCCACGTTTCACTCTCTTAGTTTGTTTCTACATCAGAACAATATGAAGGAATCCGCTGCTTTCTGATCATTTATTCTAAGAGGGAAAAACATTTTAGTACATCTGTAAGAACTCATTTAATCAACCGTGAAAATTCAAAAGGATGAGCACACTGTCCCACAGTAATGCTAGAATCACTGCCTACTGACCTGTGCATGGTCGGGGGGGGGGGGGGGCTGAGCTTACAGTGCTGTAGGCACAGGGGCAGGCTCTGTCCACACATTCTGGGGGTATTCAGGTTCAGTGGCAGCAGAGCGGATCTGGAGGCTGCTCCTGCCCCATGCACACTGGGCCCTGCACACTGCAACAGCAAGCTGCTGCAGGCTCAGAGGTAAACTACAGAGCAGGGGGAGGTAGAGGCAGCTGCATCCCAAGTGCTGTTCTCAGAGACGGTCCTATCTGGTCCACAGACAGGACTGGAAGGAGCCGTCACCCAGACCCAGCTGGGTGACACAGGGGAGATGATGAGTCAGCCTCTACCCCGACACTGGAGACGCCAGGAAGGCCTGCCCAAGATCAGACACCAAGTCCCTCTTCTGCTACTGTTGATAGCCTGCTTTGGCCAGCATCTGCACAGTAAACTCAAATCCATATGCATGGATCCTAAGGCTGGGCTTGAAAGCAGAAAGACTGGCAAAAAAAATCACCCATGCTCTGTCTTTTGCTGAGACAGATAACCACAGGGGCCTCAGAAACACTGCCAACATCCAGGACTAAGCATGGACAGCAGGGCTCAATCCCCAGTGGGTGGAGATTACCAATTTAAAGTGGGGAGGGTAGGAGAAGAATGAAGCAGGAGTCGGGAGGCCACAGTTAGGCAGACAGTTCTTCAGATGGGCAGAACTTGCAAACGTGGTTCTGGTCCAGCTTCCACACTGAAATCAGTGTGTAAAAGCTGCAGACAGATGGGAATAAGGGAGAGGAAACAAGAGCAGGGGGTGGGAAAGCTGGCTGCATGGCTGTCACTTGATGGCAAATGAGAAACTCCTTTGCCGGCCAGTACTGATTTTGCTTGGCACTGGGTCCTGCAGGGTGGCCCAGAGTCTGTGTTCATCTCGGGGCATTTCAGTTTCACAGAACACAACTTGAGATGCAGGTGATGAGGCGAACTACTGTTGCTTTATTTTCTGGTCTTCCTGGAAAGAGCATCTGTCTGGGCTGGAGAGGCATCGAGCTACCCTTCCGGTCTCTGGCTCAGAGGAAGCACCACTTAAAACTTTCCACGGGGATTTCGACAACAAACTAACACTTGCACAACCTCTACCTGACACGTATTTATTGGAGAATCCCACTGCTCACTCCTGGCAAGGTGCCAGAGATGGAGATGAGGGGCTCCTGGGTTCCCACTAAGGAACGCACAGTCCTCCTGCAGCGTGTGAATGATGGCTTATATTTGTGTACCTATGTTCAAAGAAGTATCACTTCTCCACTTAGTCATCCATCAATCCATTTGCTATGTAGAAGAACTTGGAGGGGGGCCAACATGATGACTCAACTGGCTAATCCTCCACCTGCAAAGAGTGGGTGCTGGTTCATCTTCCAGCTGCTATACTTCCCATCCAACCCGTGAAAGCAGTGGAGGATGACTCAAAACCTTGGGACCCTACACCCACATTAGAGACCCAGAAGAAGCTCCTGGCTTCTGGCTACAGATCAGCTCAGTTCCAGCAGTTGTGACCATCTAGGGAGTGAAACAGTGGATAGATCTTTCTTTCAGTCTTTCCTTCTCTCTCTAAATACGCCTTAAAAAAGAAGAAAAGATGAGTCATCCAAAAGAAATGTGGAAGAAATTGTAGTCCTTGGACTAAGGAGGCTGTGGATCCACAACCAATCCTCTCATGGAGGCAACAGAGGTTCCCTAAGACATGGCGGGGAGGAAAGGGCACAGAGTCACCACAGCCCCCACCCAGGGAGTGCAGCTTGAGGTGCCCGTATGGCGCGTGAAGAAGGGAATTGGGCCTCCAGTGATGAGCTCAGACATCCCATGATTGGATGCCATTCAGTGTGCCACTTGAGATAACGTCGCATTACTCCCCCAGCACAATCCTGGTTCACATGTGCGTGGATCTGGGATGAGGAAGACCATGCCTGCAGATCACAGCAGTTTCCTCACCAACCGCCTCATGGCTGAAAACAGAGTCTGGGCTTCCCTTCTGTTGGCTTCAGCTCTACAGCCTCCTACAGAGCTCTTCTGAAGGAAATAACTGACATGTAAGATTAAAAAGAGCAAACGCAGTGTCTGAAATAGAAGGTTCTCACCCCACCTACGCAATGTTCTTGGCAAAACAAACACACATATGAACAAACAGATCTATCCAAACTTCCACATTTAACCACCAGTCTATAGAAAATCCCAGAATGCAGGGGCAGGACAAACACCACCAAAAGAATGGATTCTGCAAGGCAAATGTGACTGCCGTGAGGAAGAGAGGTGGGAGACAGAAAGAAATGGAGCGACTCCTGGATCAGTATCATTGGTGGACCTTAATTAAAAGCTGATACCATAAAAAGACATGTTGGAGCAAGCAGCAGACATTTAGCCTAGCAGTTAGGATGTCTGTATTCTACATCAGAATGACTAGTTTTCATATTTGGTTCCCATACGGATAAATCACAGGGATCATATTTAGCCTCCATCCCCAAACGCTGCAAATACATCTATGGAGTGGGCATTTGGCCTAGTGGTTAAGACAATGATTAGGACACACAAGATTCATTGGAGTGCCTGGATTTGAGTACTGCCTCCACGTCCAATCCAGATTCCCCTTAAGGCACACCTTGGAAGACGGCAGTGACTGCTCATGTACCTGCGTTCCTGCCACTCACACGGAAGATCTGGATTGAATTCCTGGTTCCCATTCTTGATCTGCCCAGACTCAGCCACTGTGGGAAGCTGGGGGATGAACCAGAGGATGGGAACTGTAACTCGGCCGCCCAAACCAGTAAAGCTATTTTATAGACTATCAGGGGAATTTACACATGGATTGATATCAGGAAAATATTTCAAATTAATAAATACAAGTTTAAAAAATCAAACACTTCTCCAAGAAGATCCTTCATTAAAGAGCTTGTCCCAGAACAAATCAAAACTCACACCTAACTTGAAGGAAAGCTGGGATGTAACTGGACCCTATTCCTGGGGCAGCATGGACCTGGAGTCTGCATCCTGCCTGGACCCTATTCCTGGGGCAGCGTGGACCTGGAGTCCGCATCCTGCCTGGATCCTATTCCTGGGGCAGCGTGGACCTGGAGTCCGCATCCTGCCTGGACCCTATTCCTGGGGCAGCGTGGACCTGGAGTCCGCATCCTGCCTGGACCCTATTCCTGGGGCAGCGTGGACCTGGAGTCCGCATCCTGCCTGGACCCTATTCCTGGGGCAGCGTGGACCTGGAGTCCGCATCCTGCCTGGACCCTATTCCTGGGGCAGCATGGACCTGGAGTCCGCATCCTGCCTGGACCACAGTTCTGGAACAGTGCGTGCCCTTGGGATCTGGCAAAAGCAGCACTTCCATCCCTATCTCCAAGTAACAAGGAACAGGGCCTTGACAGCAGTGTGGGACTTTTCAGGACTGAGTGTTAGGCCTGGAGCATGGTTCGGTTTTCTGTTCTCTAAGACATTATCTGTTGTAACCACGTATTGAAGTCCAAGGGGGTGAAATCACAAAACGTCTGGAAAGTGCTTCAAAAGGGATCCCAACACAAGAAAATGGAGCCAGATTGGCACAATATTGATGACTGTCAATGCTAGACACATGGGGCCATTATGCTAGACCCTCCACAACTGTGTACATATTTAAAAGTATCCACAATAAGAAGAAATTACTTGCTGACCTGACCACCAGGAAGCAAGTTATATGAAAGTCAACTGCTCTTTTATATACTATCCACATGCCCATTAGAATACGAAATTCTTAAAACGCTTATTTTTTTGTTGTCACTGCACATGACACCAGGAATGAATTAAACAAAAATTGTGGAGCTCATTGATGGAGAAGATTATGAAACTCAACTGGAAGACATGAAATAAAAAAGGAGTATCACATTCTTGAGTAAGAACAGCCAGATAAGCTGCAATTTCCCCTCGCTGTGAGGTGTAGTTCAAATTCATTTCCAATGTAAATCTCAACAGGATTTTTGAAGTATTTGACAAAATGCATGTGGAAGAATCAAAGTCCTTGCTTTCCTAGATATCTTTGAATAAGTTGCAGTATTTATGAAAGTACAGTCACGTCACGAATAGATAAATAGACTCAGTGGAACTTAACAGAGCACAGAGCAAAAGCGTAAGTGCGTGCCACCTCGAGGGGCAGGGAGGAGCCAGGTGTGGGTACATCAGATAACACATACGGGCCACCTCGAGGGGCAGGGAGGAGCCAGGTGCGGGTACATCAGATAACACATACGGGCCACCTCGAGGGGCAGGGAGGAGCCAGGTGCGGGTACATCAGACCACACACACACACACACACACACACACACACACGGACCTCAAGGGACAGGGAGAAGCCAGGTGCTGGTACATCAGATGATCTGGATGGGAAAAGAGGGACATTTGTCTCGTGGCATGCACAAAGGATTTCTAGCTCCACATCCTCCAATTTGAAAGGCAAAACTACAAAACTTTTAAGTTAATTTGAGGTTTAGGGGAAAGATTAAGTTTTTCAAATAAGACACAGAGCACTGACTCTTTTTAAATTATTTTTCATGATACAGTTTCTTGGGTCGGGGATTTGTTAAATATAAACACCAGAAGAATGTTGGACTTTCTATTATTCTCTATACCTATAATGTCATGATACACATTAATAGAATGAGGGGTTTGTGACTGTCGCTGAGGGACTAAACTATTGTTACAATACAATGAAAAACAGAGCCTGGAGCAGTAGCCTAGTGGCTAATATCCCCACCTTGCGCACACTGAGATCCCATAAGGGGATTGGTTTATATCCTGGCTGCTCCATCTCCATTCCGGCTCCCTGCATGTGGCCTCATAAAGCAGTAGAGGACGGCCCAAAGCCTTGGGAGACCCAGAAGGAGCTCCTGGCTCCTGGCTTCGGATTGGCTCAGCTCTGGCTGTTGTGGCTACTTGGGAAGTGAATCAGCAGATAGAAGATCTTCTCCTCTGTCTCTCCTACTTTCTATAAATCTGACTATCCGACAAAAAATAAATATAAAAAACTTACTTAGAAAAGATATAAGGAAAACAATGTGTGGGGGGGATGGAAGGTGGAAGGGGCAGGTACTCACTTTTTAAAGATTTATTTATTTAGTTAGTTAGTTTTGGAAAGTCAGATATACAGACAGGAGGAGAGACAGAGAGGAAGATCTCCTATCGCGGATTCACACCCCAAGTGGCTGCAACGGCCAGAGCTGTGCCAATCTAAAGCTAAGCACCAGGAACTTCTTCAAGTCTCCCACATGAGTGCAGGACCCCAAGGCTTTGGGCCATCCTCAACTGCCTTCCTAGGCCACAGGCAGGGAGCCGGATGGGAAGCAGAGCTGCTGGGATTAGGACCAGCACCCATATGGGATCCTGGCACATGCAAGATGAGGACTTTAGCTGCTAGGCTACTGCACCGGGCCCAAGCACTCACTCTTTTAAAAAGTGCTTAATGGAACAATCATAAAATTTTAAAACCTCTATTCATCAAGTGGCATTGGAAATAGAGGAAAAAGCCAATCTACACACTCAGAGATAATGTTTACGACACTTCCAGAAACTAGGATGCAGTATTAGGAAGATGTCAACAGCCTGACGGTTGAGCCAGAGCCATGCTTGAGGATGGGGGCACTCAGGAATGGGTCCAGCCTGTCAGAACTTGCGTGGGGGCCATCTCAGGCCACCTGCCATGGCTCTGGACACATGCCCTAGGCTGGATACTTTATGATGAAGAAAAGAGACATTCAGGAAATCTTTCTCTACCAACTCACTCTCTTGGGGACAAGCCCACCAGGCCTCAAGACTAGCATGAATGCCCCCTACTGGTACAGACACCATGATCTACACACCTCCCACCAGGCCTTAGCACCACCATCCTCTTTGTTGAGATTTATTTATTTATCTTAAAAGTTGGAGTTACAGAGGGAGAGAGAGAGAACAAGCAAGAGGGAGAGAGAGAGAACAAGAGAAGTTCCATCTGCTATTTCACTCCCCCGATGTGGACAGCTGGTGTTGGCTCTGGGCCAGGTTGAAGCCAGGAACAGGAGCTCCAAGCAAGTCGCATGGACAGCAGGGGTCCTAACACTTCGGCCATATTGCATTGTTTTTCCCACATCCTTAGCAGGGAGCTGTATTGTTGGTGAAGCAGCCAGGACATGAACCAGCACCCTTACAGGGCGCAGGCACCACATGCAGCAACTTCACTCACTACGCCACGAAGCCATCCCAGGCCTCAGGTCTTAAAAGAGCCCTCACACCTCTCTACCACCACCACATGGGGGAACTGAGCCTCTGGAGATGAACTCCTGGGGAATTTACTGCAGCTAAACCATGGCAGGGTTACCCCCAGGAGCCTCCCCTTTAAGACAAGCCTCAACTCCAGGATGACTGAACCATTACTGTCTCCCAAACCACTGGGGAAGGGCAATGCACACTAGACATTCTTGCCACCTTGAAGACAGACAGATCTGTCAGGGAGACAGATAATGCAAGCAGGCTTGGCATACAAGACACAGAATAGTTCTTAGAGATGTCACAGCTGTGCACCACCACCGTGTCAAAGAAGTCAAGTTCAACCACTGTGAAATGCCCTGTCTTAGCCACCATACTAGCAAACATTAAAAAATGCCTGACAAGCGTCAGGGAGGGTGTGGGGAGAAAAGTCTGATGCGGGTGTCTGGTGTGGTGCCGCCACCCGGCTGCCCTGTTCTGCAGGACACAGCCTGCTCATCAGGAGTGTGAGCGGGAATTCCTACGTGTGCATCAGAAACAGACACAAACAAACGCGCAAAGGAATGAATGAATAGCACTCCTTGACCAACAGGGCTAACTCTGTTAAGGTTCTATTAAGCCTTATTCAGAGGTAAGTGAAATTACCCAAATCATTCAGGGACACAGAAGAGTAGGTCTTGAAACAGCTTCACCTGGGGCAGACAGTAAGCGGGCAGGCAGCCCCCAAGGTGAGACATAGTCTGGAGACACTGTCTGGGGCCTCTGGGTGCCAGCGATCTCAAACCAGTGCTCGCTGCAGACTTACAGTTTAAACTGTGCATTTTTGCTATGTTCCATCAGGAAAATATCATTGACACTAAAACATGAAGACTGCTTACTCCTAACCAAACATTATGCACACTTCTAACTCCCTCTGGAACACCGTTAGAATGCACCTGGATAAAAGCACAGGTCACCTTCCGATGAAAATTACTTCTGTCCAGTGGTAATGAGCAGGCTGCGGCAGCAGCCACGGTTCCCACACTGCTCCAGGCTGGTGGTACCCTCAAGACAGTCAGCGGGACACACAAGGACACTTGGCTGGGACACCAGGAGCTGATGGAGCATGGTTATGTCCTAGACTTTAATTAATGGGTCACCATGTAAAAGAACGGCTCAGACACAAGCAGAGTGTGCATGGCACACAGTCGGGGACAAAGGACTGGGTGCCATGGAGCAGCGAACTTGGAATCCACATGGAAAGAAAACTCCTAGCAATCAGAGAAAGGAGTGTGCTGCCCCCGCTTTGGGGAATGGTGAGTTCTGGAACCTTCTGTGGGGACTCAAGCAGCAACTAGGTAGTCACTCTATGGGATGTTATTAAAGGACTGAGACTCCACAGCATGTGCATAAAGGAAAACCAAGCAAGCCTATGGAGTAGGAGTTGGCTCTGTTTCTACAGTTTCTCAGCCTGTTCTGTGCAACTGAACCTCCCTAACCCCAGCAATGCCAGGTGAAGCGATGGCGTGTGACGCCCATCAGCAGAGAAAATTAAAGATCACTGAGCTGTTTCCCAGTGCTGCAGAAGAACCTTGGCCAAGGGACCCCACCCTGACCCCGGGAGCCTGGAAAGAACCAGGCATGCTCCCTGGAAGTCTCTAGCAAAAACAAGACACAAAGCCACACACACATATTTCAGAAATGTTCCTTACACAAGCCAAAGGAAGCCCTGCCCAGAACACACTCTCCTTGCCAAATGTTGTGATTGCATTTTCTGTTTTACGTTACTCTTGTTTAGAAAAGGCAGGAGGGCAGGCGGGTGGGAGGGGGGCGCCTCCTCTCCACTCCTCCGGGAGACCAAGTGGCGGCATATGTGTAGCCACGCACACTCCGTGTAGCAGGTGCAAGAGTGCTAGTCCGTGGTGATGGAAGCAGACTCAGTAACTTCAATTTCATCTGTTTTACTACAGGAAGGCACTCAGATTCTTAACAAGAAATTTCAGAATGAAGAATCAATTCTGGCGCTTCAGTACCATGTTCAAATGGCCGATACACACTTTACTAATATTGGTTGGAAGATAATCAAGCCAGTTTTCCTTCCTTTAAGTGACTGAACTTTCACTATTATTTTTAAATCTAAAAGATAAATCGAAACCTCTTCACAGCCTCTAGGATGACAACAATCATGAAGACGGGTAACAAGCGTTAGGGAAGATTGGGACAAATTTCAACCCACTTCCTCCTAATGGCCTCACCTAAATCCAAAATCCAAAACACTGTATGCCAACACACACAAAAACTTGTTTTTACATCAGGGGTACTCAACTGGTAAAGTTTATTAAAGATTCCAAAATTTTTAAAAATCTCTGAAATTTGAACACTTCGGTTCCAAGCATTTCTGATAAGAGACCCAATCCATATTTTTCTGATGAGAATGGAAAATGATGTGACCTCTTTGAACAAGAGATGATCCAGCAGCTCCATCTCTCACGATTATAACGACAGGCACTTACAAAATGTCGCAAGGTTTTCAGAACAGCCCTATCCACACCAGTCACATGAGAGCATCCCCAACATCCCTCGGCTGATGAGAGGTTAAACATCAAGCAAAGGTCACCACAGTGAGATGGAGACCTCACTAACCATCACTCACACCTATAACTATGCTAGCATCCTCTTCTGATCCTTGCACCAGTGGTAGCAGGGGAACACGGACACTTCAAGGAGCCATGGAGGACAGACCCCATGCACGTGTGGGGGAACGCAGATCATATTCTGGTCAGGCCCAGTGTGTATGTACGTTCTGTCAGTAGAACTGAATACCAGAGACCAGATGAGGATAAAGCAGCTTACAGTTCTTACAGTTGGAAGTTCAAACATGTGAATTGCATCCACTGTTCCTTCCTGCTGGCAGGGACTCTGCTCAGGGTCAAAAGACAGCACAGGGGCAGCATATGGCACGAGCAGTGAATGTGATGCTTGACTTGCCTCCTCCTAATCACCTCCCAAAGCCCCAGCCCTCAAGGCCGTCGACACATGCCGCAGACTCCACACAAACTCTGGAGGGGACAGCCATCCAGACTATGCCATCATGCTGTCAGGGAGCTTAGATTCTGTGCCTCACATGCCATCATCTAGAATACTCTTCCAGGGGAGGGGGGGAGAGGGAGAGAGAGAGAGAGAGAAAGCATGCTACGAACTACTAGAAGAGAAAGCGCTCTGGTTTCTGCTTTAAGTCTCACTGAGCATGCTGCAGGACATGTATGTGTGTACACATGGGTTTGCCATGTGTGCACCTGTGATTTCTCTTTCACACAAATCTCCACTGAGGAGGCCACATGGAGCTGCTAGCTGGAGTCCCCCTAGACTCTTCCAGATTATCTTCCATGTCACCTGCTGCCCAGGGACCTGCCACATCTAATGGTTCGCCAGCCACAAGATGACCAGCAGCGGGGTCTTTTAGCCCCGCCTCCTTCACAGCAAGTGTACCACTTTCCCCTTCGTGACATATTCCCTCTGCACAAACCTCAACGACCTGCCCACCTCCCAAAATGACACCCTCAGGACATTTGCTCTTTTGCCATGGAACTCCAGTCCAGCAGGGGAAAGCCACCTCTTGGCCTCATTTAAGCATTACAAGATGTGCCCATGGCATTTTAGATGACAGCAATAAAGCTGCCAGTCCCTATTCGAACATGGGGCGACATGCAGGCACCAGAGCCTGCTTCTGAGTTGCAGCATCCGCCTTTGAATGCTCACCTGCTGGAAAAAACGAAAGAGGGAGCGGATGAGCTATCCTTTAATGGATCCCAAGTCCCTTACATGGTGCCCTTCGTGCTCAGTCAACGAGTCCTTTTAAAAAGATTATTTCTGCACTGGGCCAGTCTTTTACATTCAACTGGCAGTGACTACAGATTTACTCATTCAGCAAATTTATTCTTGCAGTAGCTCTCAAAATCAGTGCACACACTATTATACGGCACGGGTCCCGATTTGTGCAATTATTTATAGCCTTATTTAGAAAAGCAAGCTTCCTTAAGACCGACAATTTTATTGGTTGGCAGAAGCTCATCTCTGAGAAAAGAGTGCCTGTATACTCCCTGGGTGCAGTGTCGCAGACTGCCACCGGACCTTCCTCTGCCAAGGCTGCCGTGGGGACATTTTGGTAGGTTTGGCTTTGCCTCCATCAAGTCAGGACTACCCTCAAGGTTACCATGCAGGATCTGGCTTGATGGCTTCATTAGGAAATGTGGCATAGAAAGGGTTCCATGAAGGAAGAGAGGAAGAAGGAATGGTAATTACTGTGGAGTCTCCTCTTTCTTGCTCACCCCTACTCATTCCCTTCTCCGTTTTCTCTATCATCCTTTCTTTCTCATTCTTTGTCTTGATCTTCAAATTGTTAAGGTGAGTTCTTGAAGCCAGCATACAGCCTAACACTGTACCTAACAGAGCATCTGGGTTGGAATCCTGGCTCCATTACCTGCCTCCAGCTTCCTGCCAAAGCAGTAGATGGCAGGTAGCAGACAATGGCTCACATACCATGTGGAAGACCTGAACTGTGTGATCCCAGCTCCTGGCTCTGGCCTCACCCTGCCCCACTACTGTAAGCATTTAGGAAGTGTTTCTCTGTCTCTCGAATAAATGAATAGTAAGAGCCATCTGTGCCTTGAAAAGCAGTTTTGCTTTGGCAGCAAATAACCAAGATTGATCACCGTCAGAGTTCAGACGAGCCAGCAAACAGCCTCATTTCCCCTTCACAACAGCCCTGACCAGCCAAGACTTGGATAAACAGCAAGAATCCACTGCCGTTGCGTCAGAATTTGGGGACATTCATGGCCAGTCAGACTTCCTCAGACTGCTGTTTCTGCAGAACTAGTAGTAGCTGCCAGCAGATCTCCCTTGAGAAGCCTGCCTGTCCCTTCAGGGTGAGACAGTGAGCCAGCACCAATGCCTGGTACACAGCAACTTATATTGACCAGAGACTTTTACATTGGCTTTACAAACTGTAATCTACAGATTGGGCTCATCTCTATGATCCATCTAGGTGCTGACAAGTGTCTGTTAATTTCTATTTTAATCAGAAACACCAACCACAACATCCATCTTCCTTTGTTAAATGGAAACAAAGCACAATATCGTGTTTAAAAGACTCTAGGCAAATAATCAAAACTCAACAACTACAAGCACTGACTTCACTAATTTCCACTTGAAATGTTACTAATCCACATAGGCCTCGGCCATGAATGATGATGTTCTAGAGGGAGGAAGAGGCGATTTGCATGCCACATTTGCTCTACCAATGTATTAAATGAAGTGGCAAGATAATAAAGGAACGGCGTTTCGATGAGATGAATCTAATGAGAAGTGATTCTGACGATATAAAGTTCAAGTTCTCTTACTGACACGTATCTGACATACACGAAGCAAACAGAAACAACATTTGAGAGGAGACGCACCTGTGTGCCTTGTGTATGTGTGGCCATGTGTCTTTCCCCATACACACCACTGCTCATAATACCCTCTCAGGAATAATTGTTCAGGAATAACAGCCATTTTTGAGATCCTGTGCACAGCTTTAGTGCCTCACATACATGCTAATCTGAATGATAGGCGATATTACTTTCACTTTTCAGTTCAAAACTTTGTGGCTGAGAAGGGCCAACACAGCTGACAAATAGTGCGGCAGGGCCTTGAGACCTGGCCACTCCTCTGACCTCCCTAATGCCCGCACACACCAAGTGAGGCACTGTGCCTAGAGAGCATCGTTGTCCTTCAGAAAGAGTCCATTTGCCAGTCACTGCTTGTGTACTGAGTGCACCTGCTGCTGGACTGACATCTTTATAGGAAGGAATAGCAACAAGTTCACAGGAGCAATGGCCAGTGGCCATGAAGTGTTTGCTGACTTCGTTGGCAGATGTTCAGACATTCTGATTAGATTGAGAAAGGCCTACACTGGCACCTCCTAACAAATGAGCATCCAAAACACGACATAAACTCTATTTGGGGACAAAGAAGGCATAAAGAACTTCTGAAGAAGCTGCAACGTGCCACAGAGATGCAGATATAGGTGACTGGAAACAGCTTTATGGTCATTATGTTTATAACAAAGAGCTTGCAAGCTGTGTTGGTGAATGAGGGCAAGAGAAAGAGAGAGAGAGGCCATGGGCCATTGTACAGACAACAGAAGGAAGCCACCTACCCTCTGCCCAGCAAGCAGACCTCCAAAACGGAATCGGAACTAGCAGCCTGGAGAGTCCCCAAAACTGGTGAGCATCACAAAACAGGGCTGAGACAAACTCCATGATTTCCACAGACATTAAGTGAACACCTGCTATGCTTTGAGGCTTATAGAGCGTTGTGACGCTCACTAGAAATGCATGCAAGAGGATGAGACAGCAAGCCAGAGTTTGCATGGAGACAGGGCCACAGTGAAGTCCCCTAAGGATGGGCAGACAGGACTGAGCAGTTGTAGGCATCTCTGGCATCCCAGAGTAGGTGGCATTTTGATTTTGGAAAGCTATGGAAGAGCTCAACCATTTGTCATATGCAGTGGAGCAAAGACAGGTGTCAAAGGTAGGATACAGGAGGCTGTGGGGTTCTCCTCAGGCCTCAGACCCCATACACTGTCATCCCTCAGAATCTCAGGGTACTCTAAGAGAACAAAACCCATGCAAGCTCATGCTCCTTCCATAAAATGGTATTGCATCTGCATGCAGTTCACACACATCCTCCTGCAGACATTAAATCATCTGTAGATTACTGACAATGTAATACCCAACACAATGTAAGTGCCATGTAAACAGTTGTTACACTGTATTGTTTAGGGAATAATGATGAGGATAAAGGTCTGGATGTGTTCACTCCGAGCGCAATTTTATTGTTTTAATATTTCCTGCCAAAGCTGGTTTAATCTGCTAGTACGGAACTCATGGAGACCAAGGGCTATGGGCTATGGCCACTGAGACAGTACCAAACAACCACTGCAACACTTCACCTACATCATTTCATTGCAGGGGTTAGGGGCTTAGTTTAGACTACTCAGTTACCTGTGAAATCTGGGCCAGCAGCCAAGGTGCACCTCTCACTCCTGTAGTATGCAAATGGTTAGTTTGGCAGGAAAAACTCAAATGAGCACATGAATTCCATGGTGGGAACTTGGTTCCCTAAGACAGGGATCATGAAGGGTCAACTCCCAGCTTCAAGGCAGAAGCTTCTGAGAGGCCTCAAATGGAAACTGATTCTGTTGGGGATCCCCCCCGCCTCCCCGCTAGATCAACACTCTTCACCTCATCACCCACTCAGATCCCTCCCACTTCTCACATCTACTTATTCACCCAGAGGGACCCAAATGAAATTATCAGGGTGTGGGGGTTGAAATCTTAAACATAGGACAAATGGACTGCCAAGCAGACACTAATCACTTCTCTGGCCGGATCAAGAAGAAGAGTGCCACAGCCAGGCCTGGGCAGGTGGGAAGAGCCAGGCTGCACCTGCCCATGCTCAGTCCATTTTAGAGAAAGTGAGGAAGATAGAGTAGATACTTAAAAGCAACAAAGATGGTGAATGAAGAGCAGGGATGGGACTCTGCCCTGGCACGAGCCTCACGATGCCTGCTTTCTGCCATGTGGGCCTCCATCCTATGACACACAGGAGTGTACCCACTTGCATTTCTGCTGACTCGTCACCCCCGAGCCGTCCTGCAGGAATGACAACGCAGCGCAGTGCCAAGCCCATGTTCCAGCCCAACAGGTTGGAAGGGAAGCGTTGGGCCCTGAGACTGCAGCCAGAGTTGAAGACTTCTGTTTCTTCCCAGCTAACATCACTGCAATGGGAAAGGATGAAAATAAATGTAGTTCATGTCAGGAGGCCACAGGGACCAACCATTCTCAATTCCAAGCCACACAGCAAGCTTAACACTTGGTCTTCCAAATCCTGCAATGCCACTGTTACATATGTAGAGTGATCTCAAGAACAGACCCTGAGGGAGGACTTTAAGCCACAGCCCCTCTAAGGGGGACACAAGTGCCCCTTCTGCAGATTCTTGGAGCAGTTACTGGCCCAGAGCTGCTGCTTCAGGCAGGACACACACCACAGTATGGCGTTGTCCTGGGAATGAACACCCACTCCCGTCTTTCATCCAAGTCAGGCGAGAGCTTTGGTCCATTCTGGGACCAACACTTTACAGAAGGATGCTCTCAGCAAAACATTTCTGTTTTATAAATATCTACTGATTTATTTGAGAGACACAGAGAGAGCTGCAATCCACTGGTTCATTCTGCAAAACTCTGCAACAGCTGAAGCTAGGACAGGCTAAAATCGGAGCCTGGAAAGTAGAATTAGAACTTGGAATAAAATCTGGCCATTTTACCACAGACACAGGCATCCTAATTGGTTTCTTACCCAGTATACAAGATGCTCATCTCCCCAGAAAGTCCTGCTGTGAACTCAGCTCCATACACAGAGGCAAGAGATTCTGGTTGGTTTGGGTTCTGGAAGTTTACCTCTCTTTTCTTTTAGAGTGAATTTCTGCCTCTGCGTGGACATGCTTCATTTGGGCTAGGCCCTTGATTGTTACGGGTCAGCACCTCAGGTTTGGGCCTAAACATGATGCTTGACTTCCCAAGGTAGCTGATTTCAACAGCCGAGCTGATGTAACAAAGGCTGCCCAGCATGCCAACTCAATTCCCACCAGCATGGGATTCTGTTCACCCCTGAGTTGGAACCACACTCCACAGGAGCAGAGCACAGCTCTCTGACATGCTGTGCCCCACAGATTCCAACACACCTGCACTGTGATTCCATCCCTAACGAGTATTCTGAGAGCCCATCTAACTCACCTCACTCAGTGGTGCTCCTCAACCCCAAGCATGTGCCACAGGCTGGCACAGACAGAACACCAGGCTCGAAGGAGAAACTGGGTGGATCCTGCTCCAATACCTGGGGCTGCACATCAGATTGCAAAGTGATTCTCTTGCTGGCATAATTTTATAAGCTTGGCACTCGCCAATTGCTTATGTTTTGCTTAATCTGAAATTAGGCAAGGATTTCAACTCTCCGTGCCGCTAGAGTGGCATTTCTGACACAGCAAAATGGAAACATTTGGAGAACCCTGCCACCCTTTGTCACCCTTTCTACTTTTTTCCCCCTTGACCTCACAGCAGCTCTGCTCAGGAGAGACTTATTGCACACCTCTCTCCTTGAGCTGAGACTCCTGTGAGACCAACCTGAGAACACAGATTCCGTCAGTAAGTCCAGAGTGCCCTATGTTACCAGGACACCACGAAGACATTCAGTGGCATAGGCTCATTCCCCAACAGAAAGGCATCTCTCTTACCCTGCTCCTCCCTCTTTGTCATACTTGTGGTATGAAAACAGGGCCAGCTGAAGTTCACACATCTGATGTCTTCCATGCTCTAGTCAACTCTTTCTCAGATAAGTCAAAGCAGATTGGCCATCCTCACCTAAGAGTAGTGAAAGAGGGCTGGCAGAGGCACTGACAACCTGCTTGGAGCTGGATCCATGCACGGAACGTGCACCTCCTTATCCAAAGCAAGAATAGGAAATGGGCTTTGGGGGTGGGGGCCTCAACAGTGTCTGCAGGTGGCCTCCTTGTTGAGGCTTAATGTACAGAAGCCAACACAAGTAAGTTTAGAGCAGCTTTATTCATTATCACTGGTCGTTAACCCATGGAGACAATGGTAAAAAGACAGAGCTCACAAGCCATGAACAGACATGAGGGGCCATCCATGCACATAACTGGGGCGAGACACCACACCATTCCACCTGTGTCATTCCAACTGTGTCCCATGACATTCCAACTGTGTCCCATGCCATTCCAATTGGGTGATGTTGTGGAAAAGGCAGAACTGCAGAGAAGGCAATGGACCAGGGGTTGTTGATGGTGAGCAGGGTGGGAATGGATCAATCAGTCCAGCATGGGGCAGTAGTTTCATTGCTCCAACTGACACTCTAACAACATTACACATAGTGCAGACCCTGAGAATGTGCAACACCCAGGGTGAACCCTCATGTAGAACGGCCACTTTCATGGGGAGATTGCGGATCACGCATGTGGACAGAGCATAATAATAGTTCAAAAAATAAAATTTACATTTTTATTTTTCAAATTTGTTTATTATTTTGAGAGGGCAGGGGAAAGACGAGATAGCCAGACTTATTGGTTCCCTCCCTGAATATCCACTACTAAGGCTGGGCCAGGAAGAAGCCAGGAGCCAGGAACTCTATTCAAGTCTCCCACTTGGGTGTCAGGAACACATGCACCCTAAGTCATTACCTGTTGCCTCCCAGAACCTGGAACTGGGATCAGAGCAAGGACTCCAACCCTGACATGGGCTGTGGATCCCAAGCAGAATCTTAACTGATGGTCCAAATGTTTGCCTTCAACACTTTTTAGCAGAGCGGTTCTCTAAGATAAATGACAAATAGTCTTCATGTCACTGACTATATTACAGGTCACCATGCAGTGATGACCACACAGACACTGCCCACACCACAGCCCTCCCCGTGAGGGCCAGCACCCACCGCATGGAACCAACCCCCTCTTACCACACTTGACAGAACCCACCCAGACCTGGACAGAGGCCCACAGTGCTGGCGGCCCAGCTGGGAGCCGTGCGTATTTTCAGCAAGAAAAGCCCAGGACCAGCATACTTGCTCTTCCCCCAGCTCCCTTGATCCCCAGCTTTGGAATGGAATGTTATATAGTGTTTTGCTAAGCATATCAAATGCATAGATGCATTACAAAGTCAGATATACAGAGAGAAGGAGAGACAGAGAGGAAGATCTTCCGTCTGATGATTCACTCCCCAAGTGAGCGCAACGGCTGGTGCTGTGCTGATCCAAAGCTGGGAACCAGGAACTTCCTCCAGGTCTCCCACGCGGGTGCAGGGTCACAAGGAATTGGGCCATCCTCGACTGCTTTCCCAGGCCACAAGCAGGGAGCTGGAAGGGAAGTGGAGCTGCCAGGATTAGAACTGGCGCCCATATGGGATCCCAGTGCGTTCAAGGCGAGGACTGTAGCCGATAGGCCACACCGCCGGGCCTCCAAGTTCCTACTTTGTTAAACAGACTACATTAAATACTCACGCTTCAGTACCACCCATGAATACAGAGCCCCACGTTTAGCTAGTGCACAGGTCACTGCCCTTCAGTACTGTGGGGTGCCCAAATCCCCGCTGGCCCAGGCACACAACCACTTCTCATCCTCACGGTCCCTTCCCTCTCTCTGTTCCCAAACTTTTGGTCACCTCTGTTTCCCACTGCAAAACCTCTCACCTCTCCGTGGTATCTTGCAAAACAAAGTCCAAACACACTGTGTCACAGGCAAAGCTCCGAAGCATTGTCTGTGTTCACTTCTCACAGTCAGTTTTAAGGCTCTCTCTCTACTCTCTCACGCCACTCCCTCTGCACGCAGTGGCTGGCTCTCTTCCCCCACAAGTACCCTTGCAAGATCTTTCAGGCATCCTCAGAAAAATGACATCTTCCCTTCTCCAAGCTCAGAGAATCAATCTTCTTCACTCAGCCTCAAGAATACCTCCTTGTCACCTGCCTGGAGATATTTAAGGTGACAAACTGGGATCCAGGAATTCGCTGTAGAGTGGGGCCATGGCTCTTTCTCTCTGTGTGGCATAAGCATCCTCTCGTGCCACAGCACAATAATGGAAATACTTCTTGCCAAGGTCATTGCGAGGCCTAATGGATCTAATGTACACTCAGACGGAGGGCACAGCATGCCACACTGTACGCTGGCACTGAACCAGAGCCTCACACAAATTAAAACTGACTCCTTACCCACAGTTCTCATCCACGGTGTTCACAGGATTGCCTGTTTTTAACAATAGGAGCATCAGGAAGCACCCAGGCCAGGCCTCCTCCCTTGGGATGTATATTTGGCAGGTTTAGGGTATCATCAAGGGGAAATAAATTCTAACTCCATGCCAAGCTCAAGAATGTTGGCACCAGCAAGATCAGCAGCCTGCTGTCACATCCCTCTAGCTTCCCTGAGCCAGGCCTACATAAACGAGGCTGAGAAACAGAACAAACAGCACCCACCATGGAAGCCACCAGAGCACCTGCCTCTGCAGCTGCATGGCTTGCAGATCCCCTCTTCTCTCTCTTCCTCACCATACACATTTAACATGCAGTCCCTCTTCTACTTTACCATAGTTAAAAGCACGGTTAAAGAACTGTTGTAGAAAAGTTTGGTGTTCCTCAGTAAGTTAAACTTGAAAGGATATATGATCAGCAATTCCATTTCTAGCAATGAACCCAAAGAACAACAACCAAAAAATGAATCCCAAGAAATGCCTGGAAGCAAAAATTTAGTGTAACTCTATAGACAACGATAGGTAGAAACAGCCCACACAGCCGCCGACAGATGCGATGCAGTATGTCCACAAGGTGGGATGATGTTGCCACAGAAAGAAATACAATTGTGGAAACAAGGTTGAACCTTGATAACACTTTGAAAACCAGCCACAAAAAGGCACGTATTACGAGACTCCATTTATATGAACCACCCAGAATAAGCCAAGTTCCTGCGACAGGAAGCCAGGCTGAGGAGCCCTGGAGAGTGACTGCTTAACAAAGGGCCTCCTTCTGGGGAGATGAAATGTCCCAAACCAGGTGGTGTTGAGAGTGTACCAAGCTGTGGATCTGCTACATGTCACCCAATGGCATATCTCAACATGCTTAAACTAATGAATTTCATGTCATGTGTAGTTAATCCTAAGAAAAATATACAAGATACACCAAGACAGAGAAAGGCTCACAGAGGGCGCCTAAGCCTATCCCTCCCTGGAACACAGGGCGCAGAGCAGCTGAACTTTTGAGGGCCCACTGGGGCTTGCTGGGGGAACAATGGGGAACCCTTGCAATAGCCGCAGGAGCCCAGGTTTCCGAGGCAGTGCCAGGTCAGGTCAGAAGAGCCCACAGCAAGCTGGCAAACCCACCGGAAAGGTCCTCGTGGCTCCCTGTCCAATGCACCTCTGATACTTCCAGGCACAGGCGTTTCTGACTCTGTATCTCACCAGAAAGACGATCCGCCCTTGCTGACTTAGTGAGCATCCCAGGCGTTCTTCAACAAGATGGTACCACTTCCTGCTGCTCTTGGGTGAAGCAAGTGTCATATGAGATGGGACAAAAGCCACAACCCACACATACACACCGAATGGCTGCACCAGGAGCCCACTAGGAGGCAGCAGAGCTATCAAGAAGTCACCCCTGGAGGTCAGGCCTGGAGCCATTGAGCCCAGCTAAAAGAAGGGCACTCCAGGCCACACTCAGAGCACCAATGCACACTGAAAGGGTCCCAGCAGGATTCTCTCCTTCCTGCCTCAGGCACTGAACACAGTCACACTATGGGTCAGCCACTCTGTATGGCCACCTCTAGCAGCTTTGTGACTCCCCAGGGGTTTTCAGACAGAACTGCCTAAAATACATAACCTCCCACTACAAGCAACGGGTGGAAAGTGCCACATGCCCTCTGGGAACACAGTCACAACAGCCTGCCTGGGTGTGCTGCCATCTAGACCTTCAGCTCTGACCACATGAACAGCAGCTGCAGCCAAGAATATATGGGCAGTGCCAAGAACCTTCTTAGAGAACCAGCATCCTCCTCTGCAGGCTGTCAAAAGGCTCACTCTGGTCCCCAAGAGTCCACAGGCCCTTTGCAATAGCTTCCTCTCTGATCTCTCTACCTTGCTGCAAGCTGTGGGCGGCACTGAGTGAGGGACTTGAGAATTCAGACAATCTCAGTGCCAGGTGCGAAGCACCTGTTTGACAGCCTCGTGATACTGTCACGGGAACACAAGGCTGGGAAAGCTAGAGGATTGGGGAGTATGTCCTTCTAGTCCCAAAGCCCA
Organism: Ochotona princeps; assembly: GCF_030435755.1. Classification (NCBI taxonomy): domain Eukaryota; kingdom Metazoa; phylum Chordata; class Mammalia; order Lagomorpha; family Ochotonidae; genus Ochotona; species Ochotona princeps. The sequence continues at coordinate 30,744,774 of NC_080857.1, forward strand.
CAGACAAGATGCTGGCTGAGGGAAGGGAGCAGGAGGCAAGGCAGGGACAGACTCAAGGTCAGACAATTGTTGCGTCCTGCTGTGCAGGCACTCTCAGCCCTGGGTGTGGGGAGAACCACAAAGGAGATGGGCATGTGTGCAGCCCTGGTTACTGAGCTTGGCTGGACCACATGCCAAGTTTTGCCCAGTTATCCTCCCACTGGGAAGGTCCCAGGGAGCCCACCAAGGCCTCTTGGACCCGACAGATGATGGTTGATAGCCTTGTCTCCTGCGCCAAAGGAAGAGGATTTCAGAAATGAGACATCAAACATAAAAATGCCAGTTCTTTCAAAAGGCAGAAAAGATGCAAAAAATTGAGGGGATTTTGAATCTGAAATTTAAAGACGGAGCTTATTTTTTCTTAACCAAAGCGTGACAAAATCATCAGAGAATTCTATCCAGCTGAGAGAATATGGGAAAGGTAAGTGCAAATCAAGACACACAAATCTGCTCAACAATCCCCATTAGAACGAGACATTTGCTCATTGTTTTGGTTTTTGGAGGTTTTTGTTTATAAATACCTAAAATAGTAAACTGAAGAAATGCCCTGTGTCGGTCAGCTCCGGCTGACAAATGAGAAGTTATCTTTACAAAGAGAAGCAGTTTGCTGAGCTCTCTATTGTACAGGCTCAAGCCCATCACTAGCTGGCTCCACTGGCTTAGAGTCTGGTGAGGGTAATGGATGGCAGTCCAGCGCATGGGGAGGACTGTCCACCAAGCCGGGAAGCCAAGAATGGTTAGAATCAGTAACTGAGGGCCCGGCAACATGGCCTAGCGGCTAAAGTCCTCACCTTGAACGCACCGGGATCCCATATGGGCGCCGGTTCTAATCCCGGTAGCTCCACTTCCCATCCAGCTCTCTGCTTGTGGCCTGGGAAAGCAGTCGAGGATGGCCCAATGCATTGGGACACTGCACCCGCGTGGGAGACCCGGAAGAGGTTCCAGGTTCCCGGCTTTGGATCGGCGCACATCAGCCCGTTGTGGCTCACTTGGGGAGTGAATCATCGGATGGAAGATCTTCCTCTCTGTCTCTCCTCCTCTCTGTATATCTGACTTTGTAATAAAAAATAAATAAATCTTTAAAAAAAAAAAGAATCAGTAACTGAATTCTCACAAGGCCACACCCTTGAACAGAGAATCTCCTAGTTAGCCCTACCTCCTCAAAACCCTCTTAGTATCGGTGACTTAGGATTTGGGGGTTCAAGTCTGCAGGTGTGATGGAGCCAAATTGTGTTCAAACCTTATATACTTTGTGAAGATATATCTCTTGACTCCACCAGCCAAGCTCAGGGAAAGAAGCAGGACACCCATCTCCCCATTCTCGGCAAAGGATGACCAGAATTCTGGTGCGTCATGCCTTCTCCTCACCTGCCCTACCGGCTTCATCCCGACCACGCTCTCTTGCAGCTGGCCTTCTCGTGTTCATGATAGTCAGAATTCCACCCACAGAGTTTTGGTGACTTTACATCCCCCCCACACACCTCTGCTGTTTTCCAGCCCCCATCTCCTCCTGCCCCAGACAGCCCTACGTGCCCTTGGCTTCAGGCAGCAGGTGAATCTGGGTGGGGCTAGGCCTTTGCTCTTCTAAACACAGGAGGACTTCATTTTTAGTCCTGGTCTATTGTGTGTCCCTTTTCCTTGAGACTGTGCCTTCATTTTTCATCTTGAGCATATCGTGGCAGGAAACCTTGGATTACAAACTAAAACCTCTATTTCCATGACGCCTAAATAATGGAAACAGAATTGGATTCTGAACATTCTCAAGAATATGTCAAGAACTGAATGGAAAGAGGCAGGTATAAAAAAATCATACCACCCACACCCAAGTTAGCAGGTGGAAGAGAGATGTCTAATTCAACCTCCTAGGAGTGTACCATAGACAAAACAATGAGTCCCCCAACCTGAAGAGGAAGAAGCAACCAAGTGAAAAGCAGGGGAGAAGAGATGTATACATGCCACACCAATGGGAATTGACCCAGAAAATCAAGACGCTTCCTTGGTGGACTCCTTGTAGATCAACATTACCAAAACCATCAGAAGTCCTGCAAGAAGCAATTCCACTACAGGAGTCCCAGCAACATTCAGATGGAGAATTGCAGCAGCCCGTGGCCTGGGAAGGTCCTTACAGGTAAGCACCTGCCCAGACACATGAGGCCGTGAGCCCAAGTGAACATACCTATATTTCAGCTACAAATAGGAATGGAAGGAACTGGTGGCTCTCAGCAGATGACTCCTTCCTGGTGGAGTATTCTCCAGGGGATGCTCTGAGCCCCTCCTCACCTCCAACATTTCTCTCTGAGCTCTCTTTTTCCCATTCTGCTGCTACACTCAGAGATGGGGTAAGTATTATCTCTACCCACCTCCCCTGTGCAGGTGAACCCCTCCCCTCAGCTCCTCCACCACGGGCACTACCTACCAAGCACTGTGAAGTGGCTACTGAGGATAAGAAACCCAACGCTTAATGTTCTCAAATTTTGATTCCTTTAAATTCAAACTTGACTTGCCCTAAAGAACCCGTGAGTATTAACAGGGCCGTGTCAGTGGGCAACTGGTCTGAAACCCTAGCCAGTGGACTCACACCCTGTGGTCAGAGGCAAGCAGACTGAGGAAGCAGGTGTATAAAACAGGGAACAGAGAACTGGTAGGGCCACTCTGAGCAAGCTGGAAGTACAGAGTTAAGAATGCACTGAATCCACCTGCAGCTACCATCGCTCAGACAAAGGAGCATCCCCAGAGAGCACCGCCCCAAGAAAGACCCAAACTCTACACGCCAAGAACAACTTCTACAAAACGCGCATCGATTTTTAACCACAAAAAAGCCAGAAATTCCTAGGTAGAGCCATCCTAACCATCTGTAGTTATGCTTGTTAGGAGCACAGAAGATACAGAAGCCTTTCTTACCAATGATGCTGATGATAATGATCATAACAGAGCTACAAAGAAACTTTGGGTTGTGGATATGCTTACAGCATAGCTGTGGTAATGGTTTCACACTGACCTAGATGTAGACATTAAATGTACAGCTTTTTATAATCCAGACATACCTCTACATCACAGCCTACCAGCAACATATGGGGAATACCAGAGCAGTGAGGGTCTTTCCTGGAGGCTCAACAGACGGCAGAAGCACCTCAGGGCCACCAAACTCATGGGAATTATTTTTACTAAAACACATTTCATCATTTCGATATGCTCTAACATAGGAGTCAATAAAGGCCATCTTAACCAGAAAACAGAGCTGGAGCTAAAGAGAGCAGTCCTGTTTAAAAGTCAACAGCTCTTACCCGAGGTCAAACTCATGCTGGTCTCAGTGCTTCTGCAAGGGGACTGCGATGTCCCAGCTTTCTGAGCCATGCACACGACATGAGGGGCTTCATGTTTCCCGTGGGCACCCTCAGTCAGGCTCTACTGCGTCTAGCTTCAAAACTCTTGTCTCTCGTGCAGTTTGAAACTTCAGGTCAGAGATGGGTGTCTGAACTAGCAGTGAAGATGCTGGTCAAGGTGTTTGCATCCCAGGATGGAGCTTCTTGGTTCACAATCAAATTTTAATGTCCTGTTAATATGAAGCCTGGAAGGCGGCAGTGATAACTCAAGTACTCGCTCACTAGTCCCTGCCACCCATGTAGCAGATCTGCACTGAGTTCCTGGCTTTGACCTGCACTGAGTTTCCTGGCTTGAACCCGGCTCATTCTTGCCTGTTGTCAGCATCTGGGGAATTAACCAGTGGGGTGTCTGTATCTTTCAAAAAATGGCTATCAGAGTCACTTCCGTCCTAGAGATCACTGGACTGTTCCCTCCCACTTATTCAGCCCGAGCGGCATATGGCAAGATAGGCAGTGCTGAAATGCGCTGTCTGAAGAACAGCTGGAGCTGAACAGTGCCACAGCACCACATCTTGCAGGGTTATGGGGAAGCCATGACATGACCAATCCCAAAAACCAGTGTGTCTTAGTGAGGTCCAGCACCAAGGTGAGTGCTCCGTGGACTCTCTCTGTGGCCTGCCCCCAGATCCCAAGGGAGACAGAGCACCAACATCACAACACAATTGTTCCCCTGTGAGCTGTAGGGTGCAGGCGCATATTTCCTAAAATTATTTTTATTTGAAAGGCAGAGTGACAGAGAAAGGCAGAGAGAGAGAGGGAGAGAGAGATCCTCCCACTACTGGATCACTTTCCAAAACCACATGACAGCTGGGCCAGGCTGAAGCCAGGAACCAAGAGCTCCAGCTGGACTGCCCATGTGGGTGGCAGGAGCCTCCCAAGCACGTTAGCAGGAAGTCTGATTGGAAGCAGAAACTGGAACCAGTCCTCCAACACAAGATGTGGCAGCTTAACTCACTGGGTCACAATGTCCATCCCGCAGAAAGAAATTGTATTGATTATCAAAGTCAACTGGAAGAATACTCCAGAAGAGGCTGTGCCATGCACAGCACCCTGAGCATCTCAGACGCTGTGCATTCGTGTCCCAGTACAGGGTCCAGTGTGTCAAGAATAGCCCTTCTGTGAGTATGGGGGTGGGGAGTTACACTAACAACACAGGAGCCATATTGGTGTGGCCTTCTGATGAGAAATGAATCTCCCAGTCAAGAGGTGAGGGAGATGTTGGGATTAGTACATATTGGTAGGAATGGCCTTGAGGAAAAGTCTCTGGTCCAAATTCTTCAAACAAGACATGGCTCAGAAGATGACAAGAAAAATGATGTTAATGGAGCATTCTCCTAGGAAGGACAGAAAAAAAAATATTCACATGACAGGGGCTGTTTATAAAACTAACACAGTGGCCAGCGCTGTGGTACAGCAGACTAAGCTGCTGCCTGAGACTGTGGCATCCCATAAGCTGCTGCCTGGGGCGCTGGCATCCCATAAGAGTTCCCATTTGAGTCCTAGCTGCTCCACTTCCGATCCAGCTTCCTGTTGAAACACCTGGGAAAGCAGTAGAGCAGGACCCAAGTGCTTGGTCCTCTGCACCCATGTGGGAGGCACAGATGGAGTTCCAGGTTCATAGCTTTGACCTGGCCCAGTCCCAGTCATTGCAGCCACTTGGGGGAGTGAACCAGTGGACGAAAGCACACACTCTGTCTCCATCTCATTCCTCTTTTCCTCTGTAACTTTGCTTTTCAAATGAATAAATAACTTTAAAAAAAATTCAGGCTCAGAGCCCGGCACAATGACTCAATGGCTAAATCCTCATTTTGAAAGCACTGGGATGCCATGTGGTCCCCAGTTCATATTCTGCCTGCTCCATTTCTCATCCAGATCCATGCTTGTTGCCTAGAAAAGCAGTGAAGGCCTAGAGCCTTGGGACCCTGCATCCATGTGGGAGACACAGAAGAAGCTCCTAGCTCCTGGCTTCGGATTGAATCTGCCCAAGCCATTGTGGCCATTTGGGGATTACATCAACAGGTGAAAGATCTTTGTTTCTGTCCCTCCTTCTCTTTGTAAATCTGATATGCCTTTTCAACAAAAATAAATAAATCCTTTAAAAAATACAGACCAAGTATTGGACTAAATTTCTCTACAAAGGAGCAGCATGGTATCACTTGATCCAGATGCAAGGAAGATGCTTAGTCCATAAGAGCCCTGGGATGGTAGAAGCCACACATGGTGTGTGGCTGGGGTACATTACATTCCTACTCCTGACACACTGTGTCCAAACATGTCCTCTCCCAGGACACCTATGATCAGAGGAAGATATGGTTCTGCTGACTCTTGGAGATTGGGAAGCAGACACAATTAGACCCTTTGAGAGCCTCTCTCTCTCTCTCTCTCTCTCTCTCTCTCACACACACACACACACACACACAGAAAGCCCTATGCAGACACTACACATGCTAGATACACACACATAACCCCAACACCATGCAAATATCACAAATACACACATGTGCACACCACACAAACCCACGTGTGATGGTAAATGTTAGAACATTACTCCTGCCTAGAGATGTAAACACCCCAGCATGATCCCCAAGAATTTGGTTCCCCAGGAGCAAAAGGGCAATCTGCCTGCTGACCACCAGCTTTGGACAACTCAAAGGCCTATGCAAGCCGGCTGGTATCTCACAGTATTGAATCAGCCATGATTATTTCCCAAGAAGTTAATATATTGATCTCTTGAATTCTCCCTGTCACGGGAAGCAGGAATACCTTCCCCAAGCACATATGGAGAAGTCCAGGCTGACAAAGGTAAGTAAGCCACAGGATCTCACATCCCACAGGTGGCAGAACCAGGGTAAGCCAGGCCAGCCTGTTCCAATGCCTTCACTCAACAGGGACCGTTCTCCCCACAGGCATACGGGGTCTTGTAACAGAACCATGGTAGCTGTGGGCTTGTGAAAGACAACACTCATTCCTAAAGTGCCCTACTGCCTCTGGCCTGGGAGGCACACATGATGATGGAAATTACAGGGCTATGAAGAAGGAAGAGGAAGACAGAGAAGGACTGATTTCCTGCCACCTAGAACTCCTATTGTACTGTACTCCTGGCCAGCCCCTGGTGCCTGGCACCCTGTGGCCCGGCATTCACATCTTTCCCTCACACATGGGCTTCTGTGGCACAATCTCCCAAAGCACCATCCCTGGAGGACACCCCCAGGTCATTGCCTGCCTGTCCTTGAATGTGCACAGATACATGTTTCTGGGACTGGGGTAACATACTCATCATTCTTCTTCTTGCAGTATGGAAGAGTCACTCACCTCAACAACCACAAGCTTTCATTCATTCCTCAATTACTCACCAGCCATGCACTGTGGACCACAGTGCCTTTTGGTTTCCCAATTCTAGAAGAAAGGACAAAATAAATAGAACAAACCCTCTCCTGCTTAAAGCCTTATCATTTCCCCCTTCGCTTCGAGCCAGCTCTGCACATCCTACTTGTCATTCAGTAGTTCCGAATTCTCATCTCCGGCTTTTTAATTGAATGTTCAGCCTGGCTGTACATGTTGGGTTTTGTAAGCATTTTAATCAATAAATAAATTAGCCCACCCCACAGCCACATCCTCCATCTGGTGCTGACAACAGAGACTGGAAAGAAAAGCCTTGCTTGAAGATTCTCTTTTTTCTTTTTAATGCCCTTGATTATTTAGAATATCCCAGGCAGAACTAGCTTGCGGATTCATCAAGTAGAGGGCAAAAGTGGTGCCTTGCAATTCAAGTCTTTCCGTGAGTTCACATGAGGGAAAGTCACAAAAACAGGGAAATCTCTCTTAAGTTTTTTTTATTTATTTGAAGGGCAAAGAGAAAGAGATCAGACAGAGAGATCTGTTCCATCCTCTGCTGCATTCCCCAAATGCTTGCAACAGACAGGGTTGGGCCACGCAAAAACCAGAAATCCACTCAGCTCCCTGTTGTGGGGAGGGTGCACATTACCAAGACACTGAAACCTGCAATGGTTCTCAGCAGTTCCCATGGAGAGCGGCCTTCCAACACTGGGGGTCCAAGCCCGAGGGACTGGGGGCCCACCCCAGGGGGAGTGGCCTTCCAACACTGGGGGTCCAAAGCTGAGGGACTGGGGGCCCACCTTAGGGAGAGCAGCCTTCCAACACTGGGGGTCTGAGGACGAGGGACTGGAGGGCCCACCACAGAGTGGTCTTCCGCAGCAGCTGACAAGGTTCCTTAAGGGGCACATGCAGGGATATATTCAGGCACCTTCATCACCAAGCTCTGTTCTCAGACACATGGTTACAGTTGCGACCAACATGGGATGGGCTTCGAACACAGTCAGAAATAATGGACAAGAACAAAGCACCTGAAGTCCTGAGAAGGCTCTAACGGGAGGGGTCCTCTGAGAACAGGATCAGCTGGACAAGGAGGTCAGGAAAGGCTCTTGACAGGGCAGTGTGGAGACTGGGATGGCCCAGTCCCAAGTCCTTACGCAGGCAGTGCTCCTCTCTCTGCAGATACTCCAACTGCTTTGCAAATCTTCTACCATTAAAACTTAATAGCGGGCTCGGCGGTGTGGCCTAGTGGCTAAGGTCCTTGCCTTGATCCCATATGGCCGCTGGTTCTAATCCCGGCAGCTCCACTTCCTCTCTATCTCTCCTCCTCTCAGTATATCTGACTTTGTAATGAAAATAAAATAAATCTTTAAAAAAAAAACAAAACAAACTTAATAGCATTGGGGAGCCGAACGGAAAACTCAACCACAAACAGCCCTGTGCTAGAAGGCCCAGGAGAGATGTCACAGTCGGTTTACAGGCAGAAGAGGGATTATGATAAGAAGGGTCATGGCATGGCCAGCCACATGGCCAAGTGATAAGCTTTGGATGCTGGACCCCAGCCCAGGCTTGTTTCTGGTGGGCAATAGGAGACTGTAGGCCCTTGATCATGCATAAGGGCTACTCAAGCCTCGGGGTTCAGTGTGAGCTAACATGGGCAAGCAGGAAGGGCCTGGGCTACAGCCCTCCTCCTCCTGACTCCCAACAAAGCCGAAGTACCCACCGACATCTGGATGACAGAGAGCTTTAATCCCACTGATTTTGTATAGGCGATTTTAGGATGAGAAAGCAGGAACATAGTCTCTTGCCAGATTTTAGTAACCCCTGATCACACCAATGTATGCTTATGGAGCTTACAAATTGTGATGCAAAACCAACAGGGAAGGGCAGATGTGCAGGTGGCCATGTGACCCTGCTTGTTTGTTCCATAGTGGGGCTGATTTCACAGCATGCTGTTTTAGTTCGCTGCTGCTACTGTAACAGCATGCTTGCAGTTCTGTGACTCAGGAAGAGCAGAGAGAGATTTCTTACGTGTCTAAGTGTAAAGCCGAGGCTCACACCTGTGGAGGGCCTTCTGACCGTGTCTAGACAACAATAGCATTCACTCTTTCCTGCGGACAGAGCCCTCTTGATTCATTACAGACTCCACCACTTGACTTGGAGGACATATTCAGACCGTTGCAGTGTTTTTCTCAACCCTGCCTCCCGTGACAGCAGTACAGTCATGGGTCAATGTCCTGACAGATGCCACTCAGGACCCTGCCTTGCAGAGCTCTGTCTCTGGTGCCTGCTCGTGCACCCTCAACCCACTCCCTTTAGTTGGAGGCATGGTCAGCTCTTTAAAACGTGGCTGACAGATTCCATTCAAATATCAAACAGGCGTCAAGCAAACCCCTGAGCCACCCTGACAAGACACACAGCCAGACCAAAAATAAAGACATAAAGTGGGCAAAAGCAAAAAAGAAATCCGTCCAAAATGGAAACCATGGCAGAAAATTATCTAAAACACCAAAAAACTGGAGTAAGCCTAAATATTTGATAGGTGAATGGTTTCATGAATCTTGGAATATATGTATAATAATCTATTCCCTAGATACTAAATATTCCATTTTTAGAAATTTTTGATGAACTAAAAATACTCTAATTCAATGTAGCATCAAGTGCAAAGGTAGGGATATAAAGCCTCATGTTTAACACGGTCCCAACCATATCTGGAAAACAGACACATATGCATAACCTTAAAAGGTTAGTAAGGGATTTCTCATGATTATGAAAAAGGCAGGCTTTACTATTTAAAATATCACTTCTACGCATTTATATATTGCATATTTTCAGTAGCAGCAGGCAGAAACAACCTTTCAATTAGGAGGAAACACTTAAAAATGTGCATTTATGTATTGTCAGTCAAAGGAGGCATCAGATATGACATGGCTGCCAGCAGGTACCCAGAGAGAGCCTGCCTGGAGCAGTTCCTCGATAGGAGGAGCCTCACTGTTGAACCTGGAGGCAAAAATGCCAGGAAAAGCTTGGAAGGAAAGAGGAAAGAGTTGGGATGGAGGAACCCCACCCCTTCGAAGGAGCCTAGACCAAATCTGGACAGAGTCTAGACCAAGCCCAACTGAGCCTGGACAGAGCCCAGATGGAGCCCAGACCAAGCCTGACTGAGCTTGGACACAGCCTGGACAGTGCCTAGACTGAGCCCAGACAGAGCCCGGACAGAGCTCGGACCAAGTGAATCGAGCCTGGATGGAGACTGGACAAAGCCTTGACAGAGCCCAGACAGAGCCCGGACCAAGTGAATTGAACCTGGACGGAGACTGGATAGAGCCTGGACAGAGCCCGGACCAAGTGAATCGAGCCTCGATGGAGACTGGACAAAGCCTGGACAGAGCCCAGACCGAGCCCAGATTGAGCCCAGGCCAAGCCTGGACAGAGCCCAGGAGTTGTAGCTCCAGCACCTGGCCTGGGAGAGCCTGCCAGCAGTCGCAAAACCTGAAATGTACCATCCTTATTGCTCGACTCACAGATGGGCCCTGGCCAACCAAAAGCAATAGCAGCAGCTGCACACAGAACATTGGAAACAAAACAATGTCCCTCCCCCTCCAGCATAATGCAAAACATTGAAATTTCTCAGTCCCCCCACCCTATGACAGCCTTCTGTTGTCACTTTGCTGGCCATTCTCCATATTCTGACAGCTTTTCCCAACGAATTATGTTCAGTAGTCTCCTTCTGTTCACCCACGCCCAAGGGATGAATGTCCCCACTACGTTCCATTTGAGCTGCTGAATGCCCAGTGCTGGGCATGTCTGGCCAAGGGAAGTGAAGTAGGACCTGGATACGTGTGACCCACAGCTGTACTAGGCAGCCAGTTTGTATTTACTGTGCACCTACTACGCATCCAGCATTCTGCCAGTCACTCCATGGAAACAGTAGGGAAAAAAAAAGTCATTCTTGACAAATTTACCGTCGGGCAAAAGAGGCAGGAAACACATACCTGGCAAACAATGATATCACGGCAACCTAGGCCAAGGATGGAAAAGACGTTTGAAGTGGCTGCTAGAGCTGTCGTAAAGGATTCCCAAGCTCACTGCCATGCCCAGGACAGTTGTGGGGGCAACAACGGCACCCACTGCAAATGCGCAGGGCAGGGATCTGCATCCCTGCTCCCAAACATCAGGGTGACCAGAGAGGGAGGAACCGTGGCAGGGAAGGATGCAGGAGGCTCAGGAGACTTAAAAAGCGAGCTTATCGAGAAAACAATAGGCTGAGAGTGGGTCAAAGGATAGTTTAGTGTAAGGGAATATGATAACCAGAGACGGGGCATGAATGGCATGGCAAGAAGCATGGCGGCTGAGCACTGGAGAACTAGGCTACACGGCTGAACCAGCTTGGGTTCCACATAACAGATGTCAGGTGTATGTGTGCACACGTGTGCACATGCGTGGGGGTTGTATGAGCACACGTGCATCCCTCCCTGTGGCAGAACAGGATGGGGGCTTGGCATGTCTAGATTTGATCACACTCATTCCCTCTGCCACTCACATGATCTAACAAGCATTTATGGTGTGCCTGAGTGCAATGTATTTGATTACTGAAAAAAAAAATTCTCACTGCAACCCCCTAGTCTGCTTTTTCTCGCCCAAGAGAAGTGATATCCCAATGAGCCTGGAGATCAGGAGAGGCTACTTGAACCTGAGCCACCTGGATCACGCAGGAGCACTGCCCCTCTGCCATCTACCCCAAGGATGCTCAAAGCAGGGACCTACAACACTGGCCTCGCTGGATTCTGTCATTATCCTTGAATCCCAGCCATCCACTGGGACCACAGAAAACAACCTTGAACAGTCAGTTCCCCAGTAGTCTTGAAAAGGAAAGATTGTGAGAGATAATGTGGTCCTGACAACCCCAAAGTCTTGGGAACAAGAACTCAACAAAACTGTAATGAACTTCAGAATCATCACAACACAACAGGCAGACAAACCCCAATCTGAAAAATTCAACTCACTTTCCAGTTCCCCCCAGTTTTGATCACACAGCCCTTCCATTCCCATCTTCCATGCAAACTGAAACCACAAGGGCTTATGGAACCCACAGCAAGCAGGCAAGCAGGCATACAGCAGAAGAATATTAACACAGTTTCCCACGCATCACAAGCCCAGTCATCCAAGGGCTACATGTGGTGACCACACTCACCGAGACGCTTACATTTTCCCCCAGACCAAGGTCTAAGCAAAGATCCTTGTTAGACAAGCAGTACTTGGACCCATTGATTGTCAAACTGTGAGATGCCCCAGCAAGAACTAAATTCCTGTATACACAATTGTTTCTCTGTAGAGAGTACAAAACACTCCAGTTCAGATATGTTTTTCAGTCTCCTCATGGTAGAGGCAAAGGAAGTGAACTCCTGGTCTAGTTGGGACTCAATAACTAGAAGAATTATCTCTGTGAGGCAAAGATTACAGGGCTGTCGTCACAATAGCATGTGATAGCACACAGAGCATGCGCTCCAGACCAGACAACTCAGAGAGGGGCCTTTCTTGGAGAAAAATGCAAGCAGGCCAGAGGAAGAGAGAGTTAATAATTTTCATTTGACAGCTTGAAGAATCCCAGTTGAGCCTTGTAATGCCAGTTCCTTGGTTATAATTTAACACCTATTCCAAGAATAGTTGACAAATGAACCCATGTAACACAATGTCATTTTCATTTGCCAACCACAATGATTTTTTTATGTGTCCTTGTTAAGCCCACAAATAAATTTGTCAATTTATTCATAGTTATGGTTTGGAGTCAAGATGCAATCTCTTGTGTTCCGCAGACACTGGCATCACTTTCTTTACAGTAGCCCATCTGTTTTTCTACTACATGGGCCTGGAGAGTTCCAGAAGCTACTGAGTAACAAAGTGATTTCAGTCCTTCTGCAGTAACTTTCCAGCCATCTGCTGTTCCTTACCATAGCCACTTACCCCTGTTCTAAAGGCAAGCACCAGGGACAGCAACCTCCAGGCTCTCGGGGCGATTTCATTGAGCAGAAAGGAAAATCGGGATTGCTTCGAAAACCCCTCACAGCAAACAAACAATCATACAAACTAAAAAAAAAAAAAAAAAAAAAAAACCTAAAATAAATAGACAAACAACAGAAAGTAGAGCTTGAAATCTGACAGGAAAGAGCTGGCGTGGATTGGCTCATGCCTCGCTGGGTGGGACACAAAGATTAGTTACTCCTCACCATGGTGTTGAGGATTTTCCTGCACAACCCCCCCCCAAAAAAATATTCTGCACCTTAAATGTTGACAAATATCTTGTTAGAGTTACAAGCCAGTCTAGATTATCCTAAAATCTGCCAAGATCAGCAAAATTATATTTCAACACAACAAATGGCTAAATTCTAAAATGAAATAGACATGGGACAGCTGAATGGTACCTTATAGCCATTTTAAGATATATAGCAGCCGGTCCTGTATACAAACTAAAATTGAAATGTCAGTGAGCTAATCATAGGTTGTGGTTAGGACTTGCTTTTTTTTTTTTTTTTTTTAACATACTGGTTACTCAAAACCATGTCAATTCCATAATATTGCAAATTGCTGTTAATGTTATATTGGGACTCTTAATTGACTGGGATGATATTCTACCAGCTCTAACTTCGGACCAGAAATGGTCTCCCCAAGAAACTGTTCAACCCATCTGGACAATAAATAACTGGACTCTATGCTTGGTATATGTTTGCAAGCAAAGAATCTTGATTGAATTTGAACTGTAATACTGCATCAAGGTGGAGGAATCCACCGGGGGGGGGGGAATTCCCAGAGCCCATGAAACTGTCACAAAATGCAAAATAATTAATAATAATTAAAAAAAGAAAATTGGTGAGTGGCAATGAGTGAAAGGAAGTCAGTCTGCTTGGCTGACAATGCCTTGACTTGCAAAGTCTTGCATGTGCTGTCAGGAGCCAGGATAGAAAAATCTGCAGAAAGGAGAGGAAAGGGCTTTAATCCACACAACAGAAATCTGGTTGCAGAGGTCACTTGAGGTGCCCAATAGAGGCGAGAGGAAGCTTCTTCCAGGACCTCTCTGCAGGCTGGCATACTCTCTGGCTTCCTGGGTTGTAAGAATGGGCATCTTCCCATTCAAATGGCTCCTTTGTGAATAGGCTTTTTGACGATAGGAATGTTTCTGTCTCCTGATACAGTAAGAACTATGGGCACTTTCCTGGAAGTCAAGCCCTCAGGGACTCTAACTAAAGCTATGCAGAAATAATTACAGCCAATGACAGTCATTTTGATTTTTAAGTCCTTTTGTCTAGAGCCAGGGATGTGGGTTCCTTTGCCTATTCTGAAACATGCAAGCATTGCCGTGAGATCTACTTTAAAATAAAAGTCCAACCAGGCACAGGATGTGGCCTCATCTTTTGAGTAAGCATGGCAGCTAGAGGATATGAGACTGATGCAGTTTCACCAAGGCAGAGATGCTACATCAGAACAACTCAGTCCCCGTGTCAGCAGTCAGTCCACGGCCTACAGAAATGCTTAACCCAAGGGTCACCCTGCCCTTCAGACAATAGCTGTACCACTCTTTTGCCACAGTCTTTTGCACAGACAGGAGCTAGTGTAGTGAACTGGAACTAGGGAGGGTCTAAGGTATGGGATTAAACCCAACAGTGGAATGAAAAGGGACAAAAAGATGTTCAGAGGTCACCAAAAAACAAACAGGGAAAGTCTCTTGATAGGAGCCGACACCTCTGTTGAGGGAGGCAGCTGCAAGGGAAAAACTCCAATCTCCTGATTCTTCCTTTAGCATCTTCACCCTATTAGACAAATCCAATAGAGATGGGGATGAGCAATGCAGGCAGCCCACCCTTCAGGCACAGGTGGGGCTACAGGATGTGAGTAGAAGCCAGAGGAGTGCTCTCAGACACACGTAGCAACCTGTTCCTAAGCATCTTTGTATGCCCATAAGTAATTGTGTTTGTCTAGTCACAGCTCTACTTGGCATTGCAGAAGCAATCTTGCTGATCTGCAGACACTAGCTCTCCTCCTCTTGGCAGAAGGATTCAGCAGTGACTGCGAACACCAGGCAGGTGTGAGAGCCACCGACATCGGAGGCCAAGTGGCTACATAATAACTCCAGCAGAAACCAGTCATCCTTTGGAGGAACATAAAATGCAAACGTGGGGCACAAAAATCTGTCCATGGTTCCATCTTTTTAACCTTTGGACCACTGTCCCCAAGGCTGACACCACTGCAATCATTCATGTGTGACAAATACTAGCAAACAGATGCACATACAGATCAGAAGGCACTGTGTGTGGACACAGGACGAAAGTCTCTGCTTAGCATCCCCGTCAGTGGAGGCTGGCACAGCCACAGGACACTAGAGCATCTGCAAGGGCCTGAGGGTACTGGTCTACCCTGTCAAACACTGATCCACATGACCAACCCAAACCCTAGGGGTCAGATGGGCACAAGCTGAGGTGGCTAGAACTAGGGAGGGCATCCCATGCCCTATGGTGCAGTAAGCCATGCCCTACAAGCTGAGGATCACTGGGTAGCCCACCTTGTCAAATGACTCCTCTCAGGCACATAAGCCCTATTTGCACAGCCTTGGGGACTCCAGAATGATACACTGTGGAGACTCCTACAAATGCCAATTGCAACAATCCTGGTCACAGATGCTGCTGTGAGCCAGGCTGTGGCTCTGTGTTAGACCATGCCTCTTGGGATTGAGCCAAGAGGGGACACAAGTCTGACCTCCTTGGGAAAGCCCCTGACTCCTTGTGGGCAATTCCGTCCATTGCACTCAGACACTGGCTCCTGCAGGGCCATGATAAGGGGAGAGTGGGAGCTGAGCTGCCACCTGCCCAGCCGGTGCAGACACTGGGTCTGTGACATGCTTTCCACATGTGCCACTCTAATTTGGTAATCAACAATGCAATGAAGGGCTTAGAGCAAAACTGTGAGGCCGGAGGATGGAACTCTTCCCTCCACCACATGTCTCAGAGTAACCATGGCATCACAGTCTTCTGCAGAGAGACAAGGAAAGCTGTCCAAGCCTCTTTCCTCCACTGACTTTAATGGCTGGAAGTGACATACAACACTCAAACACAGTGACTTTGAAAACATAGATTAGACCACCCCTTCACACAAGGAATATTATTTACTCCTAAGCACAATGTCAGGTTCTCATGGCTTCTCCCAGGCAAATTGTTTTGCAACCATTAGGCCTCAGCACCCAAAGCAGAAAGAGATAAATCTCAGACAGCAGAAAGACCAACAAACTCCATGGCAGATGATAGCAGGGGCCTGGGCAGGCGGGGAGAGACCATCCGGCATGAAGGCCACTGCCTGGATCCACAGGGGCCACCCAACTTACCTCCTGCCCACCTTGCCTGGCTGATTCCTCGGCGAGAGAGAACATAAGAAAAGCTCGTGATCTCTTGATGTTATTCTGTGCTCATTCTGCTTCATTTCTTCTACATATCAAACCACGCAGTAAAACCACCAATTTGATAACTAAAAGAAACTGAGCAGCTGGACTCACTTTAAGGGGGCTCAGTGATACAGCATGTCTGAGTAACTTTGCTTTTTTTGTCTGCCACCATTCCATATGGCAGGGCCCAGACACAGCTCCCCACCTCAACCCCAAGACTTGGTCGGCCCTGGGTGATCACGTGGAACATTTGGCAGCAGCTCGCTGAACATACATTGTGTTTGTATTGAGCAGATCATGTTCCCAATGAGTGGACAAGAGCTAATGCCACAGGCTCTTCCCACAGTTCCACAGCAGTAGAAACCTTTCCCTCTCCCCCACCCCACTCCTTCACAGGCATGTAGCTGCCAAGCAGCACACATGAGTCCAAAGCAGCAACAGCCTCATTCAACTCATGTGCCACTGACATGCTGGACTCGGGGAGGGGAACTCCTGGTCTGAGACAGCCACAGTCATAGCTAGCCCATCTCTTCTCAACTCCTACTCCCAGGAATGATGGTGAATGGGCATGGGGCAGAGCATGGGCAAGATGAACACCACCACAGCCTGTTGCCAGCTGCACTCACCACATAGGTGCCCCCTAAGAACACAGCAGCCAAGGACAGAAGTGGGGCTACCGGAGGATTGTATGTACCATACTCACTCACTACACAAAAATCATGGGGATGCAATTTCTTCCTTTCCTTCTACTTTTAATTTTTTTGTGAACTATTCATTTGGAAGACAGAGGAAAACAATGGTGGGGGTGGGGATACAGAGAACTTATCTGCTAGTCCACTCCCCAAATGACTTGACACAGCTACGGCTGGGTCAGTTCAGGTCTCCTAGGCAAGTGGCAGGGACCCTGTGGCTTAAGTCATCAGCACTACCACTGTGGAGCTGCATTGGCAGGAAGGCAGAAATGGTAATACTTGGAGCAAGGCACTGGCCCCAGACACTCCAGTAACAGGACATGTGGAAGTCCTGACAAACAACTTAACAGATGACCAGACGCTGGTCCCTGGGGGGGGGGGGGGGGTGCCATTTCTCATGCCATGGGAGACAGCTGGACACTGGCTCCTTCTCACACTTTCTGGTCCTACCTTAGCACATGGGGAGGGCTCTGCGCCAGCATGGCTCAGATTAAAGATATGATTGCCTTCGGCATCACCTTTTCCGCCTGCGTAACCTGAAGCAAGTACCTATGAGTGCCTGGCTTCAGTGTCCTCATTTACAATGAGGTTCATATATACCCACTTCCAGAAACATTGTAAACAGTGTGCAATCATGTGTAATGTACATAAAACAACTGACCACAGAGCAGGACATAAAGAGAGAAGCGAACTCCTTACTTAAGGAAATCTACAACAAACTCTATTCACAGACTTGCGGCCCATGCGGGCTGGGCATTTTAATTCTTTCCCCAATCACACCATGCAGGCACTCACCATGTGGTGCTAAATGGCTACTGAGAGGTTGGCCCACTGGCGTGTTTGGGGCTTGGGAACACCTTACAGGAACTGAGAGATTGTACCCCCACCTTATTTTGGTTCCCATCAGAGCTGGTTTTGACTGTCACCCCAACTGAAGTTCAACCTCGTCAGTAAGCACAGCAAGGGTCTTCCAATACCCCCCTTCCCCTTGCTGACTGCACAGATGGCTAAACCCTGAGCATCCTGCTCAGCCAAGAGCACGTGAGGGTGAGACACAGATAGGAGTAGGTGAGGGAAGAAGTGGCACTGTAGACTAAGTCTCCATCTGCAGTGTTAACATCCCATATGGGTGAAAATACGCATCCCAGCTGTTCCACTTCTGATCCAGCTCTGCTTATGACCTTGAAAAGCAGCAGAGGATGGCTCAAGACCTTTGGCACCTGCACCTATGTGGGAGGCCTGGAGAAACCTGCTGGTTCCTTTCTCAAATTGGCTCAGCTCTGTTGCAGCCATTTGGAGAGTGAACCAGTGAACAGAAGATCTCTCTCTCTTTCCTTCTCTCTGTAAATCTGACTTTCCAATAAAAATAAATGAATATTTAAAAAGAAGTAGGCAGCATACAGCACTCCAGAGTCCTCCACAGCCAACCACCCTGACACATCGGGAAGTCCCCTTAGTGTCTTGCAATCTGCATGAAAAATGAAGCGGTTAAACCGAAGGGCCTTGAGTTTAGCTCCAGGGTTAATGTGCTAAGATTCTACTGCTGACCTCACTGTCCAGCTAGCTTGTATTTTACATGCTTACAAAGCTTCTAAAATTAATTACAGATGCCAGCTAACAGCACTGCAGCAAGAAAGAACCCTGGAAAATCAGACAGTAAAAACAATTATGGTGTATTGTGGGATGAAACAGAAGAGTGGGGCCAGTATCAGAATGTGAAGTCCTAAATCCTTACCACTCCTACCTTGCAGCATCTGAGCCTGAGAAAAACTGTGACCTGGGCATTATTTGCTTTTGTTTCCATATCATCTCATCCCCTGAGCTGAGACCACCTAGTGAGGCTCGAGCCCAGCCCCTGGTCCCTGCAATAGGACTCGCCCTGCCACACTTCGGATCTGTCTTTCCCAAGTCCTTCTCCTGGGTCTGGCTCTAAGCCAGGCTGGCAAGAAGACTGGTGTCTGCAATGGTCTGCTGTAATTGTTCCCAAGGGTACAATATTTGTGAGGAAAGCAAGCTGACAAGCAAGAAATGCTACAAGCAATGGTGTGAGCACATTTCTGGGGCAAGGTTGGGGAGGGGGCAGAGAAGGAATGACCCCCATCCTTCAAATCCCACTGACCAAGTACTTGTGTATACTCCCTGGATGCTGAGGATGGAGGGGATGCAGCAGCTTCCCAACCCCACATGATCACCAGCAAGGGAAAGACTCAGGACACAACACAAGGCCAAGACGAGGGCTGGCCGCTGGTTGACACCACCTCCAGGCAAGAGCCTGACCGCCAATATGTCATAATCATCGGTGCTCTCACATCTTCCTTGGTACTTCTCTGCCAGTGAAGGCCTTCCACGGGGGGCTAACAGTGAAAATGCAAAGCAGATGCAGGAAGAGCTGGAGTGAGGCCTCCTGCTGCAGAAGCAAGCCCATCTCTTAGCGAGTGAATCAGCATGTGACACGCATGCCTCTCCCCCAGATGCCCACAGATCCAGGCCACAGTTCCTTGGATGCTGCTCAGGACCACAAGAGTTATTGTAGAGGTAGCAAATGGGTGTTCCACGAAATTAAAGCACCTGGGAAACCCTACTTTATTTTATGCTTCACCTCTGAGAAGAAAAATCCCCTTAAAATCAAGCACACCCTTGCCGGCTTTGGAATGAGGAGATGAACAAGCCTAACTCACAGTCTCGGCAGAATCCCTGATGGGGTGAGTCTGCACAGTGCCGAGGGGAGATTATTGCTTAGCAAATGCTCACGCCCACCCCCACCCAGATGCCTGTGCAACCTACATGCCATGGGTTGATTGTGCTCCCAAATTTCATGCACTAGAAGCTTCATCCGCAAAGTCATGTGTTGATGGGGGCATCAGATGAGGGCACGAGGGTGGAGCCCCCAGGACAGCACTGGTAGCTTTGCCAGAAGAGGAAGGAAGATCCAGGCCAGCAGTTTGCTCCTTCTTGCCATGGCGATGTAGCAAGACAATCCCCACCCAAGGCCAGTGCTATGAGCTTGAATTTCCCAGCCCTTAGAGCTCTGGGGACATTTCTTTTCCACATAAATCACCTTGTCACAGAAACTTTTGTTGTAGCAGCAGAAAACAGACTAAGGTATCACCCTTGACTTGGGGCCCTACAACTAGCCTTGACCAGCAGGCACAGGTAAGGTTCAGAATGTGTTCCAGCTGGGTGAAGAGGGCCTTGCTTCCTGTGGTCTTGTCTTTCCCTGTGACAGCATGGGCCTGCTGTTCCAAATGAGACAAACACGCAGCAGACCTGGGGCCTACCAAGCAGGAAGCCAAGCACACATCAGGCAGCAATCCTCATGAGTGAGGATGAACGGTCAGTCAGCGCTGGCTGCCATGTGCTGCCAACTGGGGGTAGGAAGCTGTTATGCCGCAGGACTGGACACAGCTGACAGACAGGCTGTCCAACAGTCAGGAGCCACAGAGCTGGTACTCCCTTCCTCCAGCTCAGGAAGTGGGTGTCTCACTACCCATCACTCTGCATCTGTTCCCTGGGGACATCTATATCAAGCAGACAACATTCCTAAGTCAGAGGGGGAAAAATATGACTGTGTTCCCTTGAGCATATCCTCACTGCTGAAAACAGAGAGACTACCTGATACCTCTCAGGCACCAGTCTGCTCCACATGTGCACAGCACAGCTGGGGGCTCATGAGAATCCCCTCACAGAGGACTGCAGAGAAAACAGCTTGGGTGGGTTACTGAAATGGCTTCCAACAAAAAGATGGTCTTACTACTTATTTTCGCAAGGCAAGTATCTAAGGGACTCAGCTGCTGCTTTTCCACTTCCAGGATGTGAGAGAGCCAGTAGTTCTAAAACTCGCAAGACCATCCAACAGCTGTGCTTGGGGGCAACAGCCCTGCTGCCACACCATACATCTGTGGTTTCTTGTGGACAGAAGGCACCCTGAGCAGGAGAGCAGAACCCAAGGCAAGAGCTGCCGGCTCGGTTCAGTGCATCAAGGGCTTTGCTGCCAAGGAACACAGGGTAATAAATAATGACAATGTACACACTGAGTCTCAGCGAGGCACTTGCAACAACGCTCACGTCTATTACTTGGTATTCCACGGACTGCTCAGAGACGCAAGCAGCTGCTGCACGTCCTCACACGCAAGTACGGCTCCCCAAAAAAGATAATTTCCCTGGAATTACACACTCCACAGTCATCGAGAACATGCAGCTGATTTCCATACTCAAGGGTCACTAAAGGGCTTTGACTGAAATGACACTAATACTAGGATCACTTCAAAATCCAATCAAGCCATTATCTGCAAGCCTCAGTAACAAGGAAGGCCCTGAGTATCTCCTGTAGGCTACGGCACAGACGTGCAAGGGCAAGCATGAAAATACCAAATGGCCCGGAACCCTGACATCCCTGTAGCTAAAGTTCTGACATTTACTCCAACCACACCACGAAGATACACTAAAGGCCTTATCCTCTCCTACTCAAGTCCTGAGTTCTAGAAAACTGTGGAACAGCAGGTGTGGCAATGATACAAGGCTTGACGTTTGACAGGTGGTGTCCAGTGCTGACTGCTCCTTACAGGGAGAAAGAAGTCCTCATGTTCAGATACAACATGCCACCATCTCCACTCTGGTCATTTCATTTTCTTCTCATGTGAATTTGGGTGAATTCACCTCATTTAACTAGAGCATCTCCATAAGTCACCACAAATCATCTCAGGAATGGAGATAAGATATGTAAACAAGTCAAACTCACTTCTTCAGATGCAAAACCACAGAGGAAGTGGTATAACTCATCTCTCAAAAAGGCATGTCTTTGTAACTTAGTATGTCCCCCTGGGAACACGCAGCCACGGTATTCTTGGCACACGTAATACTCAAGCAATGCAAACAGCATGCATGCTTTCTTGAGTTGATGGTCTACTTAACAGACAATACAATAAACCACTAACAAGGCCTTCTACACAGCAAGGGCTGGATGAGGTCTCAGGCCCCCTGGGTGCTGGTGGACAGTCCCAACCTGAGACAGGTCTGAGCCTGAGTCACTGTCAAGTCGTCAGCGCAAGCCTTGGTGGTAGACAGAGGGATACACCTCTGCCATCAAGTCCCCCAACCAATCTCATGTTACTCTCATTGCAACCTTTCTCTGAAGCATTCTTCTCGAACAAGAGAGGCCCAGAGGCTCCAGGAAGGTTCATACTGATACACATGGTGGTGGTGATAGGGCAGGAGTGAGGGGAATACCGGTGCCTTCCTTGAGAGTGAAGTAGAATGGCTGTTTCTACGAAATTAAGAGTCCCAGCCCTGGACGATGCAGGCCTACCAACCCTGATCCGAAGGATGCCCCTCTCAGGATACATAGTCCGCATTACAGGGCAAAGCATGCAACCACCAAGCCACTGGGACCACATGGGGGTGTGTTCTGTCTTCCCTCTCCCAGCTGCAATTGACATGGATTATAAATCTGTTCCACAGTCAGAGCTAAATAGTGCTGGATTATAATGAAGTTTCCTCTCCATAAACCTAGAGCCGACTTAAAAAAACCAATCGACCTTGAAGGTAAAAGGCTAGATCTTATTATCAGCACCCCCCAACCCTTCTAACTAGTGTCTTGCTCCATAAACTATCATTAGCAAGGGGAGGTGGGTGCATGGCTGTGCTAGAGTGCAAAGGAAGGCCAGCGAAGAGCGAAATGAAGAATGAACCTTTTAAAAGAGACTCATCTAATCAAGCACCCAGACAACCTTGACTAATCCTTGAACTTGGAACCACCCAGCGAGCTGGAGGGCAAAAAGAGGAGTAGGGGGGAAAGTACACATCAGTTTTAACACTTTGCTGATTTACATGTTTACTGTTAAAATTTCTAGCCATCTTGGGCAGTTATAACAACCTACAACACTAGAAAAAATAAATAATGCCTCAAATCAGCATGACAGCCTGCTGTTTTGACCCATGGCCGATTCCCTGTGTCTGTTGACTTCATGGGGCTCATGGTACACCTCATCTCTCTATCAGCAAACACTCAGAGAGCTGTGATCTACCACAGGCCAGTCATGGCGCATCCTGAGCTCTGCCAGAGCAGTCACCTTCATCCACCTTCCACACACTCCAGGCCAGGCAGCTAGACAACATCATCCATGCAGCAGCGATGGTCTTGTGACCAATCCTCCTGGAGGGCCCACTCCCTCGCACGTCTCTGTCCACTCAGCATCACACTGCAGCAAAATCCCACAACCACATTTCTGAGGATTAGGTACAACTTCAGGAAAGGTTACCTAGACACCTGGCTGGAGGTGTGGTAAGCCAGACAAGAACGGAAAACCCATTTATGTGAACAATGAAAGCTGTCTGAAGTAAGCTGGCCTCAGGGAGCAATCTGCGTTATTTGTAAAGGTCCAAGTCATATGAAGAGGTGTCACTGGAACTTGAAAAGTCTCCACTCTAAGTGGGGACTTAGAAGTAGCTTTTTTATTGAGGTAAAATTCATATAGCATAAAACGAACCATTTTATATGAACAATTCAGTGGCATTTAGTACATTCTTAGCATTGCACAATCATCACCCCAAAATAAAACCCTGAAGCTGTTAAGTAATTCCTCTCCATTTTCTCCCTCCTCGGCTCCAGGCAACCACCAATCCGCATTCTGTTTCCATGGGTTTGCCTATTCTGGTGATTGCATATAAATGGTAGCATAGAATACGTGACCTTTTGTGACTGATATTTTCTGAGCAAATCTTCTTGAGGTCTATACAGGTTGTGGCATGTACCATACATCATTCCTTATGGGGGGATGAAAGCCTATGGAATGTGGCTCCACATTTTTGATCCTTCATCCACTTGATGGACATTTGGGTTGCCTCTACCTCTATGTGAATAATGCTGCTATGAACATTCATACATGAATATGTAGCCACCTGTTCTCAATTGTTCGGAGTGTATGTATATGTAGGAGTAAAATGGCGACAGCTGGCTTTTGATATTTAGAATATCTAATGTTGCAACATGTTGAGGGTCTGCAAATTGGAAATTCCAAATCTGCTCAATGTCTGTTCCCAGGAATGGTGAATTTTTAACTCTCTAGTAAAGATGCCCAGATTTCTAGACCTAGCTATACCTCACCTTCGGTGTAGTCCTACAAGCAATTTTCCTTGATATGACAACCACAGTGGTGATGACAACAACAATAACAGCAAGACTTAACCCGGTCAATGCCAGACAGCAAGTATCCCCATTTTTTATGGAGAAAGCTACAAATGAAACCCAAGTCCAGCCCTACCACCCCCAAGACAATCTTAAACCAAAGACCACTAGCCTCACACTGAGTAGCTCAGTCACAGGTCACTCATGTTAATACCAGGCCTGGTCTCAGTGAATAGTCTGCCCCACAGGCAGCTGAACAGTTGTGAAAGAAAAGCACAGCTTTCTGAAAGAGATTCTACCCTGCAGTGTCATAGGACCCATCTGTCACCTTCAGCAGCTGCCCATATTTGACGTTTGCCATCCTCCTCATACCCTGAGCTCTGTAGCCACCTGCCAAATACCCTAGTACAGGCATGATGCCTGGCACCTTGCATTCACTCACTAAACAATGTCTCATGAGCAGGAGATGGATCATCCTTCCCTCTCGGCAGACTCACAAGCTCTCAGATCTGCCTTTTCTTACTCATGGGCAGCCTCAGATGGGAGCAGCACTGTGACCCCCAACACTTCGTATGCCCAAGGATCTCATCCTTCTAGGCAGACCCAGCAAAGACTCAGCCCAAAGCCCTGCCACCATGTCTAAGGGAACACACAGTCTGACCTTGCCCAGTAATGCAAGATTAAAGATAAGCTTGTGTTATTCTCAGAAGCTTGTGGGAGGTACTGCCCCATTTCTCACACAGGACATTTAAAAATTGCTCTAAATTATTTGGATGGCCAGCAAGAATCAAAAGTTCTTTGACCCTAAATACTCAAGAAATGACTTCTGTTTTGACTATCGATCTCTGCTCTCATTGGTGAAATTTAAACCAATCTTTCCAAGGTAACTACTTTTCCTTTGTGATTTCTCTCATTCCCAGGGCTGCTTGGAAGTCACAGAGCAGGTGGGAGATGCTGCCTCCAAAGGCAGGCAGGCTCAGGGCTGAGGGGCCTGAACGGCACCTGCTCTTGAAGGAAGCAAGATGGAAAAGCAACATGGCACTTATACACGCAGCTGGTTGGCTGAGATGTGCTTCTTCCAGCTCACAATCCCCTCACACACCCTCTGCCAGCAAGTCCTGCAACTGCACTGAGATCCTGGGTGCCTCGCCACAGGGTGTCCTGCACAGGCCCACAAACAGCTCTGCCCATGTCTCCATGACGACAGAAGACTGACAGTCTTTGTTCACTTGCAACAGGAACTCCAAGGGAACAAAAGCTCTTTTTGGTCCAAGTAGGCATCACTAGTAAAAGACAAGGCACCCAGCAACTGCATGTGGCATGCACACACTATCCACCTGCTAAGCAGGGCAAGGACAGACAGTAAAGCCAGCCCTGGTTGGTCCTCCTTGGGACTGCTGCTTCCTATGTTTGGGCTTCTTTCCACAGGGACCTTCCCCAGGGTGCACAGCTACTGCTCTGATGAAAGGAAATGGTAAAATGTCCTGAACCAGCCTCTTCTCACCCTTATTCCCAAACACTAAGTGCTGAATGTTTTTGCTTCGTGTTTCATGTCTTGTTTTTCTTTCTTAATATCCACCTAGGCTACCCATGGGAGGGGTTAATCACCCGATGAAAGCATCTAAAATCCAGAGAAGCCTCACACCAAGCAAGGTGGGGGGGCTTAAAGGTGCGAACACAAGAGCTTTCTGGTGCAGTTCACTCTAGGCTTCCTGTGGTTTTCCCATCTCAAACTGGCCAACCTTGTGGTGTTCATTAGCAAAACGTTAGGAAGGCAAGTGCCTCCACCTGCTGTTTCTCAGCTGGGTGTACCCACTTCTCCATGCTCTCTGACCGTGAATTTCCAGGAAAGAAGGGAAGAAGACTGGCATAGAGTTGGGTTCACTGATGACTGAGACAACATCAGAGGCAACATGTGGTGACCAAAATAACTGAAGAAAACAAACTGCGATTCAGCAGCAGGACAAAGCAACCCAGGGAGCACTAAGGTGTTTGTTCTGCCTTCTTGGGGAAAAGGGAGCACAAGAACCTTAGATAACTCCTTCCCATGTGGCCCCAATCAGTCCTGCCACTGTGACCGTCGCTTATGCCTTTGCTGTCCCAGAGGAGCAGAATACCCAGGAAGGGGAGGGGAGAGTGAGTTGGAGCAGGAACAACAGGAACAACTCCTCACAAAGGAAGTAGGAACAACTCCTTCAGAAAAGAAGCTCTAGGGACCCCAATGGTCCTCCTTAGCACCAACTCTGTTTCAACAGAGGTGCCTTCCTGCCACAGCCTCCTGAAAAGCATTCAGGATTGTCCTGGCTCAGTCCATGACCTTAGCTGTCCATCACAAAGGAAAGGGCAGAATTCTCACCACACTTCCTGTCCATGTGCCTGCATTTCTGGATGAAGCTGCAGGAGCAAGAGGAAACCCCTGCTTATAGAGTCTCACCCATCCTGCAGCAGGATCCATGGCCACTCTTCAGCTGCCCTGCACCACGGCCGCACAGTTGGCTGCTTTCCTAGGCCAGGCCCAGCACCCGGGAGGGTACCGTCCATGATTTAGGATTCAGGATTGACCGTGGCCCACCTGAATGAGGGCCCAATTCAAGTCCCCAGCCTAACCTTCAGTCTCCTCCCTGGATGTGTCTTCTGCCCAGCTGCAAGCTGCCCGAAATGAGCAAACCTGGGTGATCCCCTAGCAGGTGCAGACTACAGGGAGGCGGGCAGGAGCTGTGAATGGGAGCTGACTCACTGACTTTCAGACAGATCTAGGCTGCAACAATTTCAACCCCTAATCCATTAAAGAGTTCACTTCATTTTCTTTCCCACGGCTTCATTAATTTTCTGTACAACCAAGACTTCTCTTACAGCCAGCTTCTTCACACTAGTGACATTCTTCTTCTCTGGGACATTGGCCGACGTGATTAATAATACTGGAACTAGTGGGTCTTCTCAAACTCTGCTTCCAGGTCCCAAGACGCAAAAGTACTGGGCAACTATCTTCTAAGAATTTACTCAGTTTCAAACCAGATGAAATGGGGAGCTGACTACTTGAGGCACTGAAATGAGCAAACACTAGTGTTTAGTCACCCAAGAAGAACACCCCAGAAAGAGATGAGGATATAGCAATGCTCCTGAAAACGTCACTGAGCTGGGGGCTGGGCCTCAGTGCTCCCAGCCTCCTGGGTCCTAACATGGCGACAGTCATTCTCTATCACATTCAACAGTCATGAAAGAGAGCCCAGGAATCCGACTGCAACATGGCGGCCCTTCCCAGGACAGTTAAAAGAGGGGCGGGCCTGGTGGCGGTTATTGTGGGTCGCCCCGACTGGGCTGCAGACCCCACTGGTTGATGAAAGAGTCGAGTGCGTGCTGGGCAGAACCAGGCTGGACTGCAACACCCTTGGTTCCAGTGCAAGTCGGGACTGAGAACGGAGCCAGCCCAGCGATTGCAACCACCAACTGATTGTGGCGATGGACTGTGCCGGACCCGGTGCTTGCTGGAACATGCGGGAATCTGATCTGGGAATACCTCTAAGTCTCTTTGGTGATCTCCCCAATCGAACTGCTGGACTCAGAGCCCTGGCTAGGAGAGGACGGAGGACGGAACAGGTCAATCAACCACCTCAGCTAAACGTTGGGCAGCGAAATACTGGGCAAATGAAGACTCCATGATGGACTGTGACAATCAGTGGCTTCTTCAATGACCTAAACGAGCTGGGAGGGATGTGACTGGCAGCAATCCATAACTGGAAGACTATTAAGACCACTTGAGCAAGTATCTCAGCATGCCCCACATCTGGGACCTTGGGCGGGTGGGAGACTGGGTGGAGATTCTCCCTCAATATCCCCCTTCACCTCAGATACATAAATAATATAATAAAAATATATATTAAAAAAAAAACCACGGCCTTGGAGCCCCCTAAACTACAAAGGCCTGCACAGCCCAACACCCACATGCCCTGGGTTTACTTGGGAGAGCATTGCACAGGTGGAAGAACCATTTGTGGCCTGAGCTGGAGTCACTGTTGAGAAAACTTGCCTGGGCTTCTCTCCAAAGACAAAGGGAAGAGAAGAAACAAAGCACATGGCTCCAGCAATGACGGCTCCTCGTCGCACACTCCACTAGGACCACAAAGTTGCCCATTTGCGCCATTCCCTGTTCCCCTGGTCTCTCAATGCCAGTCAATGCCAGCGGAAGGGCACTGAGCCCTCCCTCCACTGCTTTGATTAGGTAAGATCAGAGGAAAGCCGGGAAATGGCAGCATCCATGAGATTTGAGAGCCCATGTGGAGTGCTTGGCCATACTGCCCGGCTATAAGCACCCACAGAGCTCTCCAGTGCTCCCCACTTCATCCCACCTGGAGGTCCTCTTCAGGGCCTGCCTCAGGGCTTCCCCTGCAACACACCAATCTCAGCTGCCTGTTCTGTCTGTCCCACATGCATTGAGGCAATAAAGGAATCACAGAGGACAAGAAGAGGAGCATGTGGTTCTGCCTCCCAGGATCTAGGCTGGCAGCATTCCTGGTCTTGAGCAGCTCAGGACAAGCAATCAATCCAACACATTCTGCAGAGAAGTGGGCACACAGGAACCAGGCCTTCTCAGGGTCACCTCCACTCCACCACTTGCTCCTTCCTCCCAGCACGCTCAGCACTGCACAAACCTTACACTTACCACCTCTCCAGCTGGTCTTGAACTCTTGCCCAACTGTGGCCCTCCCACAAACCCTACAGGAATCTCTGTCTGCTTCTATTCTTTGCTCTGACATGCATTTCTTAAGCAAATTCCTAAAAAAAATATATATATTCCTGAACCTCAGCACAGCCATGCAAATAAGTAATAGACAAAAGCTCCACCCATGCTCAGCCACCTCCCCGCCTCCCCGGCTGCTCAAAGACTAAACCACCATCAGAAGCCAGAGGGCTTCAGGCACTGTAATGAATGATGTGTTCAATACTGACCAAGACTTTAGTCCAAGTCTTGCTGCAGGCTCTGCCATTACACTTGTACGTCAACAAAGAGTCATATTTGTAAACAAACAACCTCACATGTGTTATCAACCCCAGCTGCCTGGGGTCCTCACTGTGAGGTCTGCATTGCTAGTCTATAGCTCGAAATGCACTTAGCGGGTGTGACTGAAGTGTCCGAATTCTCCCAGGACTGCCTCTCGCATGTGTGTGCATATGGCAAGCACTGAACCCACTGTCCTGCATTGCTGCACCTCTGCTCCCTGGACTCCAGGCAGATGTCTTTAGGCTCAATTCTAGGGGCTGGCTCCAGAGCTGCTCTGCTCAGTGTGAAGGACCTGAGGTGGTCCCAGGTCTGTTCCTAGCCTGGGCACCCCAGCATCACCCATGAGGTAAGGAATCCATCTGTTTTGGAGAGTGACAGAAAACATGCAGCCAGGAGGCACAGGCTGGAGCCACTCTGAACAGTCAGTCCTCAAAGACAGGTGTCCTTTGTCACATCCTCACACTTGGCATGTCTTGGGTAACAGGCTGTTCCATCCTGGAGCAGCCTCACATAGAATTCACCGGATGAATCGTGGTAACATACAGAAGTACACAAGCACACACGTACACACATATGGAAATCACACAGGCACACACAACACATGTACATATACACATCCTGTGTGTGCATATGCAACATGTGATGTATATGCAGCGTATCTATACATGTACAACACATGGAGACAGTCGACACATGTGTGAACATACTAAACACATACACATGCCACATGCATATTCCTAAGCATGGGTTTTCCCCCACCTCTCTCTCTCTCTAACACACACACACACACACACACACACACACACACACATTCATGCTCTTGGAGATTTCTTCAGCAATGGGTACCTGGGCACTCCTCAATGCACCAAAGAACCCACTGTCCTTACAGCTCCACACACTAATGACTTTCATGCCTCAATTTCCTTTGTTAAATTATTTTTTCACTTTCAATAGTAAAAGGCCTGCAACTGCCTGTCAAGAACTTCCAGCTATGATCAGCAGACGTGCAACTGTGCATTCAGCTCAAGGCACAGGGCCACCTGACAGCAGGGGCCACGACTGTATCCCCTGAAACCCGGGCCAGGCTATGGGTCAGCAGCAGCCCCTCATTCCAGAGCGATTTCTGCCACCACAAGGTGATGCCTCCCAAGGCTCACCAGGAGGATCTGCTCCGGTTGTTAGAATTTCAGTGTATGCTTCCTCCACCTGAATTCCAGGCTTCCATCACGTGCAGGTAGACCGCAGTGAGAAGGCTAGGTTTCCTTCCACCTGCTACAGACACTTTGCCTGTTCTCCCAACACAGCCCTCCTAGAAGCTGGAGCATACCCCACATGCTGCGTGTTAACAGCTGCTGTGGCTTCTTCTTACATTGGTTCCCAATCCCAAGGTATAACTGTTCTCCATGCATGGCTCTCTTAAATGTCCCTTCTTAAAGGACAACAAGGAAAGGCTGGCAGCCTAATTGCCGAGGCTCTATTGCTCCAGAGGTGCAGAGCCCAAAGACGTGGCTGCGCTTTCCAGGTTAAAAGTGCCTAAAAGCAAGGCATGGGGCCATCTCTGATGCACCACTCCCCCACATAAAATCCTACTCTTCTACAAGGATTTTAGCAGGAAGGAAGACTGAGACATCAGGGAGACACAAAGCACCAGCAAAGTGGAGAAACATGCAGTGATTAAGGGCCTAGCTCCACGGTCAGACTTGGGATCCAGCCCTACTCTCTAACTCTCAGCAATCTGTCGCTCCCCCACCATGCCTCAGTTTCATATCTGTACAGTGGGGGACAATAATTCACCTCAAAAGGCTGAGACAAACATTGACAGAAAGCCTAGGGTTAAGGGGAGGAGCTGTTGTGATTTCTAGAAGAAAATCCACCATCACCCATTCCCGAGGTTTAGCTGGCAGCTGGTGCTTCTTGGGTTTGGAGCCACCTCCAAGATCTTACAATAACACATGCACATCATCAGCCCTGACACCATGCAGTTACCTTCACAGACTGCACATCTGGAAATGGGAGATGCGGAGGGAGAGGTACAGGTTGTCTGGCCATGGCTTTGGTTTTTTCTGGTTTTCCAGAAGCTGGGGAAAGCCCCATGCAGAACAGATCGGAATGTATGGTCTCAGCACCCAGCACATCTAAGGGCTTCCTGCAGGCCACAGAGAGGAACTCACAGCAGTAAGCAGCTTCAGTCCTCCTCAGGATTTCTACACAGTGACTGATGGGCAGAGGCACACAAGGCCTCCTCCAGGCAGGAAGAGCAAGGAGAGACCAGCACCAGGCAGGGTGGAGCTATCACAGTGGTTACCACAACCTTGGAAAGGAGGATGCTGTTTCCGCTCAGGTCACACAGGAGGAGCCCTTGCAAAGACAGGCCTGGCAGTGGCCTGACCCCATGGAGCCAGCACTTTACTGCACCCCACTGCCATGGTGGGACTGGTCTACTCAGTCTACAAACTCAAGACAAGGCCTCCTCCAACAACAAAAGCTGACTACACAGACAAGGCAGGTGCTGAAGGAGTGAGTACAACAGCTCAGGCCAAGGCAGGTTGGCAATTTTGAGGGCCACTTGGGCTTCAGAGCTCCAAAGACGAAGGCATGGCGATAGGGCAGGGGCAGGGGCAGGTGCCAGAGCCTGAACACAGGAGAAGCAACTTCCCTCTCCAAGCCCTCACTCTTTTCCCTTGGCTGGGGCTGTACAGACATGGAGCTCTGCCTTCCCCGCCATGCAACTTCAAGTCAGAGTGCACACTGCTGTTCAGGACAAACATGAACAAACCCAACTCCAGAAGGAACTCACAAGGAAGCAACGACTCTTGGTCCACATCCAGCCCCGGTTTTTCTGTTCTGAAAAGCAATGACAAGGCTCACCCTGTCAGGGTGAGGTGGTGGCAGGTGTGAAGGAACTAGATCTTCCAGGGAGAAGGCAGGCACCTGAGACATGAGGATACACCAGGTGTTTCAGGACAGTCTTTTCAACCACCCCAAGGATGGCAGAGATGAGGAGGCCTGCAGCAATGCACCACGCACCCCCAGCTTCCCTTTATGAGAACATTCCTATCTGCACAAAGAGAAGGGATGGAACCAAGGATTAGTATATTCCAAGCCAGCTTTTCCTGATATAACTGCTTCCATAATCCCCTCACTCTCAAAGCGCTTAGTGGCTGGAATGTCAGGAAGACTGGACATCACCAGTGTCCTGCTCCTGGGGTTCTCTGCAAGGATAGCTCAGTGTCGGGGTCATCACCTGTACCACGTGGATAAGAGGGGAGGAGAAGTAGAGATGACCCCAGCCTCTTCATCTATCCCATGGGGTTGGACACAGGGCTAAGAGTTCAACAACCTCCACAGCAGGTGTTCAAGTCAGACAAGGACTTGTGCCTTGGGACATGAAAAATCTACCTTCTGAAGTGCAAATCCTCTGCCCAGATCCTCAGCAAAACTGCACAGCCTCAGACCTCAAGTGCCAGTTCAGGGCCCACCAAGTGTACAAGGATCTCTTCCAAACCTCTGAAGGGGTAAGCCCTGAGGTCCATAGGCCATCAGGAACTACAAGACCTGATGCAGGAGACTGCCCTCTGGGCACTGCAATGTCTGCCGAAGCCCCATCAGACGCCACTGGACATCAAAGGAAGGCAGAGGCTGACAGCCCCCACACCGCCACAGTCAGCATGGGTGGCATCCCACTGTAACAGCACCTGTGTTAATTCTGGGTACTGAAAACCTCTCCCTCTCCCCTTCAAAAAACGAGTGAGCCAATTGCTTTCTAGGCTCAGGTATTTACAGGCAGAATCTCCAGTGACAGCTTGCCTTACATGAGACTCTGTTAGAAAAAAGCATCTATTACCATTTTACCCTACCCACCCCCAGAAGGCCAAGGGCAGCCTCCTGTTGGCCCTGCCAGGATGGGGTGCATCAGTGCACCAGCTGGCATCCCACTCACTCCTGAGATAAGGGAAATCAAATGTTGCATAGTCAAGTACTTTCCAACAGCCAGCCATGTCAGGACAATAAACAGCCCACATGACAAAGATGGTTCAGACCTCAGTACCCCTACCACAAACTGGGGGTAGATGGCTGGCAGTTCCCAAACACTGTCGGAGTCCCCAAGAAAGACCTGGAAATGACCAGCCTAGGCCAATCAGACTAGATGTGCACACACAGAACAGCTGGTACTTTTCTAATGGGACATTACTCATCTTCTCTATGCATACCCAGTTGTGTGGAGGCAGTCTCACTAACAGAGGGCAGTGTGTGCTGCCTGTGTTCCAGTAAAGTGACATCCAAGTAGGAAACATGTCAGTGGCATTTAGCGAAACTATGAAGACTGTACAAGCAATGTGTCCTGGTGAGCGAGTTAGCCAGGTTCTGGGCTGCAGAAAGTCTACAGGAGATATAGAGTCATCAGGGTCTGGGCATCTTCTAGTTTCCCATCCTGCAGCACTCTGACTGGAAACAACGTGAGTGACACACACTGTGTGTGAGGACAGCACATCGGCTCATCAGTGGCCTGCATCCTATGCAAGGCCTGGTACCTATGCAGGTCCAAACTGCACTCCACACCCCTCAAGGCCCTGACGCTTATGCAAACTGTACTCCACACCCTTCAAAGCCCTGGTACCTATGCAGGTCCAAACTGTACTCCACACCCCTCAAAGCCCTGGCATCTATGCAGGTCCAAACTGCACTCCACACCCCTCAAAGCCCTGGTACCTATGCAGGTCCAAACGTAACACTGCAAAGGATCTAGGCAGCTACTCCCATGTAAGGCCTCCCACAGGGCTGGACCACCAGCCCTGCCCACTACCAAATCACTAGCCAACTTGCCACAGCCCTGGCTAGACAGAACCACAGACCCAGGTGCCCTGCACATGCCTGCCTGTCATCTTGATGAATTGTCATCTGGGCTCAGGGTGACTGCCCAAATCCATGCGTGACTAGCTCTGAAAGGCAGCCATGCGTTGTGGCCTGGGTCCTGGCAGCACGGTCCCAAGGGTCATGAGTTTTCCTTTGGTTCAGTGTGGGGTCCCCCTCTTCCTCACACTGTCCTTCCTTGAATTTCTATAGCAGCAAGGTCTGTGTTTTGTAGCATGGATTTCCGGCAAAGGACATGAAACCCAGCAAGCAGGCTGGTTTCCTCAACTCCAGGCTGAACAACCTAACTGTCCCTTCCTCCTGGCAGGTGCACACAGATGGTCTGGGTGAGTAGCACCTCCTAACAGCACAGGGAGAAGGCAGAAACCCTCAGGATTCCTGTGTGAATGAAGAACGGAATGAAGTGTGTGGGGGATTCCTGCTTTGGTCACTCACCCACGTGGCACAACCACTTTCTGGACCTCATTGAAGGACTGCGCAGAAAAAGCATCAACACAGCAACTCAGGATAAACAGGATCAAAGGCCCAATAAACATAATCACTCATTCCTCAATGACAGG
This sequence comes from Ochotona princeps, assembly GCF_030435755.1. Taxonomy (NCBI): domain Eukaryota; kingdom Metazoa; phylum Chordata; class Mammalia; order Lagomorpha; family Ochotonidae; genus Ochotona; species Ochotona princeps. Next base: position 30,779,202 of record NC_080857.1, read on the forward strand.
CATGTGTTCTAAGAAGAGCATCATCAGGCAGTCATTGTGTGAACATCCGACAGGGCAGTTGCACAAGCCTAGATGGCCCATCTTCTTCCACGCCTGGGCTGAATGATATCTCATAGCCTATTGCTCCTAGGACCATGCTAAACAGAGATTAGATCAAGCACAAAAGAAAATCATGCAATCATGAGAAACAACGAACACAAGACGCAAACAGCTTCTGCAAACCCCACCTGGCAGACCACTTTACAGTCAACTCTTTTTAGTAAGTGGAAGCAGGGCATTCTAAAAAAGTCTGATAAATACACAAACCAGTCACATAGCCACTTGTTGTTACCAAGCATGATGTCTGATAGCTAGAAGAACACTCGGTCCTTAGGCCTCCTAGGTCCACAGTCCAGAGGCCATTCAAAGATGTGAGCTCACGGAGCCAGACACATCCACACTGAGAGGAGCCCATCTGGACATGCACTCAACGTAAAGCCTGCAGCCAGCAAGGCAGAAAGAAACAACTCAGCCTCTGGGAACTTGCAGGCCAAGGACGAAAATGATGACATCAGGCCCTCCCTTTCATGACCTTCAGAAATGAGCTCTGAGGCCTTGCAACTCTGTGGCACTAAGTGTGAAGGACCTACAGAAACCTGACTTCACACAGAAGGAACCAGGTCACGGGCATTCCAGTGTGTGGCATATGTAAGCAACGTTCCAGTCTGCCTGTAGGCCTCAGTGAGTGGTCTCTGTGGAGGTGGGGTGGAAAAGCACCAGAATCCCCTACCCCACAACAGTCCTTGCCTCTGAGCCAGCTTCATCCCAGGCCCTTTCCAGCCTGGCTGTTCCCATGGCCCCTTCATCAGACCCCCAGAGCCATGTGCTTCCCTCATGCCTTCTGCAGGTAACAATGGGGATGTGGTCACGTGGAGTGATTATCTACAACTGAGAAGCAGGTATGCTGTAGAAATCCTCTGATGAGGCCAGATGAACATGAGGCCCCAGTGCCTAGACTGAGGCAGCTGATCCTCCACTGCGCACCCAGGTAGGCAGGGTGCTGTGGGCATGCCAGGGACAGAATCAACACAAAGCAGCAAGGAAAAAAAATTCTGATAGATACAACTCAGCCAGTGCAAAACCAATAGGGCAGCCCCTAGCATGCAGCCTCGCCCAGGAGCTCAACCCAGACCACGGATTAGGTATTGCTACCCTGATCTGAAGATCCCAAGCCAATGCAAGAACCAGCAGCAGGGCAGGCCACCCTACCAAAGTAGCATCCTGTCTGTGTGTGTGGACAACACATCAGAACTTTCTGTCATTGTTCAGCCACTGGCTGCCACTTCTGGGCCCCCAAGGAGCAGGTGACTGCTGGTCAGTGATGCATGGACATTCGCAGCAGAGCTAGCCTGGAGAGTCTCTGGTTGGTTGATTAGCTGAACTACTGACAAAGGCTGTACTAGAGAGTTCTGCACCCCTCAGGCCTGCCACCCACACAGTGCACCTTGTCAGTATGGCCTAGCAGGACATGCTGTGCTAAGGACTCTTGTCCAGCGGGTAGCCAGAAGCCCAAGGAGCTAGATTCTGTGTTCCCTCCATTCCACAGCTGCTGGAGCCCTTTGCTGGTGACCAGACCTCCTGATTGACTGTCACACTGGTCAACCACAGTTGGATCTCTCAGTAAACACTCATATCTTCAGCCAGGCTACAGAGACTTCCAGCTCATATCCAGCTCCTGGAAAGCTTCCTGCTAAGCACAATTAAGGTAAATCACATAGTGCAGTGGGGGAGGTTAAAAGTCTTAGCCTCCAGCTCCTTGGGCACCTAACACTTAATGCAGAGGAGTAGAACATTCTCCCCTCCTCCCGGATCATAAGATAGTATCGTTGTAGAAGTATTACGTAAGATAGTAAGTCGTAGTATAGAAGATGTGGGGCAGAATGGTTGCTGCTCTCAGCAAAAAGCAAAGTGTATACTGTGTGCACAGACATGGGAATGTGTACAGGCAAAGGTGACGAGGACTTGCACAGGGGCACAGGGAACATGAGTGTAGGCGCCTGCATGCATAGTGTGTGTGTGTGCACACGTGTGGTACTGACCTAAAGGGAAAAGGACTAGTGTGAAGTCAGGCACAAAGCCAGGCTGGTCTACTTCTCACTGAGCCGAACACAGCCCTTTCCCTGTTGTTAAGAATACCACATGCTCTGTTCGTGTTTACAGTGGCTCTGTGAGAAAACAGTTTCCAGTGAAGTCCCCGTGTAAGCAGGGTCATTGTTTCCTTAGCAGAAAACACACATTCTTAGTTTTCATTTCTACATGCTAAGTCCCTTGCATGGTTGAACATGGGTAGGGAAGCTCTAGCTGTGTGATTCAGGGAAAGGACAATGTCTTTGCTGAAATGCACATCATGGCAACCAGGACAGCTTTCTCCAGGTACTGGTGGCAGGCACAGTCCATGCTGGACTCAGTGGTCCAGCACGGGGAGCGGGTAGTGAAGGGGGAGTCACAACCTGTGGACTCAGCCATGGAAACCTGGACGGCCTCCTCCCAGCACATTACCGTGCATATTTCACAATAGCCATGAGGCTGCTTCTTTTCTTATTTCCTTTCCTTAGGTCCACAGGTGTGAAAGCAGACACCAAGACATACCGCCTCTCTGTCACCTACTGGGACTCAGAGAGGACTCATCTTCACACAGACCCACATGACCATGACCACCGCATCCGCTTTCAAAGATGCTGAGTGGTAGCCAGAGGTGGGGGAGAGGAAGAGGAATTTCAGGGTTTGGGCTGCCTAGATTGAGGAATCTGCTGAAATAGATGGTGCTCAAACTGGGTGGCATGAAAGTCAACAAAACGGGAGCCCTGAGCAGTAACGAAGCATCCCTATTGGCTGTCGGGCTGTCAGAGTAGAAGCCATCAGCACAGCTTCCAGCAAGTGGAGCTGCAGGTTCCCCAAGCCTCCTTCTGTCTCCCCAGAAAACATACAGAAGTACTGTCAGACGGGGGGAGGGCTGAGAGGTGGCTGACACCAGTCTCCAGGACAGGGCAACACAGGAGACAACACTGTTATCTGGCACCTGAGCTGTGTTGAAATAAAATCCTCCCTTACTGTTGTCTACAGGGATTCACTCACTCAACAGTTCAATAGTCTCACTTCCACTGAATGAAAGCTGATGCCACACAAAGCAGATGTGAAAATATAGAGATGATGAAAAGTAGAGCGGAAAAAAATAATGTGAAACCTGCAGCACAACCTTAGGAGAGAGCTCCTCTGTAGGCACAGGAAGCCAGCTTCTGTAGGCTGGCTCAGACCTTGCAAGGATTTGTGGTCACTCCCTAGGCTCGGTACTGGCAGAAGGAGCACGTGTCTCCTTGTCTGAATGGCTCACAAGCCTGAGACACTTCCACTGCTGCCAACATCAGGACTGTGCTTCTATCTCCGAGACTGAGTTCACTTGAACTGACATGCCAAGAAGATCTTCTGCCCTCATCCAGGATCCACGGAACAGCACCAGCCAGCTTCAGTCCCAGGATTATGCTGAACTGGCACCAGGCAAAACCATAGCCTCATGTAACTGGCAGTGTCTCTCACTCTGAGTGTCTTTCTGAATTCCCTTTTTTTAAATGCATGATTTACTTATTTTTATTTCAAAGACCACGAGATAGAGTGTGAGTGGGAGAAAGAGTGGTCCATCTTCCAAGTGTCAACAGCCAGGAATAGGGCCAGACTGAAGCCAGGAATCAGAACTCCACACAGATCTCCCATGTGGGGTTCAGGGGCCCCCATCCTTGCGCCATAATTCACTGCCTTCTGAGGCACACTGCCAGGGAACTGGTGGGAAGCAAAGAAGCGAGGATTCAAATGAGTGCTCCAATATGGAATACAGATGAACAAAAAGCAGTTTAACCCTCTGGTGTATCTCTGAGTGCTGTGTGAGCAGGTTCCTCTGCTAGATGCCAGCACCCCAGGCACCTGCAGCTCGGACTCTGGGGCTTAGAGACAGGTGGGGAAGTCAGACATAAGAAAGTGCAGTCATCCCTCAGGATCCCCAGTGGAGTGGTTGCAGGCTACCCCAATCTGCAGATGCTCAAGCTCCTTCCTGTAAAGGCCATGGCACTTGCACACGACCTACACAATCCTCCTGTAGCCTGTAAGTCACCTCTGAATGACACACTACCCAATACCGTGTACATGCTGTGCAAACAGTTGTTCCGCTATAGTTTCATGGGATGAGGATGAATCTGTACATGTCCAGAACAAATGCAACACGTTTCCGAATCCACAATTGGTTGAATCTGCAATTCAGGACTGGGAAGGTTGGACGGGAGGACAGAAACTCTGGAAATTTATGGACTTTCGGGTACAAACACACCCTGGGAAGGGTACTCAGAAAAAAGTTTACACTTATGGGCTACAGCAAGAAAATCAAGATTTCCTCTTTCACGATGCCTTGATATTCTGGGCTGAGGCAAGGGAATTAACACTGTCTTATTTTTTTCTGCAAATTCTACTCAAACAAGCCACAAACAATAGGAGAGAGAACTTCATTTGCTCTCCTCATTAAACCAGGATGAGGGGACAACTGGTACTGACTGAAAGCAACTGTGAGTCAGGACCACAGGGTGCCCTTCGGGTTTTCTGGTAAACAGTTTCTTTGCTCGAACAACTCAGAAAGATGCTTCCCCCAACAGTTCTTTAAAAGGCATCCAAACAGCTGGGCCTGCTTCATTGAGCACTTTCATAATTACCGAAGCATCTCTGGTGAGAACAACTATCAAGACTGTTTTGATGGAATTATTTGAGAGTTTTTGCATCTTCTGTATGCTAAATAAAAAAAAATTCCAAGTCAACATTAACACGGTGCACCACCACCTAGGCTGTTGTCTTGATCATTAAAATGAACACAATCCAGGAACTCGCTGTATCTCCAATGCTCTGTGTTCTCCATGGAGTGCTACTCAAGTTCTATTCAAGTAGGGCACGACATTGGCTGGAATCTAACTTGAGGGACCCTCTGCACAGCCTGAAGACTGAAGGAGCCATTCTACTGCTGATGTTGGGTCGAGGAAAGGAAAGGCCTCTTGCACGTGGAGCAAGAGTGGCTCATGTGAGCATACAGGCGCACACTTGTAAATTGCCCCATCCACAGCAAATGTGTGACTCCATCAGCTTGCAAGGTTGGTGGCCTTGTACAGCTTCCTCGTGGCTTCCAGACGCAACACTCCACACAGGTGTTTAACATCCTTCCAGAGCATTGATCTATCTAGACTTTGAGGCCAGAACAAAACACAAAGTAGCCCTGCCTCCCTGAGCCCACCCTCAAGGATTCTGACATACACACATAACATACTGAGAGGCAGCAGTGCCCATCCTTCCACATTACCTGCAAAGCCGCACCACCTGCTCATCGAAGGCTCATGAACCAAGGGGTCCTTTCAAAGCAGAGGCCAACGCACAGTGATGACTGCCAACAGCAAGCAAGAAATTGCTTATCCACACAGCCTCATCTTAGAGAACCAGATCCTGAGTTCTCCACATAGCTGACCAATTGTACCCAGCACCTGGAATGTCATGCCACCCGCACCTGCATCCCAGCACAGGCTGGCAGCATTCACACGGTGTGTGAGACAACACCCTGTGTACTATAGGGCACACAAATTCATTTAACCTTCCCAACAGCCCAATAAAGAACACACTGCCCTACTTTACAGACAGAGAAACTGGGACACAAAGAAAGCAAATAACTAATCCTAGACCGTAGATACAACACTGTCTTACTGGTTCTAGAGTCTGAGCTCTAAGCCACTCTAATAATGCACATTAAAAATTCTAGATATCAGAATGATGCTGCCACCTGTGACACCAGCATCCCATACTGCTGCCAATCCATGTTTTGGCAGCTCCATTTCCAATGCCGCTCCCTATTCATGACCCGGGAAAGCAATGGAAGATAACCCATGCATTCGGATCACGAACATCCATGAGGGAGGTCTGAATGCAGCTCCTTACTTCTGTCTTCAGCCTGGCTCAGCTCTGGCCATCACAACCACCTGAGGAGTGACCCATTCAATGGAGGATCTCTCTGTCCCCTCCTTCTTCCTCTGAAACTCTGTCTTTTAAATAAATAAATGAATCTTATAAAATTTGTATTTTTTAATGTAAAAAGAAAATTAAAATTGTACCACATAAATCTTCCTATGTTAGCCTAAAAATCAATCTTTCATATAAATCAACAGAAATCATGATCACTTGGTCTGGTGGTTATATAAAAATCACCTGTTCTATGTTCCATTTTCCAGAAACATTCCTTTCCAAGTGAGCCAGACAGAACCAGTTTTACCCAAATTCCAAGTGCAGCCCTAAGCACAGTTCTCACCAAGAGACTGTGAAACCAATAAGAACCGGGATGTGCTGCCCCACACAAGTCCAACACGAAGATTATGAAAGTCGGCATTCACCACCATCCAGGTGAGGAAATGAGTAGCAATCAGGGCTGTTTCCTGCCCCAGCCAGCCTCAAATGAACTCCAACATCCATGCAGCCAGCCCTAGGGCCTCCTGCTTCAAAATTCTTGCTTCCCACAGGAAACAGGCCCAGCAAAGAAGTCATTTAATTGAATACAAAAGCTAAACATGTGAGTGGAAGCCTGAGCCAATGCCTTCCATGTTTTGAAATTCATGAAGAATGGGTCCCAGTGCAAACACCAGGAGTCCAAAGTCCAGGAGAACCTTCGGGAGCACAAACACTGAGGCAGCCGGTCAACCCAGAAAGATGCAAAACCTCAAGCCTTGTAAGAGATACAAGGCTCAGAAAAATTAATCACAGGAGGAGATACTTTGAGCTGTATAAAAAAAATGCTCAACATTACTTCTTTTTATATTTGGAGGCATATATTGTCTATTTAAGAATATAGACAAGACTGGAGATAGAATTGGCCTAGCAATTGTAACTACCAGTGTCATCGGGTGGGGGGCAGTGATGTGGGTGATGGACTGAGCCGGACCCTGTACTGACAGGCACACACAGAGACAGGATTGGGGTCACCTCAGATGAGGTTTCTTTGGGGATCCCTCTAACAGAACTGCTGGACTCAGAACTCCAACCACTGGGAGAATTGGAGGATCTGTGGTCTCACTGTAGAGTGCATGTGTCACAACTGGGCCTCCTCAGTGGCTAAGGTGGAGCAGTGGACAGCATACCCTCACGCACAGGGAAGAAATGGCAGTCCATTGGGGCCTGAAGAGGAAATCTGGTACCATAGTGGAGGAAGAAAAGCAGAACAAATTGGTCAACTACCCCCAGCTAAGTGTTGACAGAAAATATCTGGATGAACGGAGACTCTGGGATGGACTGTGTCAGGGAATGGACATTGGAAGGATTTCCTCATCCTTGGATTGGTAAGATCGATAGTATTTCAAAACTACCAGAACCATGGAAGCAGAAACCTTGGAGCACGTTGCACTTTGGGGTTGATATTAGGTGGCCATTTCCCATCCCCGGGTACTAAGGCAACTGAGAGCCTGGGTGTGGCTTCTCCCTTTATCTCCCCCTTCGCTCAGATACAGGAGGAAGAAAGGGAAAATTTGGAAACAGTCTCACTCACTTTTCCCTACTCTATGATCATTCCCACCCTGGTCAGCTATGTAAACATCCTCAAATACAAAAAATAAAACTAAAAAAAACTAGAAAAAGAACTTAGTCCAGAACCTTAGAAGCTATCCCCTTACTAAGAAACACATGGTTGATTTCCAAAATATTAAAATGATATCCAAAAAGAGTTAAGCATTTAGTATTTTTGGTGTATCTAATTCTACATTAGTTTTATTCACAAAACAAACTATGCAGGATACATACACAAGCGTTGTATATTACTAAATGAATGAGATTAATGTGGAAATTGTAAGAGTGGCGTTCGTTTGCATTTATTCCAAGAGCTGATGTAATACAACCACTATTGTGTATATTCTCTAGGGTTTCACAATTCCTGAATTTCCCAATTCTTGATTAAGATACGTTTCCTAAAGCACGAATTATTATGACAGATGCAGAACTTATATTTGACAAGTGCCAATGACTTGCTCACAACTTCTTTGTTGTGATGAGCAAGTTTTCTATATGTATGCCTTGCTATAAATTTTTAAAATTTATCCCGGAAAACACATTATTATTATTATTATTATTGTTGTTGTTTTGTTCAAGGTTTTCCTTTACTTACATTTAAGAAAAGAAAGATAAAATTCCAGATTCCTTATGTTATGGGGTGCAGCCAGTAATAGCCAGCACCCATTGACAGTGGGCAAATAAAATTTGGCTGTGTTCTCTACCCTCTGTCCTTAAAGTGAGTCCTAATAGCAATGGGATGTTAATCCCATCCTCAACCACTTCCCCCATGTCCTAAATTACCCAGGATATTGGAAGTCCAATTAGTCTAGGTGTTTTAGCTACAAACCCAGTTCCTGTTCCTGCCCATCCAAACGAGCACTAATCAACTCCTTAGCCCACAACACTTAGATATTCGCTCCTGCCCACCTGTGACTCACCTATCAACTGAGAGGGGATGGTATTGCATTGTCGTGTAACCACTCCCCTCACAAACCCCTTTAAAAGGCCCATGAAGCAGGGGTTCTCACTCTCTTTCTGGCCAGATGCTTCCATTACTCTGGCACCTCAACTCTTAGCTGACCCATGACAGGTAATCCCCTGAGCATGGTCCCTATGTACTGCTTCGATGAGGCAATGGTTATAATAATGTTGTTTCTGCTTTGTGTACTATCTGGAGTTCCAGGAGGGGGGAGGCCAAGCAGTAGTAGAATGTGGGCAGAGAAGCCAGGGAAAGGTGAATGTCTGTAGCTTTGGAAGTGTGTCCAGGTTCTTTGTAAGTGTGTCCTGGTTATTCGTTGCATGTCTCTTAGGATAACTTATATTGCTGGGGAATCTGGGACATAGGTCTTCATCTTAATGGATGGACTTAAGAATAATGACCATTTGTTTCTTTTGAGATTATGATTGGTTGGATTATGATCGGTTGGGTTGACGTATGGACTTGTGATGTGCTATTGTGCTCTATTATCACCAAGCTTGGTTAATAAAGACTCCTTAATAAGCCTTAGACATGTCTGGTATGATCTTGCTCGCATCCTGCAACACTTAAAACTCGGTTCATTTTTACTCAGTTTATTTTAGTAACTATAGCAACCAATATTTCAACCTGATAAGTTTCTGAGCATATGAACATTTATTATAACACATAATAGCTTCATTTAAAAAACTGAGTCATACGCAACACAACACATGATGCTTAGCTCTGATGTGAGTTTAGGGCTGGCAGGAATCATCAAGTATCTCTATTCCCCCCAGTTCTGCCCCAGCAACTGGTGCTGGGTGAGACACAACCAGTGTTGCTGAAAATGCTCGCCACTGAACAGGCACTTTCCTGATGTACTCGTGACACAACTGTATCCAAACCTTGGAGAATACTCCTCCGAGTGGAGAAGAATTTCAAGATAGAAAAACACTGATGCCAGACATAAGTAAAATAACAAGGTTGCCATCTATATCTCATTTGACTTAAAATTTTGTAGAGTGAAGTCTCCTGTCTCCCAACTCTTAGAAACCCAAGGAAGCCAGAGGGGCAGCACAGAAACTCATGGGCCCTGGCTGCAGCCCCCACCCAGGATTACTCACTCCCACTAAGTGCCTCTCACTCAACCAGCCATTCCTGAACTTGCACTTCCAATATCAGGACCACACTCTTAACAGCAACTTGGAGAAGGATCTGTGTGGAGCATATGGTAGGTTCCTTTCTTCCACTTAAAAAGTGCTCTTCATCTGTCTTATTTTACCAAAGAACTTATCAAGAGAATCCAAGAGAAGAGATATGGGACAAGGCAACAGTCTGGCCACAAATCAGAGGCAGATAGTTCAGATAAAATCAGAAATAGGGACATCCATGTGTAGCAAGCCTCTAAAAACTTCAGTGAGAATAGGAAAAGGAATTGACTCAATGCAACATCTCTCAAGAATCCAACCAAAAATGAAAAACAGAACCATGAAAGACAAACCCGTAAGCAGTAGAGCACTCATATTTGTAAAGGTCAGCCATCCCACCTTGTGCATTATTTCTTAGCTGAATGGTTGGGTCTCCCACAAAAGTCACAGGCTAGAATCGCAGTCCCTGGTGCGTTGGCATAAGGAAGTATGGTGGTATGATTGAGGGGAGCCCTGGTGAATGGGATTAGTGCCCTTGTTGCTTCTGCCATGTATGGTGCCACCTACGAGCCAGGAGCGGGCTGCAAACATGCTTGGTGCTCTGAAATGGACTCCCAGACTTCTGAACAGTGAGAAATGAGTTCTGTTGCTTACCACTCAGCCAGCTTCTGGAATCTTGTTATAGCAGTCCAAGCAGACTAACACCTGCCAACAGCCTGAAATGTGCATTCCATCCCACCATAAAACGAAGAATTGGACTCAAAGAAAGGAAAATCGGTCCGATGGTACCACAGTCCTAGCCATACAACGGAAACGGAAGCCTCTTGTTCGCTTCACCACACTGTTTCCTGCAACGTTTACTGTAGTGGCATCATTTCTGTGTTTTCAGAGCATTTCCTCAGCCCAATAAGCACTTCCTAGGATGACGCTAAGCACCCTGGATTCCAAGTCTGAGAGTCCTCAACCTGGGGGACTGCAGAAAAGAGAGAGAGACCCCTTGTTAAGCAGCCTTAACCAGAAAATCTGAAAGTCGAGGAAGGGCGGCAAAAACAGCAGTTTACAATAAGTTTCCTGAATTGATTAGTATCATTACTGTGGACAACTTCAAAGGAAAATCTCCATGACTCTGGTCTCTGTTCAAGAGTAAGAAGCACATATGAAAAAAAAACTATTAAGTTATTTCATACACTGAGCCTTAAAATTGTATCCTCAGAGTCCAAATTCATTAAGGTATTCGAGAGGCACAGCTGCCTAAGAAACATCAAAATTAATGTACCTTTGATTCCCAGTTGACACTTGGGACAAAATTATCACTTCACACAGGAAGAACTAATGTGCACATTCCGATTGCCAGAATAGGAGGATCTCATTACTGAGTCCACAAACGCTACACGGAAAACGAAACTGATATTTGAGCAGCAAGAGGGAAATCTGCAGACCAATGCTGGCCTCAAGCTGGGGACAGGTGGAATGATGAAAGGGCCAGGCCTCACCTTGACCCTCTACCCTGTTCTGTGTCAGAAGACCTCAGAGTCACTGAGCTGACACCAGAGAGACAGAGTCTGACATCAACAGGAGCGTGCAGGCAACCCAGCTGTGCACTGGCAGAGGCGCTCCTGGTGTGACAGCCTGCGGGGGCCTCCCCTCATCTGAGTGCCGGACAGACCGAGCTCTGGCTCGGACCCTTCTGCAGAGGCCCAGAACAAAACTTTTAGACTTGTCAACGGGATTCCATCTTAGAGCAGAGATGGGAAGATTGACGCCCACCTCCAGAAACACCAATACCTGCTTGCAGGCTGAAGCCCAAGACTCACCTTGTCATTGCTCTAACTGCCGAATCCCATGTGGACCATGCCTGACATGGTCCATGCCATAGCAGGAAAGTCAAGGACATCTCCCACCACCCCACTTCAGCAAGAGAGCTGTTCTAATCCCCTAGCCCATGCCTTCCCCAAGGACAGCAACAAGGAGAGACATGTCCAGGTCCCCACTGAACAAAAATCTGGACATGGGGGTTTCACATGGCCTGGACTCGGGTTTGAGAAACCATGAATTTCTTTTTTTTAAATTTATTTATTTATTTATTTATTTTTAAAATTATATTGTTGACAATCTTTACATAGTTAATTACGGTAAAAAGGTTGAGGGGCTATAGCGAGGTGTTTCCTTTTGTATCTGAGGTAAAGGGGGATATTGAGGGAGAAGCCCCACCCAGTTTCCCACCCACCCCAAGTCCCGGATGTGGGGCATGCTCTGAGATCCTTGCTCAAGTGAGAAACCATGAATTTCAATGCTGCCAATGATACCACTCCCAGCTTTCTTCCCTGTCTGCCTCAAAAACTGTGGCAATATTTACAAACTGGTATTTTTGAGTTTTCCTCAGTCTCCAAGGTTATTACTTGAAAGAGCTCTCATCTTAAAAACATAGTTCCACAACTTAAGGCCTTATAAATTTAGTTCTCTCTCTCACGTTTGGCATTTGTTTGGAGACAATTCCAACACATCATGAAGACAAAACTACATTCCAGAGTGAATAACAGTACAGATGGTTTTGCCTAAAGACTTAACACAGTATTTATTTTCTTAATACTTCCAAGGGTTTGTATATTGTAAGTCAGGTACTGCCTTGCTGAGCATCTCCTAAATGTACAAAATGCACATTTTCCCAAGGAATATTTTACATAATGTTTAGTTGATTTGTGTGTTCTTCTTAAATGTTTTATGTTCCCTTTATGTTTTAACTTTAGCTCAGGTTAGAATCCATTGTTTTTTTTTTTTTTTGGTCCATAAATAGTACATCCTTCCAAGAGTATGAAGGAGACAATAAAAACAGCTACGGAGGGTTTCACTAAATTTTCAGTTCAAGAAAACTAGTGCCTTCATCAAAATTTCAGGCAGTCTGGGACCAACACAGCAGAAAACGCTCTGCTGACAATTACCCATCACAATGTTTAATGAACATCATTGACTGTAGAAGCTTCCACTATAAGCAAACAAGTTGGGCATGGGGGAGCAGAAAGGGGTACCTGTACATGGCTGTTCCACTGCATCTGTAGCTGGTGCCAACTCCACTGGTGATCTCAGCCTTCTTTCCCTCACCCACTCACTTCTTCATTCATCCATTCAACCATTTATTCACTTAGTCACCCTTTTACTAACTTGCTTTCCCACTTCTTCATTCACTTGTTCAATCTTGCAGTGACCAGATACCACAGTGGCAATCAACGATCAGTGATCAGAGCTCTATCAGCAGCCAGGTGGGAACGGGAGTTCACTGGGAGCTCAGGAGGTAAACCCAGGCATAGAACTGCCCATCCTGTTGGTTTGCTTGATTTGACCACAAGCAGAAGCAAAGTGACAGAGCCCAAGAAGGTGGGTGCTGGAACAGGGTAGATTTCATGGATCAGACCCATACCAGTGCCACGTTGGGTACCATTTTGTGAACTGAGGAAAAGGATCTTGGGGCTGGAGGAGCAACAGCAAACCGTCCATTAAACAGAGAGAGAGCACATTTCCAGCTTCACACATTGCACTGGTCCCACAGGGAAGAGTATCAACATGGCATCCTACAGGTTCCACCCAGAGAGGTCCGGGTGGCTACCAGACCTAATGACCACAGATTCAGACCCCCCACCAGTGCCACACTGGGTGCCATTTTCTGCACTGAGGTAAAGGCCTGGGCAAGGATGCAGCGGGGAGAAGGTTTGTAGGAACAGCAGTGAGCTGTGCAGGTGCTGAGCCAGGAGAGAACTCACTTCTGGTTCAAGTTAATGTGCTCATCCTACAGGGAAACAGTACTAAGTTGACATCCTATAGGTTCCACCCAAAATGGGTCTGGGTGGCCTCCACACCACAGTCAGCCAGCCCAGAAACACACCAGTGCCGCCCTGAGCACCATTTTGTGTGCTGAAGAAAAAGATGTGGGGCTGAAGGAACAACTACAAGCTGCAAAGGCATTAAACCAGGAGGGAAGTCACTTCCAGTTGCGTATTACACTAGTCTCACAGGGAAAATAGCACTGACTTGGCATCCTACAGGTTCCACCCCAAACAAGTCTATGTGGGCCTCAGACCTAACAGCAACCAGATTCCAGCAAGACCAGCACTGCTGACAATCCACAGATTGTGTCTCCCTCACAATGGGAACTCCTTGAATTGGGAGAAGGAGAAAGGCTGTGCAAGCAACAGTTCAGCCACACACAGGATCACAGCAAGTGGAAAGTAGTGACCCAGAAGCTAGGGCTATAGAGACTATGGTGAAAACCTAGCACAAGAGCCCAGGACTGAAACTCACTGGAGACATTGGCACAAGTGAATGCCAATGAAGAACTGGGTACTGAACCACCATCAGTAAAATCGACCTGTGGACAAGTGGGCAACACAGCTTAGAAACCAGCCCCAAGGAGAGGAATCTTCTACACAATATTATGGACGCCTCCCCCACAAAGCAGCAAAAGACTCTGTCAACCCCAGAGTTAACTGAAGAAGATATTGAAGAAATGGGGATAAAGAATTTTAAAAACTTGCTATAAAGGTACTTAACAACAAGAAGCACATACAAGAGTTCAAGGAATTTAAGGAATATGTCACACAGAAAACAGCAACACTGAGGCAAAATCAAGCAGTTATTAGAAATGAAGGACACAACAGAGCAAATGAAAAATTGAGCAGAAACTCTCGATAACAGAATGAATGAGGCAGAAGAAAGAATCTCAGAATTGGGAACTATTTCTTTCCACAATGTGGAAACAACAAAAAATCAAAAAGAGGAACTGAGTCAAGCTAAGAACAGCCTTCAAGAATTAATGGACATCATTAAAAGAATTAATGGACATCTTATATTTGGACATCCAAATATAAGAGTTACAGAAGTTCCGGAAGACATAGGTTTAAAAATCTATTCAAGTGGGGCTGTGTATGAGGTCATGTGTGAGGTTGTGCCAGGCAAATGATTCGCTGAGCCCATTACTGTCCCCAGCCAAGACTCTTGCTGGAGCCATGCCCTGCTACCTGCACTTTCTAAATGTGTCCCTTCATTAGCAACATGTCGGATGACACCAAGTCTGAAGATTCACAGTATGAGTTTGGTTGCTATGGTCCTATAGTTGATGTGTATTTTCCATTTGATTTCAATATTGCCAACCAAGAAGATTTGCTAATGTTCAATTTGAGGCTATTCCTGATGCTCAAGATGCTTTACATAAGCTGGACAGAACATGGATTCGTGGCATCAGACTGAAATACAGCTTGCACAGCGGGACCAGGAGACACCAAACCAGATGAAAGGCAAGAAAGAGAGAACCAGGTACAGTTCTTCAGGTTATGATACTTATGACAGATATAGACATTCCAGAAGCCGAAGTTACGAAAGAAAATCAAGGAATCAGTCTTTTTATGACAACTAGAGAAGATCCTACAGTTCTAGAAACAGTAGACCAACAGCAAGACCTTGCCGTGGCAGGAGTCATTCCGACGATGATAGAGTCCAACACACAAACCGACCTTTCTTAGGATCTAAATCCAATTCAAGAGCACAGTCCAAGTCCCAGAGTTTCACACTTCGTTTTGAAGCTTATGGCCCTCCAGCTGTGCATCTGTATCCAAACCACCTCCCTGGTCATGAGGAGGCTGGCTCTTCACACCTTTCAATGTGAGGAAAGAGGTAGGTCTCATTCTCAACCACACTCCCCATTTTCTAGGTGATTCTGCGGTGCCAGGAAATGCAGAATAATTTGGGGAAAGGATCAGTATTAAGCAAGAGGCATCTTTCCGTCTCTGATTATCAGGGTCGCTGACTACAAATGAGGAATACCCTTAACCACTTGCAATTTTTAGTATTTCTCTGAAAGGTCATGCTAAGGCACTAAAGTAACATGTCCAGTCTCATTTCATAATACAGCTGCCAGCTTTTTAAAATCTCAGACTGCTTGCTTATCTAAGTAATTCTGTAGGAAAATGATTCCTTTTAAGAGGAATATTTTTTTATAATTTTGGTTTTAGACACCTAGGCCTTGCTTGTGAAGAACAAAAGCATGGGTTTTAGACACTGCAGAATGTGTCTGAAGGATTGATTCTAGAAACTTTCAATATTTATAGTACTTTTAACTTTCATTTCTTTGTTGTTTCCAGTTTAATGTTCATGTTCTGCTATGTAGTCATTTAATGCTAATTCCTTTAATTCTTTTTGGATTTTTCCAGATTTATAATTTAAACAATAAAAAGTACATTTAAAACTATAGCAATAGTTTGCAGTTCTAGAAAAGAGGAAACCTGTGGAGTTAAACTTTCTATTTTCTTTCTTAGATAAGCTTCTAAAAAGGTATTTTCATGTGTTTTTTTAAACAAATATTGTGTATAACCCTTAAAACATCAGTGTTCAAATCAAAATAAGACCCAGCTTATTTTCTGCTTGCTGTAAATTAAGCAAACATACTATAATAAAAACAAAATGAAAGAAAAAATATACTCAATTAAATAGTAAAAGAAAACACCCTTATTTGGGAGAAAGAATTCAGAAACAAAATACAGGAAGGGTCCAGAACTCCCAATAGGGTTTACCAAAAGCGATCTTAGCCACAACATATGGTAATCAAGCTCTCTTCAGTTGAACATAAGGGAAAATCCTTAAATATGCACATGAAAAAAAACTCAATTGACCTATAGAAGAACCCCAATCAGACTCACAGCTGATCTCTCACAGGAAACTTTACAGGCCAAAAGAGAACAAAGGGACATATTCCAGATTCTAAATCGAAACATTTGTCAGCCCAGAATAACATACCCAACAAAGCTCTGTCTTTGGAAAACTGCCCTACAAATGATATTTAAAGTTGTCCTGTTGGCAGAGAAAAGGAATAGCACCTACCAAAACCAAAGGCAAACATGGAGAACATCCCAATAAAACAACAATAGAAGACTAAATTTAAAACATGAACAACCCATTGCTAAAATGACAGGACCAAATTACTACCTATCAGCATTAACCCTGAATTAAATGGATTCAATTCATCAGTCAAGCATCATAGATTAGAGTATTGGGTCAAAAAACAAAACCCATCTATCTGTTGCCTACAGGAGACACATCTCACCAACAAAGATACGCGGACACTGAAAGTGAAAAGATGCAAAAAGATATTCCAGGATAATAGGAAAGAAAGACAAGCTGGTGTAGCCATTCTTACATTAGATAACATAGACTTTGACATGAAAAATATTAAAAGAGATGAAGGACACCACATAATGCTCAAAGGATCCATTCAGCCAGACGGGATCACTTCACTGGTTTCGTAGGATGTTTTCTTTTTATCTCTAATTTTACTTGTTTTTTTCTCTCTTGCTTTTCTTTGCAAGTATGGCTACAAGTCTGCTTTGCTCATCTCAAAAAATGGTTCTTTCTTGTTGCAATTTGTAGGTTTTTAGTTTCAATTTCATTTATTTTTGCTGTGATTTTATCATTTCTTGCTTCCTGTTCATTTTATAAATGAGTTCTTGAGACACATTATTAGATCATTTATTTGAGATATTTTGGTTTTTTGTAAGCACATGTTAAGAATGTCTCTATAAATACTGTTTTTGCTACATCTCATGGGTTTTGATACTTTGTTTTTATTTTCAATTTTTCAAAAAAAAATTAAATCTAATTAATCTCCTTAGTGACACTTAGGTTATACAGTGACACTGTTTTCTTTAAGAACATTTTTGTTTAATAGCTGAGTAGTATTCCATGGAGTAGATGAACCATAGCTTTCTTATCCAATCCTCTGTTGATGGGCATTTTGGCTGCTTCCATGTTTTTGCAATTACTGTTCTTTGTGGCCAAATGGGCCAAACTGGAAACCATAATGCTAAGGGAAATGAGCCAATCCCAAAAGGTTAAATACCACATGTTTGCCTTAATTTAAGATGATATGATGTTATGTATAACATCTTATGTTATGAATGTTATATGTTGTGTATAAACTAAAATTGAAATGTCAATGAGGTGGTCACAGAAGGTGGCTAGGAACTCGCATTTACTTTTAACATATTGGTTACTCATTACTATGTCAATTAATTCCATAACGATGTAAATTGTTGCTGATGGTATGTTGGAGCTTTTAATTGACTGGGATGATACTCTGCTGGCTCTGTCTTCAGACCAGAAAGGGTATACCTAAGAAGCCGTTGAACTTGACTGGACAATAAGATGCTGGACTCTATGTTTGGTATACGCTTGCAATGGGGGAATCTCAACTGAACTTGAGCTGTGGTTATGCAATAAGGTGGAGGAATCCACCATGGTGGGAGGGTTTGGGGAGCAGTGGGGAGAACCCAAGTACCTATGAAACTGTGTCACATAATACAATGTAATTAATGAATTAAAAATAATAAATAATTTTAAAGAAAGAAAAGAAAAAAACTGGAAAAAAAAAGAACATTTTTGATTTTCTTTTTCATTTCTTCAGTATCACATTGGTCATTCTGTAACATCTTATTTAACTTCATGATGTTGTAAATGTTCTATTTTTGTTCCTGTTGTTGATTTTTTTGTGTGACTTTTCATTTAAGGGGATGTACAGTAACTGTGTAATAAAGACCATCATATCCAGATGTGAGGATACAATGCAGTATGCATCTCTATTTACAAATCATAGATGGACTCCCAATGACACTAGTAAATACATTTTAACAATAGGATGCTGGACTCTCTGCCATTGTCCATGCCTGCAATGTCAGGACACAATTAAATAGCAGAATGATGGACTTATGACTATTTAAGAAGGACTATACTATTGTACTAGTATAAGGGGAGAATCAGTGTGTGGAGGGGAGAGGACTTGAGGAGAGATGGGGAGAAATCCAGAGTCTATGGAACTGTATCAAATAATAATAATAAAGATATGAAAGTAAATAAGTAAATTTTTTAAAATACGCATTGAAAACAGGAGAAAGGTTGCACTACAGGAACGATTTCATATATTTTTTTTTTACTTAAAATGTCCCAACGTGCTTTGTCTCTTTATCAAGCTCTTGTGGCTCAGGCTGACTTCTGTGGTTTTGTGTTTTGGTTGGATTCTTAGGTCTGAGGCAGACTGCTTTCCAACAGTTTGTTCTTGCACTTGGCAGAAGTACTGACTTGTCTCATTGATTTCTTGTCATCACTGAATGTTAACTAATCTTTATTAATGGACTAGACAATGAGACTTCTCTTGATCTTAACCTTTATTACTAAGGTCACTTATTTTATAAATATATCATTTTTTTGTTTTTTTTTTGTTTTTTTTTATTTGAAAGTCAGATATACGGAGAGGAGAAGAGACAGAGTGGCCACAATGACTGGAGCTGTGCCAATCTGCAGCCATGAGCTTGGAGCCTCTCCCGGGTCTCCCATGCAGGTGCAGTGTCCCAAGGATTTGGGCCGTCCTTGACTGCTTTCCCAGGCCACAAGCAGGGAGTTGGATGGGAAGTGGTGTAGCCAGGATATGAACCAGCATCCATATGGGATCCTGGCGCGAGGAATTTAGCTGCTAAAGTCAAGGGTCCCTCTAGTGGGGACCAGAACTTGAGGTGTGATATCCGTGCCCAGAAGAAATTGGGACCAGGGGATGTAAAGGCAAGATGAACCAATGCACACTTCATTGAATTTTACTGGACAACTTATACCATGATTTTGGCAGAGCAAGCAGGCGGATAAAAGTTACTAGCTAACTAAACAGCAGCATACAAGTTACTCTAACAATAGATCACAAGGGATTTGGAAAACAATCACCAGGTCTCAGGCAATGGGATAAGTAAACATGAGTTACAGGAACCAATACCAGTAAATAAACATATCTAACTAGAAAAGGAATCTAACAAAACTTTGTACTCAGATATGTTCAGACCATAATCACTAAAGGAAGGAAATGACAGTGAAGACACCTCGCACCTGTCCAGGCACGCTTTCTCAACAAGGTGGCCCACAATCTCAGCAGGAAGTCTGCTTTCTGCCTAATTCTCAGTCTGCCGAGAACGTTTGATATTCGGGGTCCTTAGACATTTGGTGGTCTGATTCAGAGGGCAAATCTCCATAATTAGCAAATCCCAACAGCTAGACCAACTGCACTGGGTCCATAAGGTCACTTATTTTAAACATAAGTCATTTCCACAGATGCACTCAAGTCCCTTGGCTAAGATAGCGTGGTGTTTGCATGGAGTGTGCACAAGGCTACTGGGAACTTTAAATCACCGTAAAGCTGTGTAATTCCTAATCCGATAGAAATGCTAAGTAAACAGGTGTGCATTTAGGGAATAATTACAAGTGCAGAAGCAGTTTTTTCCTGTTCCTTCCATTTTATGATTGGTCGAATTCACAGGTGCAAAAACCACACTGGGCCAACTGCATATTTTTAGAGACCCCTTCCTCTGATGGTCTCAGGGTCTTAGCATTCTTTTTACTCAAAGGAGAGGTATGGGGTTGTTGGAGACAGGGGAGCACAGGCTTGTTTATAACGAGCTCCTGGGGTGGGGGTCTGGAGTCCAGGAGAAAGCCGTGACCTTACAAGAGGAAGAGAAAACTCCAGGGGTTTAGATGGGCAACATCCAGACCATGATCTATGTAAGGCCTTATCAAGGCAACCTGAAGAACAACTCAAAATTCAGTCTACGGTAGGCTGGTTTTTAAGCTGATTGGTTTTGTGGCCCATGAACGATGTCATTAATGCCTAAACGTCCTTGGCAGGAAATGGTTTGACAGGAGAAAGCAGGGAACTACTGAGAGCTGGGAGGGAGAGAAGGCAAGAACAAATCCAGCTTATCCTCACTGCTGTGCGTGAAATGCTCAGGCTTTCTGCGGAGATTACAGATGCCACAGGCTAGAGAAAGAGACTACAGTGGAAAACCCTCTGTCCATAATCCAGAGCCCTGGAGGACCACAGGATGGGCCTGCCTCCTAAGGGCACTAAGAGAAAGATGCCTCATAGCATATCCAGTATCCACACGACACAACACCCTGAATGCACGTAAGCCTGTTGAGAACAAGCACTTGGGCCAGCAGCCCAGTGGTCTCTGCTGGCTGAGGTGCAGCCGCCCTCATTAGCCAGGGAGCCTTGGGAACTGGAGTGTGAGCAGGCTGCCTTGCCAAACTCACTGCACCCAGCACGTCTGGGGTGACTCACTGCAATGCACTCCTGCTGGCTGAGTAATCCTCACCTCCAGTTTGTCCGGGCTTCAAAGGAAACCATGAGAAATCCCAGGAGCAAAGCGTGCTGCTGCTGGGTGGGGCTCCTGTGAGCTGAAAGGCAGGTGGCCCAGGAGCACAGACCCCACAGGGCCACCAGCTCCTCCCCAGGTACTTCTAGTTAAGCTGTGGTGTTTGGCAGAGCAGTCTGTCCCTAAAAATCTATGACTCAGCTAAGAGTACTCTCAGACGCCATCGTCCTTCCTTTGCCTCTCTGATCTGGAAGATCAGATCTGGGCCCCGCCATCAGCCACGTGCTTGCAAACAGTGTTGCCTGTACATTAACTCCGGTCCCTTCCCATCTCCCATTCAGATTTCAAGAGCAAACAAAGGTCCCAATTCTCTTTAGAACAGTGCAGTTCATTTGATGAGGAAAATGTTTACTTCACAGGGTGCAAAGGCCCAGAGATTCACTCCTCCTATGTTTCCTTCCAGTTCGTTTTTGTCTAAAGGAGTGACTACTTCAGAAATGACCTACTGAAAACCTTAGCAAAGCAAAACTACACCTGCCAATTACCAGACAGGTATCAAAGCATCCTTCATAGAGGTCCAAGAAAACAGCATCTGTGTGAGCAACCACGGCTGCCAGTCTGTCATTCACTGTGTTTCTGCTTTTGACTCTCTGCTCCATTCTGAGCACCTCTCCGGGTCCCAGGCATGGCAGCCATGCAGGAATCTGGAGGGGAACCTTCAAGTGCTCACAGCACCCTGGGCTCTGGCATGCTCTGGAAATCAGAGCTCCTGCAAAAACCCAGAAAACCTCCTTATTTTCATTGCTTTTTCATCATTCCATCCACACGTAGCTTCTTTTTATTCTCCATATACAGGAAAAAATAGAAAAGCTTAACTGGAGGGGACTCCCTCAGCTGTCAGCTCTGCACCCCAACTCTGGGCAATTGTGAGCACAGGGTAGGGCCTTGGTAGCCTCTCAGAGAACAGAGAAGTGGTCTGCCCAATGGGGCAGCAATGTCACCCAGGACAGAGCCCCAAACAGACTGCTTGCTGGCTTTGGCCAAGCTTTCCTTCAGCACCTAGAGAGGCAGTCCCGGGGACAAAAAACACTCACTGGCTGCTTGGGGACAGGTCTTTCTGTAGCCTGTCTTTATATAGTTAACCCTTGGGTCACTGAATCCTTTTTAAGATTTGTTTAGTTTTATTAGAAAGTCAGATATACAGAGAGGTGGAGAGACAGAAAGGAAAATCTTCCATCCACTCCACAAATGGCCGCAATGGCCGGAGCTGAGCCGATCCAAAGCCAGGAGCCAGGAATTTCTTTCCAGGTCTGTGGATCATCAAAATTTATCTAGAGGTTGCTTCTCCCCAACTGTCCTTGAGTTGTGTTCCAGCCGTATCTCCTGGGCTGGAAGCATGGATCATCGCAATATTTCAGTCTTTCAGGGGGCCTTTAAAACTGTGTGGTCTGCTTTCTTGGGCCAACGAGCCACCTGCATCACCTGTCTTCAGGATAAAGAAACCAACAAGCAGGGGAAAGACACTCAGGATCTCCTTTGCTCAGCTTTGACCTTTTCCCATTTTGGAAACGGCTTCTGGTGAAAGCATTGAGTACCTTGGTTCATGTTTCTAAACAAAGCTCTCACCATCATCTAAGAGTATGTGAAAAAATAACCATAACAGAATACACCACAACAGGCACTGACCCAGGAAGACTTTTTCCCATGCCCAGGGTGTATCTCGGAAGAGGAGACCTGGAAGCCACAGACAGTTCACATCCATGACAAGTGCTTCACAGGGAAATCTTTGTAGGTCAAGGCACCGTCTAGGCATTGCACCTCTCAGTCCTGGCCTTGTCCGGCAGAAAGACACCTGCGCTTTAGGCCCAGAAGAGTAGCTCATTAATAGCAGGTGCAGGTAATGACCTGAGGCAGATAAGCAGTTAGCTTAGGGACATGAGTTGGAAACCACACTTGCCCTATCCTATGTAATTCTAACCACCAACTGTCAATCAAATGACTCCTTCCCAGCAGACACTTCACCTTACCTTGTACCAGAGGGGGAAATATCATGTAGTCATGGCCCTTTCGAACCTCTCAGAGTCCATGCCTCCAAGGACTCTCTCTCTCTCTTCCTGGGGATGCAAACGGTAGACAGAAACTTTTCTCCTGCCTTTCCCTTCCTGGCTCATTCTATCCCTGAACATGGCCCATGTGGGCGTGATTCCCTCACCATTTGCAATAAACTTTGTAAGCCCTAGTTGCACCTTACTTAAACTACTTTTCAAGTCAATAAATAAGGGGGCCAAACGCAGATCACTACAGTAACACTGCAGTCATAGTCAGTTTCCATCAAAGAAAGAGATGAGCACCACCCTCCCCTGAAACAGCCCCTTTATTAATCATGAGAAGTTTAAGCCCAAATATTTCTAATGCTTGTAAGAGTGGGCCAAAGTGAACCCAGCCCACGGCTCTCTACAGAAAGGACAATGCACATAGGAGACCTGCTCCTGGGCAACTGGGTCTTCCTGGTCAAGCAGTGGGGAGAAGGGATACTCCTTCACGGGGTGACTGTGTGGATGCCGTGAGAATGACGAACAGTCTGACCAACGCGGTCATCAAAGCCCATACTCCCTCATGGATGCCTGGACTACACTGCTTCAATCTTCCACGCTAGACATGCAGGGCCCTCCTGTCCCTGCAGCAGCATGGCCCACATCCACAGAGCCTTTCAGGTCCAGCTGGGGCCCTCCTCCCAGGAACTGCTAACAACACACATTACCAGGTGAGCAGGTGGCCCATGTGTCGCATACACCTGTCTTCCTGGTCTCATTCACACAGTCCATTCACTCTCAACAGGGCCCTTTCATGCATTGTACCTGGCCACGTTAGTCACCTAACACACATAAAAAGCATCTGCCTTGGCCCCTAAAGGTCATAGCCTGAGGAAACAGGAAGGAGTGTGGGAGAAGAAAGACCATGTGGCTAAGATTCTTGGACCACTTCTCTTTAACTGCTGGCTTTCTGCATAAGCACGCATCTGGAGGGAGGCCTCTCCTGCAATGACAAATCTGGAAAGCACAGGTTAGATGGTCTCCCCTCTCCCCGCAAACTGTGTCTCACTGATCTGGTTGCAAAGCTCCACTCAACAAGATACAAGGCCAATGGCAGCCTGACAGGCAAACAGCCTAAACGGTAGAGTGAAGCTTCCCAAGGTTCAGCCACCGTCCCCTCAAGCCAAGCAGACTTGGGGGTACACTGAGAATGAAGCATAAGGTGCAGGGAACTCAGCTAACAACTCAACCACGTTTGCCTGGGCCCTTCAGAACTTCTGCTAATGAGTAGGACTGCTCAGCAATATTTACTTACTCCTCTGGCCAGAGACCTGACACAGACAGATTTCCCTGGGAAGTTAGATGTCATAGGAGAACTATCTCTGGTCAATAAAGACATGAAGGTGAGGCGAGTGCAACATTCAGGCAGAACCTACAGTGACCAGTGTGCCACCTGCCAATTTTCTCTCAGTAGCCTGTGACCTGGGAGACATCAGCAAGAATGAGAGTTCCTCTCTTCTCAGAGAAACTTTAGGCAGATATGCAAAAGGAGTCATCAGTGTCTCAGCTACTGTCAGTGTGGGCTCTTTGATGCTAGAGCACAATGAACCCTTGTCTCACCAACATGATGATGCTTTGCATAAAACAGGAACACCTACTTGAGTGGTCTGCGCCCTCTGGCCCATCATTCCCCAGAACTACTTAAAAAAAAAAAAAAAACAAAACACCGGATCCATGATAACATGTGGTCAAAGAAACTTAGAAAAAGTGCTAATTTTATCTCCCTCCTGAAAGCCCACACAGTTTAGGTGCTACGAATCCTGCAGTAAAGAAGCAGCTTCGCTTTAACCAACTCCTCCACCCCAATTAATGTGCTCTTCACAGCAAACCTACAGTGAGACAGACATGACTGCAGTCCATTCAGAAAAGTACATACAGATGTCAAGACATGAACATATCCTTAACAGCCAATCAGTAACAGGAATCCCAGTGGCCTATCATTACCTAGAATCTCATGCTATACCTGTTGTGGTATACTTTATGAATAGTTGGTTTCCATTACGCTAAGGGAAATGAGCCGATCCCAAAAGGTTAGATACCAGATGTCTGCCTTCATTTAAGATGCAATGATGTCAGTCTGGACAATAGTACCTGTAAGTGGCAATATTATTACAAACTCAAACAGCCTGTATCACACACAATAAGATATTGTGATGTAACCAATGAACCAGCAATCAAGGAAAGACAGACTTCCTGTAATCTACATCAAAGAACCGAAAAGCCTGATAGGCTTTTAATACCTCATGTTATTCCGTAATGGGTAGGGAGAGCAGAGAAATCTTCCACCTTCTTAGAGTGTGTGAGGAAGATGTTAAGTATAACCTATCAAGAGTCTAACAGAAAACTCACAGACAGCAGACTCGAACCTGCATTAGACATAAGCAAAAACTATAAAGGTATACAATGGGTTCCAAGAGCAACCTTGACAGCCCTTTAACTGGAGGTCATATGCCCAGAGCAGAGGGGGACCCCAGAGTGGTATAGGAGGACAGGAAGAGGCTTGTATCCCAACCCTGGAGACTCCTGGATCCTCACCAAGGACTACCAGTAAGGGCACCAAGGGCTATATCCCAGCTGCTAAGGAGATTACAGGGAACTGGAGAGCTCTCACAGGCCAAGAACTTAGAGGTCATCCATTCCCTATCAGAATTCCCACACAGGATGGAAGCAGCCCAGATCCTTCCTCACAGGATCTAATGTCATCAGAACAACAGCCAGGAGCCCTGAGCAGTCCTCAGAAACAGAACAGTAAACTTCCTTCGGGACTCAGGAGGGGAGCTTTCTCTGGTCCTAACTCAGTTCCAACTTTGGCTCCCCACCCTCTCTTGCAATGACCATCAGGGTCGCTCCGGAACCCCCACCCCAAAATTAGATCAGATAAACAGAGACCAATAAGGAAAGTTTAAAACAGACAGGAAACAGTCAGTTTGGATTCCCCTATACCTAACTAGGTAGGATACAAAGATTAGTTACTCCTCACTAAGGTATTGAAGATTTCTCTGCACATCCCTCCTAAAACTCTTCTACTCCTCAACTGTTAACATATGGTTTGTTTGAGGTATAAACCTGTTTGGACTATCCTAAATTTCGTGTAGTTCAGTAGAAATCACACTTGAATACTTTAAGCTGCTAAATATATAAATGAAAATAGACACAAGACAGCTGAATAGTACCATGCAACTATTTCAAGGTGTATAGCAGCCAGTTGTGTATAAACTAAAATTGAAATGTCAATGAAGTAGTTATAGGATGTGGTTAAGAACTTGCATTTTCGGGCCCGGCGGCGTGGCCTAGCAGCTAAAGTCCTCACCTTGAACGCCCCGGGATCCCAGATGGGTGCCAGTTCTTATCCCGGCAGCTCCACTTCCCATCCAGCTCCCTGCTTGTGGCCTGGGAGGGCAGTCGAGGACTGCCCAAAGCCTTGGGACACTGCACCCGCATGGGAGACCCAGAAGAGGTTCCTGGTTCCCAGCTTCGGATCAGCGCGCACCGGCCCGTTGTGGCTCACTTGGGGAGTGAATCATCGGATGGAAAATCTTCCTCTGTGTATATCTGGCTGTAATAAAATGAATAAATCTTTAAAAAAAAAAAAGAACTTGCATTTTCTAACATATTGGTCACTCAGTACCATTTCAAGTAACTTCATGATGTTGTAAATTGTTGAAGTTGTGTAGGGGCTTTTCATTGGAGGGGATGATATTCTGCCAGCTCTACTTTCAGACCAGCGATGGTTTCTCAATAAAATTGTTGAATTTATCTGGACAATAAGATGCTAGACTCTCTGCATGGTGCATGCCCGCAATAAAGGAATCATGACTGACTATGATCTGTATTACTGTGACAATGTGGAGCAATTCAACGTGGGGGGAGGGTTTGGGGAAGAGTTGGAAGAATCCCATAGCCTATGAAACTGTGTCATAAAATGAAATGAATGTAGTTAAAAAATGGTATATCTGTTGTAGGAAAACCCTTGGCTACTATTACAACGAAACACACTATCACTATTTGATTTAGTAATCCGACCACGGAACTATTGATCCAAGTGAAATGGAAACTTAGGTGTATATGAAAACCTTTATGTGAATGTTTATGGTGGCTTGTTAACAATTTCTCCAAACTGGAAGCAACACCAATGCTATTCAATATTAAACAGATATGCAAAGTGTGGCACACCCTAACAGAAGAGTATTATGCAGCAGAAAAAAGGAACAAGCCATTCAAAGACACAAAAACATGCTATGCTGAGAGAAACCAGACTCCAAAGTGACATGCAACCTGCCCCTATTCATTGAGCATCCTGTGTACTGCATGACTAAGCAACAGAAGGTCAAGAAGTGGCTGCCAGAGACTGGGGAAGCAAGTGTGAAGGCAGTCCCAGGCTGGCAAACCACAGGCTTGCATGTCACGCAGCTGCGACTGTGCAAACTCACACATGTACATTCTACTGGGTGTAAGTTACACTGCCATAAAAACAGGTGCTATCAACTCAACTCCAGGCATAAAACCCAAGGCTTGGTTGCATTAAGCCATCCTCTAAGTATCAAGGAAGTTCCATTGTTCAGCCAAGATGATCCGACACTGCTCAAAAACATAAGGTCGGTGAATCACCCTATTCAAAAAGGAATAGACAGACCGGGAGGAAGGGATAGGGCTTACTTCCAGGTTCTTCAAAAAGTCGTGGTAATACAGATTATGAAAAACCTATGCATGGATTTCAAACTTTAGGGGCAGGCCCTTAGCCTGGCAGATGAGGTACTAGGTTGGATGCCTGCACCCCACACTGGAGTGGCTGAGTTGGAAACCTGGCTCTGCTTTCTGATAATATGCACTTGAGGAAGCAGCGAGTATGTGCCCGTTCAAGTAGTTGGGTACCTACCACCTGGCATATGAGACCTGGGTTGAATTCTCAGTTCCTGACTTCAGTTTGGCCTAGCTCTAACCAAAGTGGGCCTTTGTGGAGTAAGCTAGCAGATGTGTATATTTATTTATTAAATAAATGAAATGTAGAGCTTTTGTGTGAAAATAGACTTATCTTTTAATTCCATTTTCCACAGAGTTTTTGAGGTCCCCTCCTACTCATCTCCTTTTTTGATAAAAGCTCACATTATATCTAACATAATGCAGAGTGAAGCACCAATCCTGAAGGCATTCAAAGATATGGTATAATTACCTCTGTTTAAAGGAAGGCAAACTAGGACTCAGAGACATAAAGCAATTCAGCCAGGTAGTAAGCGATAAAGCACTAACTTGAACCATATCTATAATTCAGCAGCTCGTCTATATCACTTTCCACTCGGACGGCTAAAATCAATAAGGCAGATAATGGTACATATTGGCAAGGATATGGAGAAATTGAAATTCGCAGCCTTTGGGGGAGCAAGTATAAAACAATGCAATCACTCTGGCAAGTCCTAACAATGAAAAAGACTTACCATAGGAACTTGCTATTCCACTCATAGGTACCCCCTCCAAGAGAGATATAAACAGAAATGTACATTACACGCAAATAGAGCAGTCCCGTGGCCATCCTTCAATGAATGTCTAAGTGGACAGACACAATCATGTAAAGGAGGATGACTCAGTGACATGAAGGACTGGATGTTCTTGCATTTAATGTGGTGATGGCTTTGTTTCTATGCACACACGGAAAGCCACTGATTTTCACAGATTCAGTGGGAAAATGATAAGGTATGTGAGTTGTATATCACCAAAGCTGCTTTTTAAATGGCATATACTCACATAAACGGATTTTAATTTTTTTGCATTCAATCAATTGATCATTCAATTCCATTTTCTGCAAACCTTTCTGAAGTGCTCTCACAGAAAATTCTACATTACTAAAAACTAGTAAGACGAGAGCAAGGAAGTGAAGATCTAACACAACAAATAAATCCCAAATGCTTTGTAGTTGTCTTTAGAAAGCACAGTTAAGACTTCATTTGGAAGCAGACTAAATATACTAATTATATTTTTACTTAGGCTAATGTTAAAATTAGTATTCAGGTCTCAGCCACATGTCAGCTGAAGCGTAGGGAGCCAGCCTACTTAACTAGCAGGTGGCAAGACGAGCCCCTCCACCGAAAAAAGAAACGAGGCATAAACCCCCATGGGAAAAATCAATGAACAGATAATGATATGCACTCTTGGTAGATCTTTCTGAGGCTGGCTAAATAAATAAATAAATAAATCCAAGCACTCCACACTGCAGTATGGGTGAGATTTGGTCTGAGGCTGCCAGAGCTAACCTGGTGATAACTGCATTAACCTTCTCCCAGGAGAGTTCTTTTTTGATTGCAACACACTTGTCAAAATGTCATCGAATTAGCTTGCCTCTCCCACCCCCACCCACCAGTTCCTTTCAGGGACAGACCAAAGAGCAATAATTAGAGCAGGAAATAGCCTCTGGACCAGTAACTACGGCGCTTGACAGTTCAGCGAGGCCTCTGCACAGATGCTCTGGCCAGCTCCTGCAGAGGGAGAAGGGGAGGAGGCCAACCCCTGGAGACCTCCTCCCAGTCAGAGCAGAAAGCAGGAATTGTGTGTCCCAGAAGCCGGCTCTGCCACTCTGTCTAAATGTTGGCATTCAAGAACACTGAGGATTAATTACACATAACGAAGTGCCATTCTGTCTTGCACAGTTCAACCTAACTCTACCATGAATGAGTCTGACATTTCCTGCCTTCCTCCCTGCCTGCCCCTTAGCTGACATGGCAAAAATCCCCGAGAGGGATTCTTATTGGCCACTCAGCTCCTAGGGGCGTGAGAAATTGAGCGGGCCTATTTTGTCTCCTCTAAAAATAACCATATTAAATATATACATACACAGCATGATTATCAGCATTTAAAAAGGCAGGAGACTAACCAAATTGCCAGGTTAGGTCGACCATATCATCAGAGCTGTACAGCTGGCTCCCTACTGCATCTTCCTACTGACGCTGGAAGGCAGAGCATTTGTAATGGCTCAAGTTGTTGGGTTCCTGCTATCCACACAGGAAAGCTGGATTGAGTTCCTGTGTCTTGGCTCCCTGCTCCTACATCAAGGGCAATTAGAGAGTGAACCAGAACATATAAGTTTCTTCCATCTCATTCTCCGATTCTCAAATCAAGTAATTAACTAATTCATTAAAGGCAGGACCTTCCAGCACATGCCATAACTTGGATGGACATTAAAGATCTATGCTATATGAAATAAGCCAGATTCAAAAGGAAAGAAAAATGGTATGACTGCAGTTACAGAAGACATGCAGATATTGCAATCATATCTTGTTTCCTGGGTGAGGCTCTGCTGATTCTGGTACAACTCCAAGGAGCAAGTTTCTTACTACGTCTAGGAACTGGCGTAGTAAGTTATTGCTCAGGAGTGTGCCTTTTAAAGACAAACCCCCTAATCCTCAGCTCCTATTCAAATCACCCCGCCACACTCTGGGTCACTGTCCACCTGCCCCCCATCACCTCAGGGCCAGACTGACAAGCTATTGCGAGCCAGAAAACCCCAAGAAGACAGTGTCCCAGATGGAATCCTCGAACGAAACAGACAAACAAAACACTAGTGAAAAACCAAAGATACATAAACAGACTATGGACATTGCTTAAGGCTTGGAATGTTCCTTATCAATGCATGCAGTTAACTGGAGGGGAATGGAAAAAGCGAAGTATCCATCCACCAATGGGTAAAAAAAGAAAATGTGGTACGTAATGCAATGGGCTGTTACTCAGACATAAAAAAAAAAAAAAAACGATGAATTTTTGTAATTTGCAGCAACATGGATAGAACTAGTGGTTATTACACTGAGTGGCATAAGCCAAGAAGATAAAGACAAATATCACACAATCTGATTAATACGTGGATTTTGAGATGTAGATGGTGGTTACCAGTAGCTGAAGAGGAAGAGAGGAGAAAGAAAAGTAAAGAAGGAAGGAGAAAGTTTGATTTGATAATATGAGGTTCTATCTAAACAGCAGTGAGTAGTTTTGAATTTTTATTGCATAAATAAGATTCCTGTGTTGTATATTTCTCTATTTGAGAAAACTGAAAAGATTGGGTTTTAGATGGTTTCACTGTAAAGACATGCTACATACCTAAAAGAATAAATGTATTTACCCATATTTTTACCCTTAGATATTATGCAACATATACAAGGAAACACAGTAGCCCCATAAATATGTATGTACAATGTCAAAATTTTTAAAGCTTAGAATAAAAACAATAGGGGAAATCGGTATTTAGAAATAGCCCATACTAAAAAGTGTACTTTAAAGGTGCCAGGCTTCTGGCAGAGAGCTCCCCAAACCCTGGCCACTCTCTGAGTAGCAGAGATGCCAGCCAGATCTTCCATTGTTCTATTTGATCTGTGACTCCGGTTCCTGATACACTACTCTCATCTCTTGGCATTTCTTAGGGGACAGGAATGTCTTTTCTTCTAAGGAGGTAACCCTTGGTGGGCTCTCAAATAGAGCTGGTTACCAGAAACACCACGTCACAACTAGAAAGTTCAAACACTCAGTGCCAGTCCCTACTCCAGGATGAACACTTGAGTGAATAACTGACCATGTCCACATGATGTAGCCTTGTGGCCATACCAGGACCAACCCCACTAGTCAGGAGCTCCTTCACTTGGGGGCCTTCCAAACCTTGTCGTGTGTGCCTCTTCATCTGACCATTCACCTGCATCTGTAATCCTTTCTTAACAAGACAAATTAGTAAAGATAACTTTTCCTGAGTGCTGTGAGACATTCTGGCAAATGACCAATGTGAGGAGGGTACCATGGGAAGCTCTGAGTTCTTGCATAATTTAAAGCAGAACTGAACCCTCCTCCTGCAGGATCTGCAGGTAGACAGACTCAATTGTAAAATCTAGTATTGGTCTCCATGGGGAAGTAGAGGATTTCTCATTGTGACATCACCCACGCCTCACCATCTTGTGTGAAAGGTATGTGTACTATTTGGAGTGCCTGAAGAGGATGCTGGTTGGTTCTCCAACGCAGATGACATGCGGAGAGAGAGCACTCATCGCCAAACATTTTCAGATTAACAAAAGATGCTGTCTACAACACAATTTATTGCACCTGCTTATTAATGAAACAACAAAGTCCTTGAAGGATAAGCTTGGAAAATTTAACACCTGCCACCAGCACATTCCTGCAGGTTATGACAGTACTTCTGACGGTATTATGTGCAAGTGGCTCACTATTTCCTAAACAACGTAATCCACAAAATGATAATTCAGCCGTTAGAGACCATCTGTAAGTATCAGAAAACAGCCACAGTGTCCTTGTCTGGGTATCACCTTCCCACAAAGAAAAAAACATAAAGTTGAACCCACTCTCTTGCCTAGCCCATTATCAATGGGTGGAAAAATCTCAGACTCCCAGGTGTTGTGGGATGTTCTAGAAATGAGAGTTACCAACATGGAAACCTACTGATAACAATGACTGCAGACACACAGAGATCCAGGCCAGAGCCTCCAGCCCCCTAAAGGGCCAACAGTGGTCACCAGAGTGAGGGGAATTCCAGGAAGGAGGTGATGATTTCAACTGGTGGAAGGGAGACTCACACTGGACTCAAGTGACTGCAGAATTCTGGCATTTACAGAAGAGTAGACAATACAACAGGCAGAAGGGAGTTGGTCCACGAAGCCAGTGGCCATGGCCAGGCAAGCACACCCAGGAGCACCACCATGGATGGTTCCCAATGTCTTCAGTATCTCCACTCTCGGAATGCCAGTCACATGTGTTGTTTTACTTAACGGTGACTTTTTCAATATCTTACTTTAGTAACTTCCTGAAATGCATGTGTGTCATTCACCTTCCCTCCCTTCACTCAATCTCAGCCAACAGCCACCACTGTCCTCTCGGGTACTTCTCCCACATCCTCAGCTCCCAAAGCCTAGGTGGGCTCCACTCATTGGAAACTGGGGGACCTTGTCTAAGCCAATGACTGCCCCAGCAGCCAGCTCCCACATCCAATCACAATAAATCTTGCAGGTTCTAGAGCTGCTCTAGAAATCCTCAGAAAACAGCACAAAGACCCTAACACCATCCTTGCTCCTGAGAAGACACCATGGAGCATCCTTAAGTGAGGCAGGCCCAGGGCTGGCAAAGAACCAAGTCCTGATCTTTTGTTACCTAAGCCACTACATCATTTCTTTTCTTTCCTTGGTCTGGCTAATTTGAGCAGTTGTCTCTCACAAGTGTCAAGACCCCAGTTCCTTTCCATCAGCAGCCATTTCTCTTAACGAAGCCAGAGCCTCCTTAATGACAGGAAGCATGTCACACACATCTGAGTATTCCCCAAGAACCAGTACAGTGCCTCCTACTAAAGTAGCAGATGCATTGCCCATGAAGAACTGGGGTGGAGGAGAACAAGAAAAATCACAAGAAGAAGCAGTGATCCAGGACAAAACAATGAAGAACCAAAGGCTTAAAGAGAGGCTGCTGCTAAAGCTTGTGTTTGACTTACAAGGTCAGTGGGGTCCACTTCAACAGAGGACCGCAAAGTACCACACTCATCTAGACATTTTACCCCATGTGGCTGGGATTCTCCAAGCGCTGCAGATACCACAGACTAAACAGCCAACTTGCATAATTACAAGTGACCTTAGCTTTGAAATAGTTGGCAGGGTCAAGTATAAAATGAGCTTAATGATCTGACACGGCTGCCTTTACATTAACTATTACAAACACACACACACACACACACACACACACACACACACAGAGTTACATTTTCTCTACCCTCCTTCTGCAGATACTGACAAGCAAATCTTGCAGCTGGGTTTATGAACCTGTGATTCATATAACAGCTTCAATTTTGGGACAATTGCTTCTAACATCTATAATGATAACCTGATTTAACCAGAGTTGAAAATAACAAGATTATCATTATGTACAAAACCTGTGTAAGTTTAGTTCTGTTCTTTGAGACAAAATACTATTCTCATATTAAAATTCTATTTTGGTAATTCACTGTGGCTAGCTGCAACCACAGAAAGTTTTGGAACAGGGGATCTCTCTAAAAGAAACCTGAAACTAACTTACAAAAATAAATACCAAAGTCAAGTCCGAGATGAACCCACAAACTTGTTCCTATTCATGTTTGTCAAATCTGTAGGAAAGGTGTCCTCTGATTTTCTGAATTTAAACAAGAAGCTAACAAGCCATTTTTAGCTGGCTAACCCACACTGGAAACATCCCCATGGCCTCAGGCCTGTTCTGACCAGGCTGAGAAGCCCTCCTGATCCCCAAGGAGAAGTCAGCTTGGTTTGTTTGCACACTCCCACACAGTAAGAGACAGAGACAGAGACACACACACATACACGCACAGAAAGGAGAGAGATTCATGCACCATTCATCTGCCTACAGCTCACCACAGCTAAGGCTGGCACAAAGCCAGAATTCAGGAGCTCCATATAGGTCTCCCATGAGGGGGGCAGCAACCCAGCCATTTGGGCCATCCGGGTTGCCTTCCAGGGTTTTCAACACCAGGGAGCTGGAGTAAGGAGCCAGATCTGTGTATGGAACTCAATGACTCCAATGTGGTAAGCACTAAACTAAGTGACTACCCTTGATCAACCTTTACATTCCTTTATATAAAAACCTCTGGGAAAACGCATTCAGCTCAGACTTCCTGCTGGCATCATAGGTCTGAATGGAACTTGAAACTCTTCATTTTGAAATCATCCTCGGTTAGCCTTAAGTCTTTCCACCCAGCTGGAAGAGTAGAACAATTGGAGGATTACCCAGCACACAGTCCCCAAATATTGAGTGTTAAAACAGCTCTCCAAATCTCCCATTGCCAAGAATGGGACAAGAAAGTTCCAGCACTAGGAAAAAAAAAAACACATGCTTGTTCACACACGAGGACCTGAGGCTGATGTTTGCTGTTGCATCATCAGAACGACCAGCTACTAGAAGCTGATTCAGAGAACTCCCCAGGCTAGGCTGTCATCAAGTCCTGCTTCAGCCACTGTCTGCTTCGTCTGTCCTCTGAACCCCCAGACCCTATTTAAATCCAAACAAATCAAAAGTAAGACGATGCATCAATAATGCATTAGGGTAGCCATATAAGGTTATTTAAGTTACTCAAGTGAAATAAAATTTCAAAGTCCAGTTGCTAACTCACAGTCGTCACCAGCATGGGTTCCACAGTCACATGTAGCTCATGGTTCCCACACAAGACAAAGCAGAAAGAGAACATTCCATCATCTCAGATGTGTCCTGGGTTCTGAAAGCTGCCATCGGTTCCTTTCACATCAGGAATACATGCTGATTTAATCCTTCCAGATTGAGCCCAGCATGCCTTCAAAGACCCACATCTGAAATCATCTTCTTTGCCCAGTTTCTGACATACAATTTTGGTGTCACTATCAATGACAATACTAACAAACAAGTCTTAATTTCTATACTGAGTAGGAGTCTAATTTTCACAAATTTGGATAGCTCCTCAAGCACAATATAAACTCTCCAACCGCACTCTTGCTGTGTGCACACACACTTCAGTAGGCTCACCAAGTACAGGCAGCAGTGAGTTGAGCCATGTATTTATTTACTTATTTATTGGAGAGAGACAGAGAGCAAGCTCCTATTCCTGAATGACTGCAAGAGCCAGATCCATGCCAGGCTGAAGAGAGGACTATTTCAAACATCACCTGTGCCTCCCAGGACCTGCATTAACAGGAAACCGGAAGGAGAGTTAGGACTCAAACGCATGCAGCATAACATGGGATGCAGGTGTCCCAGGAAGCTTCCCACATCTCAGCCAAATATCTGCCCCAGCTGACTTCTTCTATATGCCTGAAGCAGACCGGGGGGGCAGGTTAGAATCTGCCCTGCAGTGCAGAGAGACGTCTGCATGGCATGTCCAATGCCAAGGCACACAGAGGTCACTATGAGGGCTGCTGAGGAGCCCTTGACTCTGCCTGGAATCGAACTGAGTCCTCTGATCAAGCACAGTCCAGTTCCCTGACCCTTTTCTAAGATTCCATCCAGGAGTCTGCGCACAACGACCCCTGAAAGCTTCTTCTCCCAGTACTGGCCTAGCAGCCGACTCCATTTGCCATGCCCCTCCCGTAGGGCTTCCTCAAGAGAATTCCAGAAGCAAAGACTTCATCAGGCCTGGCAGCACTTGCAGCATCCTTGAGGCCTCCTGCTGCTCAGGCCTTCTGACTGTTCTGCCTGCGAACTGAGGACAGATCTGCAGAGGTTGCTCACTGCTGGATGAGAACTGTGGAAACACAGTGATAGGTGGGGCTCTGTTCTGGGGTGTGCGAGCGCATGTGGGATAAAACAGCCCAGTTAGGTCCAGCTGTAGCAGAAGGTGACAACCACACCTCCCACCTCTCTCAGTTTCCAACATGTCTTAAAAGTTCAGGGAAGCCCAGCACAGGGGAAACAGCCTCTCCAGGAAATGGGCTCACATGTTATGATGGCCATAAAGGAGACGTGCTCACATAGCCCTCCTTCTCAACCACCCCAGTCAGACTCTGGGGAAGAGAGCCAAGCTCTGTCATACCTGGCCTGCCCAGCATGGGACACACACACACACACACACACACACACACACACACACACCAGGTGCTCACAGAGAAGCAGAGCTGCTAGATGAGAATTGGGAAATGCACTTTATTTCATGTGCTTTGTTATGTTTTATAGCACACCCAAAATACCGCTAGGTAAACCAGCAAATTTCACTGATACACTGGTCTTCAGGAGCAGAAGAGATGAAACCATGCAGTACCATTCCTGTCAGAGTTATAGACTGTTCCATATGCTGGGGAACAGGGCATGAGGCCCTGGCACAAGTGAGGTGTGACCCACCTCCATGGGTAGAACCACTAGGACTGTTTCCCAGAGAAAGCTGTCATTTGCAATAGTACAGATCCATGAAAGTAGACCATGAGCCTCAACTGAGAAAATGGAATTGTCTCATCATGCTCCCAGTAACACAACATGAGCCTCTGGCTGGATATCTCCTATCTAGAAAGCACAGGATAGGTGGCTGACCTTATAATTAGACTCACGATGCCCCTGTCCCATATTGGAGAGCTGGATTTGATAAATGCCCCCAGCTCCTGATTCCAGCCTGCTCATGCACACCCTGGGATGCAACTGTGGTTGTGCAAGTCCTAAGACCCGGCCATCCATGTGGGAGACCTGGAGACCTGGACTGAGTATATCAGTGGAAGGGAACTCTCTCTCTCTCTCTCTCTCTCTCACTTGCTTGGTCTCTGAAATAAATTTTAAAATGTTTAAAAAGAAAGCAATTACACATACTGACATAAAATTTCATCTTGTAATTTTTCCACAAACCGGATGGTTTCTTTCTTTATCATGTATTTATAAAACATTGTTAATGCCCTTTCTCAGGAATCACTTATTTCTTTTCACATCATGGAGAGAGAAAGAGAGAGAGAGAGAGAGAGAGAGAGAGAGAACCATATATATAATGATAAAATACACCTAACAAAATTTACCATTTTACACATATAGTTGAGCGTCTCATGCTGTGCAACCACCGCCACCTCCCAGAATGTGTTCATCCTCCCCAGGAGCAGCTCATTACCCATGAAGCAATGGCTGCCCATGCCCCCCTGCTTGGCAGCCTCTGTTCGACTTCCTATTTCTGACTACTCCAGGAAATCCATCTAGGTAGAATAGCACAGTATTTGTCCTTTCATGATTGGCTTCTTTCATTAGCATGAAAGGTTCACTCATGTTGTAACATGTAGCAGAATACCCTTCCATTTTAAGCAAAACTAGTGTTCCTTGTATGTATATACCACACTTTGTTTATGCATTTATCTGACGGTAAAGGTGGTGAATAATGCTGCTACAGACATAGTCATCTATGGCATAATTAAAGGCCATCAGGATTTCAACCTTTATTTTCTGCTAACAGTTTTATAATTTTAGCTCTTACATCTAGAGTTGTGATTTGAGCTAATTTTGTATCAAGTGTTGGGCAAGGGACATAACTTCATTATATTGCGTGACAGCATCCGGTTATGTGAGCATCATTTGCTAAAGTCTGCTCTTTCCTCATTGAATGATGTAGACACCCTTTTTGATCATCAATATGAGCATTTATTTCTTGGTTCTCTTTCTGTTCCACTGCTTTCCGTGCCTGTCCTAACAGTAACACTCTGTTTTTGTCATAATCATTTTGGAATCAAAAAGTATGACCTTAACAACGTTGTTCCTTCTTTTGTCTATTTAATCTCTCTTGAGGCTTCTATTAAATTTGGGATACTAGTTTCTATTTCTATAGAAATCATCATTGGGATTTTCGTAGGGATTGTACTGAATCTGAAAATATCTAAGTGCTGTTGTCATGTTGGCAATATTAAGTCTTCCACTTCATGAAAAAGGGGACGCATTTCCATTTCTTTCTTTTTTGTGGGTAAGACCATTGTTTCCACATTAATATTTTTTTTTTCTGTATCCAGGCTAAGGGGAAAGATAAAGGAAAATGTCCCACCCAGCCTCCCACCCATCCCAGGTCCCTGACATGGGCCATGCTCCGAGGGTCCTGCTCAAGCAGTTTTGATAGTTCAATAGCTCTGAATTGCTGCCAATCTCACCGTTCCAAGCACAATGAAATCTCTTCAAAATCCACTGGCTGACATAGTCTCTTCATGGTTGTGGTTCTGAGACCAGCAGTTCAGTTGGAGGGATCCCCGGAGGAACTTCATCTGGGGTGATCCCAGACCTGATTCTTGTGTGTGCTTGCCAGTACAGGGTCCAGCACAGTCCAGCACAGTTCATTGCCCCAGTCAGCTTATGCACATGCTGGTGTTCGCATTTGCTGGGTCAGTTCTGCTTCCAAACCTGTCTTCCATACAAATCAATGGATGTTGCAATCCAACCCGATCCTGCCCACTTCATGCTCAGCCCAAACTCAAACCAGTGGGAGCTGTAGCCTACTCAGAGCGACTCCCCATAATCCCCACCAGGTCTGCTCCTACCCTGGTTCCCATACTTTCTAGTATGTACTGCAGACTTGTTCAGTCTGTCCCACATCCCATTTAGCTCTTGTACATGTCAATGGGCATTGAAGCCTAGTTCAACCCAACCTGCCCTACTATCCTGCCCACACACATACTGGTGGGTGCCGTTCTGTCTAGCCATGCCTGCCCCTGTGCTGGTTTTGTAATAATAACCCAAGAGGGAGGTGCCTACTATTACCCTATTGGGCCACTCCCACTCCTGGATCTTGCACTTTCCAGGTGGTTCTGCAGTATAACTTGACAGAATTAGCCCCCATTGCCAGTCTCTGCCAGCTAATGCTGCAGCAAAGCCCAACCAACCCTCACCCACTCTAATTTATGCTTGCACCAGTAGAAACAGTCATCCCAGCCTGGCTTTTCCCTGATCTAGCCCACATGTGGCCCACGGGTATTGTAGCCCTGCCCGGTCTGATCTGCCCCCATGCCAGTGGGGGTAGCTGTCCAGCAGGGGAGCCATCCACATTCCTGCCACTATTTTTGCCCCCTCCCTTCCCTGGTTCTCACATGTGCTGGTTGGGCACTGAAGCACAGTTCGGTATGGCCCACCTCACCTTGTGGGTGCTGTAGCCTGTGGTTGCTATTGCCAGTGGGTGCTGCAGCCTGGCTGGGCCTGGCCCACCCCCAATTTCAGCTGACGCTGGTGAGGGTTACAGCCTAGCTGAGCCATAATGTGCACTGGTATGTATTGCGACCGAACCTGGCCCGACCCACACTGTATTCTGGTGCTCGGATTCGCCAGCGTGTGATGTGAACTGGTTCAGCCTGGTCTGCCCCCCGACCTATGCCAAATGTATGCCGGTGGGTATCTTTCTCTGGCCTGGTCTGGGTTGCTCCCTATCATGGTTCTTGTGCTCACCTGCAGGGAATGTGTCCCAATGGAGGAGTTTCCCAAGCTCCTCCATCAGAATCTTTCCCTATGGCAGATATTGCGCATACCAGTGGGTCCATGGGCCAGTCCTACTTAGTCCACCTCCTGTCCTGGCAGTAACAGTGGCCTTTCCTGACTGGCCTTCAACCCATTCCAGTTCTTGCTGTTGGATGTTTCAGCCCAGCCAAGGCTTGTCCACACCCAGACACAGCTCACACATGGCTCAGTAGGGGCAGAAACCTAGCCAAGTCCATCTTACATCTACCCTGGTTCTCCAGAGCACCAGATGGTGCTGGAGTCTAGCCTGGTTAGTTGTGCCCAACCCTAGTTCAGACTTGTGCCAAGGGAGATTGCAGCCATATCCAGACCAGAACACAGTCCCCACTCTGGCCTCTGCACTCACCGGTGGGAACTCCAACCCAGCAACGGTGTACTCTCGCAGCTCCCCAATCAGGCCTATTCCAAGCCATAGATTACATGCGTGCCAGTGGTTGCTCTGACCCAGCTGGCTTAGCCCTTCACCCGTCTCAGCCTTTACCTTTGACGCTGTGGCCTAGTGTCCCTGGCTCATGCAGACCAGTCGGTGTAAGAGCCTAACTCAGCATGACCTGTGCTCCATCCTGATTTCTGATCTTCCTTGTGAGTTAAGGTTTGCTCAGCCCTGCCCAATCCACCCTCTTCCAGTTGTAGTTCGACCCACCCCACATCCCATTTTAGGATGCACATTCAGATGCTGCTGCCTTGACCTTCCCAGACTGTTGTCGGTTCATTTACCCATAAGTGATGGCAAGTTCCATGGTCACACCTAGCTCAGCCCATCACCACCCCAACTCGTGAGTTAACCAGCAGGATTTGTATTTCCAGAGTTGGGCCCACACTTTCCCACAGAATCTACCCTAAGACCTGGTTCTCTCATGTGCTGGTTAGCGTATTGACCCTGCCAAGTGTGACCCATCCCCTGTTCCTACACTCAGTCATGTACTGGTACCTAGTCCTGCCAGACAGACCCCCAGCCATAGCTTTCACGTGGACTGGTGTGTGGCAGTCAGTGATGCTCTATGCTAACAGCCCATTTCAGGACTCCCATGTG
Organism: Ochotona princeps; assembly: GCF_030435755.1. NCBI lineage: Eukaryota > Metazoa > Chordata > Mammalia > Lagomorpha > Ochotonidae > Ochotona > Ochotona princeps. The sequence goes on from NC_080857.1 coordinate 30,820,115, forward strand.
GGCTGGTAAATCAGTCTGGCCCAAATAGATCTTATATACTCTCCCCTTCAAGCCACCAGGTCTCAGTCCCCACGCTTGTCAGCAAGTTCCGTAACCCCATTACTGGAAGTCACAGAGGGTTCATCCCTCACACTCACATTGGCCTTATCCATGGATGTTCCTAGGCAGCAATTACATACCCTAAAAACCCTAGAGCTCGCCGCCGGGCAGCCAGCAGGCAGAGCCTGGTGCTCAATAGGCATACTGACCGCCCAAAGCTTAGGACTCTCTCACCACGTGGTTATGGTGCTCACGGGCCGAGTCCCAGACATTGGGTCCAACCTAGCTTGGGTATTCTCTGCAGGCAGGTCGCCACCACCACAGAGGGTTGCTGTCACCTGAGCCGCCAAGGTTGAACTTCCCATTTCTTATTATCAAAAACATTTCATAGTCTTCAGTTAAAAAAAAAAGTCCATCACTTCTTTGGTTAAGTTTATTCCTAAGTAATTCTTCTCAATGCTCTTACAGATGTTTGTTTTATTAAAATTTTATCTTCAGATTGTTCATGGCAGGTGTACAGAAATACACCTGAATTGTGTTGATTTTATATCCTGCAACTTTGTTGAATAATTCGATTATCGCTCTCAAAACCTTTTAAAGGATTATTCAAGGTTTTTTATGCATAAAACCAAGTCATCTGAGAGCTAAAACAATTTTTCCTCTTCCTTTCCAGTTTGGAAGCCTTTCGGGGTTTTTTTTTTTTTCTTGCCTTATTTCTCTGGCTAGAACTTCTAGTACTACGCTGAGTGGAAGTTGCAGTTCTTTCTATTTTTATGATACTGTTCCTTATTTTATCAAATGGGGATGAAACGTATCAGTGCTTTGCTTGGATAGCCTGCATTAATTACACAACGTGTTTTGGGAAGGAGACTTGCTCCCTCTCTGAATGTCACTGAGTTCGCCCACGGTGCATGCAGTCAGCTCCAGGATTCTTGTGAAGACACAAATAAAAACAACCCTCTTGCTCTGACAGCCCCTGCATGTCCTCCTGCCTGTAGACGGCGGACACCTGAGGTCTCAGGACTTACCAATCTCCCCTTTCTGTCGTTAGCAACACCCAGTCATCATGCATGTATTTCATCTTAATCTCTTCCCTGCCTCTCTGAGGCTGTCCAACCTCGCTTTTCCCTTTGATGTACATGCCCTCTCTGCCTACCCATATTTTCTAATTGCATTAATCACAGGGCTTGAGCATGTGAATCTGTGTGTGTGAGTGTGTGTGTGTGTGTGTGTTTGACCAATCACCTTCGATTCATTTTTAGCAAGGCCAAGAAGCCTTAAATAAACAGCACATGTAGCTGGAGCCCCCATTAAGTACCTATTTTTGCTTTCAATTACAGAATAAAATGCCAAAGTATAGCCACTGAAAGGGTAAGAAAATACCATCCACTCCTTCCCCACCAGCCAGCAGGACCTGCCCTGTGCCCACACGGCTCAGTTTCGTGTCACACTTTGGCTGCGAGGAGAGGTAAGGAGGCCACGTTTTGACCAAAGGATGAAAAGGTGTATTGTTTGGTTTCATGGTGAGAAGGCTTTGGAATGGCTCACTCTTTCATCCACTCTTCCATGTCTGCCTAATCAGCAGCACCATGCGGTTCGTGTAGCAGAAAGGAAGTGGAAACTGAAGCTCGTTTTTGTTAGGCATAACATTTTCACTCAAAGACTGTTTCTAGAACATTTCATCCAGCAACGTAGGAGCCCATATTTCAAATCAAACGAAGGACAAGTTCTGGTGAAACAAAAGAAATCCACACTTTCTGTTAAGCCACAAAAAAAAAAAACAAGCCCAACAAGCCCAACAAGCCACAAGGGGCATGTCCTTCCCTGCTCTCTGTGCGATGTGAATGACTGCCGAGTCCTGTGGCTGGGAAAGCTGGTAAGCCAGGCTGAACAGTATTTGTAGGGCACAAAAGTAAAGTACAGGGGGCTCCCAGCCTGATAGAGAGTTCAAGTGCTCACAGAAGCTACAGGACTTGCCCAGGTCTGCCAAGGGTCACTTGGGTATTTATAATATCATTTGTTGACCATATGAAATTACCAATTCAAAAATCAGCCTGGTGTAAATTTTTTTTTTTGAACTTCACACCCCACCTGGGGTTGTCATGGCTAGACCAGAACAAATTATTTCACAGGATTTAAATGAACACTCCCCACCCCGTGTTTCAGAGGGACCTGGTGGGCTCTAGTGCTCACTGTACGCTGAGTATCCGGGCGCTGCCTTGCTCAAGCCCACCTTGCTGGAGCCTCTCTCTCTGTAGGAATGGAGTCTTCTGCGTGACCTTTGCTACTTCATCTTCCCCTTCTCCGAAGAAGCTCTGCAATGGTAAATTAAACAAGCCACAGACTACAGAGTCACGGGCAGTTTCAACACACTCCTGTCTGGCAGCCACCGCCGGCTGTCTGAGCCCAGCCCGCAAGAAACTCGGGATGGTCAAGGCAGCTGCAGAGGGCAAGGCCGAGAGCACTGGCTGCCCACCATTGTCCTCACCTCCCTGAGCCCTCAGCCACCATCTGGGCCACGGGCTGTGAGGGCTCCCCCTTTTTCCATGAGGCGAGTTACACAAGACCAGGAGGAAGGTGCAGTGCCTGCCTGTCAGGAACCCACAGATGGGGCCAGGCGGGCCCAGAGCCAAGACTGTGCAAAGGAAAGAATGGAAAACCCATATCTCTGTGTCATGAAGACAGGCAGGCCAAGGGAAGGAGGGCCTGGGGTCAGCAAAGGGCTCTGCAACGCCTGCCTCACGGCAGCTGGCTGCCAAGGTCAGATGCTTCGTGTTTATTCTGTGTGTCACAGTCAGTTTTCCCCACTCTTAGCTCACAGATGCAAGAACGTTGCAGGGGAACACTTCTTGTCCCTCTCCCCACCAAATGCAAGGTCCTGATCCCACTGCCACGGCCTTGCCTGCATTAATCAACACAGTAGAAGAGCCGCCAGTTACCCAGGTTAAGGTAGTACCTGTTAAGCGGCCCCACCCGCAAGCGCCCCCTGCTGGAGCCCTCCTGGCCCCATCTGTGGGTTCCTGGCAGGCAGGCACTGCACCTTCTTCCTGGCCTGCCTTTGGGTTTCTGTCTTTGTCTCAGGCATTGTGCTACGTTCTGGAGGACTGACTCTATCAAAGCTGCCTGAGGGGCAACTCCTGCCCTGAGCTGGAGGCTGGAGCCATGAGGAAGAGGCGATCCTACGCCTCATTAGATGGCTTAGGGATCCGACTCCCCACCACAAGGAACCTGTCATCTCGGCACAGGGGACAGCTTGGCAGCTAGTTAAACGAGACAATGCAAGACCTAGAGTCACAGTGCCGAGCTGGGTTGGGTAAGCTGGGGACAATATTTCTGAAGTCAATTTTCCTGTGATTCATACAATGCTGGCTCAGGAGGAGTCATTCAAGACCTGGATGTGGGAAACACCACAGGCCGTCCCTGGTGGCTTCACTTTGCTTCCTCTTCCTGGTGACCCTGCACTGATGCTGAGCCTGCCAACGTCCCCTTGGGGTTTCTCCTCCAGCAGCAGGGCTCCTCAGATTACCTGGTTGGAATCCCATCCTTGCATGGATGGCTATGTGTGGTTACCATCAGTCAACAAATCCACAAGCAATCAGCACCCAGTCAACTGGCTCCAGCAAACACTGGCAGCTTGGAGTGGACACCACAGCGGCTGCTCATTCTTTGGGCTTTTTCCACACCAGAAGCACTGCCTACTGTCCCTGGTTCAGTCCTCCAACCAGCAGCATGGGCTCTCTTCCCCTCCCACCCATACAACCTCTCTCTCTCTCTGTAAATCTGTCTTCCAAATCAATCAATCAATTAATCTTTCTTAAAATGCGCTCTTTCCAAAACTGCTTATCATTTCTCCTCATCAGAAAAAGGGCAGGGCCCTCCTCTACCAGCAGTTACATCAGCCTGCATTGGCTTCCGACTCCCCTGGCCTCAAACCAGGGGGTGAAAAGGATGACCTTAGAACCAGTCACAGGCATCCAGCCACCCATATCATGCCATATTCAAATCCAAGTCATCCAAGGCTCCCCAAAGAAAGGCAAGCAGAGTCCAGGCTCAGGAAAGCTGTCTCTAAAGCCAGCACCAACCTGACCCCAATCTGTGTGTGCAGACTCAATCTGCAGGGCTGGTAAAACTCAGAGCACAAACAGTGGCACCCTGTGCCCAAGACAGGGGTGACAAATGCAGGCTGGCACTCCCTCAGATGCCCTCTGCAGCTCCTAGAGCCACCTCCTATCAACAACACATGGGGAAGTGTATAGTCACTTCTGGAAAGGAAATCTTGGCTTCAAAGAAAGAGGTCCAAAGAGCCCTGGTCCATTTTGCTACCACCAGCCACTGTCTCATCAGAAAGCTCTACCTGTGCTAATTGAGTGCAACCCAGGCTATGGTACTGCTACTATCCCAAGCGTGCATTGAGGCCAGTGACAGAACCTGGGTCCTGATAGCCATCTAAACAGGGCCATTCCCACCACCTACACCCCGAGTCCCTGCCAAAGGAGATCCTTTGAGCCAACTCCTAGTTATGTTTCATTAGTTACAGCAAGAACATGCAGTTGACCTATCTGCCTGATCACACCATGGTTTCACTCGGAGCCTTTACCCAGTGTATCTCCCATCTGCTCAAAATGCTGTTCCCACCTCCTCGCCACCTGTGAATACCCCTGGGCACAAGGACATCTTATGTAGGAAACCTGGAATTCTTTCTCATCTTACTGCCCCAGCCAAGCAAGAGAGGCGTCCCTAGGCACAGGCTGGTCTGGTCCACCCTTCCAGTAGTATCATGGCTGGCATTTGAGGGGCACTGTGCACCTCTGTTCAAGCCTTTCTACCCCTGAATGCCTGGAGACTCCGGGCAGCACTGGGTGCATTTTGCTTTGTTTTGTTCTTCTGTAAGGAATATGTGTCTTTTGACTCGTGCATTGACTTCTGTGAGCCTCTGGACAAAGTATTACTTACATAATTAAAGAGGTGTGCCCTGGATAAGGCCTGCACACTGCCAGAGCTGCTCCTGGGTAAGAACAAGAGGCAGCAGAGGTCATGATGGTGAGGCGGGCAAGTGAGGTCAGACGGGCAGGGTTTGTCCCTCTTGGTTAGGCACCTGGGCTTTGTTTAACATATTATTAATGAAGCTGGAGGCACAGCAAATAGCCATTTAGTTACAGTCACAGATAATGCACAGTTGAGAGGTGTTATACGCAATAGTGACAGCAGGGCCCTGGAGAGACGGGAATTACAGAGAGGAAACAGTAAGCCTCATCTAGCAGGAACGAAACGGCAGAGGGAGGAAGGAATGAGACCTACAGTTCATTATTCTGGGAGTGAACAGGAAAACTCTAGGGCAATCACAGCGACAGGGGGATGAGCTCAGGTCACTGGGCATCCTTGTAGCCAGATGCAAATGACTCGCTGCCCATCACCTCCTCTCTGTGCCCCCTCTTCCCAGAAACCTGCACACGAACTCCATGGCAGTCAATACATAATTCATTAAGCACCTGCTTCTGTGCAGCTGGGCCAGTTCCGCAGAGTTCTAGGAGGACACAGGGACAGGGAGGCAACACTAGCTGGCCCGGGTTGGTGAATGGCCTGCTGGGTATGGTTTGCCTGATGCTGGGCAGGATACGTCCCTCAGACGGGGCTACGATGTTATTTGACTTTGAACCAACTGTTGGACACCAGACCTCTGGTGCCTGACCTAGAATTTTCTTCCTCACTTTTCCCCACTTCCTCCCACCCCAGACAACTGGGGACTGATTGGCTATCTTTGAGGGAGGGGCAGTTTCCCATCAGATCGCAGGACACCAGGGCCAGGGGCTGCCTTGGTTAGTTACAATCTGAACTGGGCTTCCACATGGGATGTTGCTTCACAGAACTAGCACCAGGCATGCATTTGAATCTTCGTGAGGCCTAATTACAGGCCCAGGGATTGTCTGCTGTGGCTCAGACTGGCTGTATGAATAAGGTTCAGACCATACACTCACATGGCAAGGCTGAGGGAGTTTTCAGCCTTCCTCCCTCCCTCCCACTCTCCTTCCCTCCTTCCCTCCCTCCCTCCTTCCCTCCCTCCCTCTGGGAAGTTTTCAATTTTCTTTCCTTCCTTCATTTCCTTTTTTTTTTTTTTTCAATGTATCTGGAAGTCACATGTTACAGAAGAAGAGAAAGCTGGACCAGGCTGAAGTCAGGAGTTACGGCCTCCATCCAGTCTCCCATACGAGTACTTGGGCCATCTTCTGCTATGAGATGCAGAGTAATGCACTGTGCCACAACACTGGCACGGGCAGTCTGTTTGTCCATTTGTTTGTATACTTGTTTGCTTTATGCGTCTCACCTACAGTTTTCAAATAGATTTTTAAGTTTCAAAGTTACATTTGGAAGTGACTCATGCTTTAGGGTTGAACACTTCTTTCCAGGGAAGCAGCTGACTCACAGCATTTCTCCTTGCTTCAAGCAAAAGAGAACGGCTGGGAAGCCTGACTTCCTTCCTGTGCCTCCTCCCGGGAGGAGCTCACCCAGTGCCTCCTTCCCTTTCTCCTGGCCTAACTCCAACCCAGGCACCTCCTGCTTGGGGCATCTGCTCTGAGCTGCAGAAACCTCACATGCCCAGCTCACCCTGTCTCCAGCCATGGAATCCAATGCTTACCATGACCGTTCTTGGTAGCCCAACTCTCGAGCAAAATAGAGCGTCCCTGGGCTCAACACTCAGAGGTACATGGTTCCCACTTGCAACTTCACTGGCCAGTTATATTCAACAGTCCTGAAACAGGGGCAGGTGCTCGGCCCAACGATTAAGATGTGATTTCAGACAACTGTGTCCTACAAATGGAGTGTTGTCTTTCATTCCCAGGCTGTAACTCCCAATTCCAGCTTCCTGGAGGCAGTAAGTGATCGTTCAAGCAGCTGAGTTCCTGACTGACACCATCCCAGGAGACCTGCGTTGAGTTTCCAGCTCCCAGCTTCTCCCTGGACCATTCCCACCTCTTAGGAGCATCTGCAGAGTCAGCCAATGGGTGGCAGTCTACTCTCTGTCTCTGCACCTCTAAAGTGAGGTTTTTTAATAACTGCATATGCAATGTGAACACAGCCCATCTCTGCCCCCTACAACAAAAGCTAGGTGAGCAGATGGGGCTGGAGTTCTGCCGGCAGGGCTAATGAATCAACCCCACAGCTGAGAGCCATGGCTCCTGCATGGTGACATGTCCACAGTTGCCTGGGCTTCCTCACATGGCAGCTGGGCTCTCAGGGACACAAATCACAAGATGTCATTCTCTGATGACCCTGGCCTAGGAACTGGCACAATCAGGTCTGCCATTCCCTACTGGTCGTAAAGGTCACAGGTCCAGGGGAGGGAGTATGTCCTAGCAGACACAGGAGTCTCCAAAGACTTGTAGCCATCTTGCTCTACCACACTAAGATGTCAACTTGCAATTTACCCAAGAGTATGTCCGCGTCTCAGTAGAAATCAAATCCTCCGCCAAAAGGAGTTTTCACACAAACTAATTTATCTGCAGCAAATGAGACCATTTGGGAATATTTCCAATGATAGGGCTCCTCAAATAATGGAAAGTGAATACCCTGCATCTTAGGGGAACTGAACATATAGGTGAGGAAGCACATGTTATCAAGTCTAGGAAGGGTACAAGCTTGTTCCAGCAACAACATGCTTAGGGGAGCTGGTTTTGTGCCACAGAAGGTTAAGCCACTGTTTCTCATGCTGGCATCCCACAGCAAAATGCAAGTTCAAGTACCGGCCACTCTGCTTCTGTCCAAGCTCTCTGCTAGTGCAACTTGGGAGGCAGTGAAGGATGGCCCGAGTACTCTGTCCCTGCCACCCATGTGGGAGAACCAGATGGAGCTTCAGGCTCCTGGCATCATCCTGGCCCAGTCCCCACAAGTGAAGGCCATTCAATCATTCAATGAACGAACCAGCAGATGCAAGATACTCATTCTCTCTCTCTCTCTCTCTCTCTCTCTCTCTCTCTCTCTCTCTCTCTCCTATCATTCTGCCTTTTTCTTTTTATTTCAAAGAAACACGCTTAGATACATCACATGTTAAGAGAATAACAAGGCTTTCAGTGCTTCTGGGGAAGAGATCTTCATGTTAGCATCAGGGAAAGGAAGTTCTCAAGTGAATGAATGCTAAATTGTGGCCACAGCCAGTCCCAGCCGTGTTCTCAGGTCCTCACCAACTTTCTGCTTCCTCTGAGGAGCTGAAAGACCACTTGTGATGAAATTTTATTTGCTTGGTTGCCCTAAGGGCAGGCATTCCTGAGGCTCTCGTCTTGGGGATTACAGACTGAAACCTCAGCTCCATTTGGGCGGCCACTCAAGCATCACAGACAGGGTAGCCACAGGACGTCTGGGTACAGCCTAAACTTATACTCCCTGGGCACAGGAGCCTATCTGACTCAGTGCACAGCACAGACACTCCATACACATTGCTGAATTGTTAAGATTGTACGAGACCCCCTCAAAAGTTTCTTCTACTTCTTAATACTCATCAGGATTCTATCATGGGGAAGGGGAGGCTTCCAACTGTGTATGAGAGAAAGAAAAATTTCCAAATGACAGCAAAACTAAACCAAGAGGCCCAGGAAAAGGAAGATGGAGGAAAACAGCCATGTGTCAATTTGTTAAATTAGTCCCCAAATAATAGGAGCTAGAGTTTAATCTCTCAGGAGATGGAAAGAAAATGGTGCTGCTTAAACTGAACCCAAAAAAAGCGATGAGGCCAACTGGTCGACTTCAGCTATTTAGCACATTAACTACTTGACACTGTCCCAGGCAAATCTTCCAGACGAACTTTCTATTTGCACGTGAAATTGGGTTTGCAGCTTCTAGATGAGGATGAGGCACATTACATTCACAGCAATTACAACCTGGAAACAGTTTGGGGGCTCCATTGCATCGTTCCTGTCCATAATCCCAACAACCTAGGAACACAAAGACAGCAAGATGACGAAATCCTGTTCCTCATGGAAATACCGTTTTACAGTCAAATTCCACTACTTAGATCTTCCAAAGGCAGACCCTGCTGCTGCACAGCATTATTACATATATAATTAGCTACATCACAAATATTTTCAAAATCGAAACTGCCAAACCTCCTTGCTTGTCACTTTTTCTTATGCTGTCTCCATAGCAACCTGCTTCCCTCCCTCAGAGACAAAGAGAACACAGAAGACATCTTTAAATTGGCATAAATTAGAGACAAATTCTTTATTTAATCAGACACATTATTCTAGTGATTACCATACACCAGAATTATCCAGAAGTAATAATTGTAGCTCATAAAAGTGAGCCGCTGTAAACAGATCTCTCTGTTTATACAAGATGACAGCATAATTATAAAGCACCATGAGTGTGCGCCTGGTACCACTGCTTCTCCGGACCAAGTTATCACCTTCATAACCCACTGCTCCCTCTCCCAGCGCCAGCTCCTCCAACTGAGCCAGGACTGCTCCTGTCGCGGGCGCCCAAGGGGTCATTTAGCAGCCTCACCTCCTGCAAACAAGGAACTCAGCCAAATAAAGGTGTGCCAAGGTTGACTAGGGTCAAGGTAACACTAACCTAGAGAGCTCCTCAAGGACTGAATTCAACCCTGAGTGAAATCAACTCACAAGGCTGTGAAAATGAGAATCGAGGCAGCTGCCACGTGGCCACGTGTTCAAGTAGCCTCCGAAGAACACAAGACACAGCTTGTTTTAGGAAACAAAGAAAATGGTGATGCTTGAACTAACCAAAACCAGTGAGGTAACAGAACACTCTCAGGGAACTTTCCGAATAGCTGCAGACCACAAATAGAAGAGTTCAGTAGCTCCTAGTGCCCCGACCAAATCCTCAGAATAACACACATGGGAGCAGAGCCTCCCTGGAGAGACACCAGCCTGATGCCCACTCATTCTCACAGCTCACTGACACCCAGAGGACCATCTGGGGGCTGAGGGAGCAGCTTAGAGGAGAGAAACAGCTTGTAAGTATGTCTCCACTGACCCTTGGGCCCTGACACATTTCTGAGAAAGTCAATATGATAAATCCCCACATGGAATGAAACCAAGAGAAGAATACACCTAGTTTTTTTCTTTTATGTCAACAAATAATTCATAAGTCTGCAATGGGTTTCTATGGAAAAGAGGAGGCAGAGAAGAGAAAACTTCAGCTGGAGGCTTAGGAATCTCCCTCCCTCTGCTCTCTCCCTGTCCCCACCCACGCCACCTGCCACACACACAGAACCCAGTTCTACAGAGCCAAGACAGAGACTCACACTTTATCCTGTGCTGGATCCAGTCTCCAAGGCCTTTCTTCCACAACAGAATGCATTTTTGGTGTGAGCATCATCCTAAGTGGCTCTACCTCACAAGGCACTGTAAGGGGGCACTGTCTGGCCTAGAGATGAGATGCCAGTTGGAATGTCCTCCTCCAGGGGGAGGCATTGTGGTGTAGCAGGTGCAGCTGCCCCCTGGCAGTGGTGGCATCCCACACTGTAGTTGAGGTTGTGTCTCAGCCGCTCTGCCTCCATTCCAGCTCCTTGACAACACACCTGGAAGCCGCACATGATGCACTGAGTTCTCAGACCCCTGCCACTTGCACAGAAGATAAGGACGGAGGTCTGGGCAACAGGCTTCAGTTTGATCCAGAACAAGCTGTTGCAGTCATTTCAAGAAGTGAATCAAGCTCTCTCTTGTCCCCTCTTTGCCATTCACCTTTCAGAGAGATACATAAATATGAGAGAGGGAGGGAGAGAAGGAGTGAGGGAAGATGGACAGGAGGGAGGAAGGGAAGGAGAGACAGACAGACAGACTAGTGTCCCTCATCACAACACCTGGATTTGATTGCTGCCTGTGTCTCCTGACTTGAGCAACATTCTTGCTAAGGCACATCCTTGGAGGCAGACGTGATGGCTTAAGAGCTGGACCCCTGCCATGCACAGGGGAGACCCAGACCAGTCCTACTCCCACAGCTCTGGCCCAGCCCAACCCTGACTGTTGCAGGCATTTGGAACTGAACTGGTAGCTGGGAGTTTTCTCTCTCAAATTAAGGAACAAATTAAAAGGTAGTGTTTCAAAAGTGTATAACAGGAACATAATAAAGCTATTGGTGTAGTCTAACTTCCAGTTTACAGAAAAACACGGGAATCAAGAAACAACTTAAAAGCCCAAGAAACACAGAATGTAGGACATTTCACAAGGGACCGGCGCGGTGTCTTCAAGGGACTGTGCTTTGAAAAACAAGCTCAGGGGGCTGCTGCCTCAGGACTGTGGTGTTCCAGCAGGGCATTCTGCAGTGTGTGGGGACAAGTAGAGCCATCTGAAGGACAGAGGGCCAGGGTAGAGTGCACATTGTATTTGTACCCACAGCTGAACTAGACCACTTCTGTTGTGGACTGCAAGTCCTGAGGAAGAGCCATCACAACTAGAAGAAATCAGAGAATTGGTCTTTAACAAAACCAGCAAAAGACTTTTAAGGACAGTCAGTGGAGCCCAGACAGGACACGGTATTTCCTACAGATTTTACAGATGACATCAGAAAGTTCTCTCTAACTCAGCAGGGTTACAGCATCAAGACAGTCACCTAATTATGTGGAGACTATGCCAACCTAGGCAGGGATGAAGCAAAGAGAACCTGCAAGAAAAGCTTCATGGTTTAACCATGACAGAATCCTAGAGACAAACATAAGGCAAAAGGAAATGTAGGTTACACCAAAGCTTGCAATGCCGGCTCCCATAAGGATGGCTCAATTGTTGGCTTAAGTTCTAGATACTTCATTTCTGATCTAGCACCCCGCTAATGTGCCCAGCAAAGCAGCAGAAGATGGCCTAAGTGTTTGGCTCTCTGCCATCCACATGGGAGACCAGGATGAAATTCCTGGCCACTGACTGTCTCATTGACCATTGGGATCATCTGAGGAGTAAAGAGTGGATGAAAAGCCTTTTTCTTTCTGTCTCTGTTACTCTGCCTTTAAATCAGTATCTTTTTAAAGAAAGAAAATGTGGCAAAATTAACAGAGATAATGCAGGGCACTATTCATGACAACCAGCAGGTGGGATGTGTGAATCCAGGAAAAGCCTCCTGAGTTTCTCACGAATGTGCCATGTTTCAGGGATTATACTCAGAGCCTCCTCTCATGCAGGAAGGCCTTGGGGGAACTGACCACACACAATGAACACTGATTTCCAGATGCTCACAGGCCTTCAATGGGACAAGGGGCACAAGGCACCCACAGCAGAAAGCAAATGATGTATGTGCACAGGAAAAAGGCTGGGACCACTCTGGAGAGGATGTGACAAGGATGCCAGTCCATTGGGGTGCAGAAGCACAGTAGGTGATCTACAGCTGCTGGCATGCAGAGAACACACAGCCATCTTGGTCATCATGTTGGGGAGATCACAAGGGAACATGGGGTGGAGGGCGGCAGCGTCCCAGGGCCCTAAGGCAGGCTATGGGATGTGAGCAGGTGCATTCAGGAGCTAGGAGGAGCATGAGACTGATGCTCAGAGAAGCAGCCTACGGAGCTTGGTCCTGACAGAGACGGAGATATGATATGGAAACACCATCTCCCCAGAGGGCAGCGCTTATGACCAGGAAGCTCCTCAACATTTGCATCATTAACTGTGGCACCATCTGCCCAGGGAGGCCACTGCTGGTCTCCTGGTTACAGCCATGTAGTCTGCCTCTTTCAGAGTCCTCCTCCAGCCCTATGAACAGGCTCATTGTCTCCCCACTGGTCCGTCTTTGGAGCACATCTCTGTTATGTCAGCAGCAGCTGATGAGGGCAAGGGCAGGAAGGACTGGGGCCAGGGAGATGCAGACAGCACAGACACAGTGTTCCAAAATGCACGGAGCTTCTACAGCCCAGAGCCTCCTCCCTCTGCAGGCCGTGTCCCCGAGATTGCTGTTACGCAAGACGGAGATCCCAATGGAGTTTTCACTGCTTCCAGGTCTTGCCAACCTGACCATTAGGACTATAAACCGTGCTAAGACCAGGCAGTTGTTCAGCCTGTGAACTCTGCAACAAAAATGAGAAGAGGCCCTCCCTGGGAATGGGATCCTAAGAGCTGGGCTAAGCAAGGAGGGCATTGCCAGCAGCACAGGGGTGGGTGCTGTGTGGCTTCTCTGCACAGCGCCCCCCAGTGCTGTGTCCTCCCAGGACACAGGCTCCACCATCCGTGCCTTCAAGAGACAGTCTCTATTTTGCAAGAATCCTCACCAGTGACCACAGAAGGGGCAGGGAGCAGAAAATACGAGAACTACCATGCACAGAATTCAGCTCGTGAGGGATTCTCCTCACAGCTCGAAAGCAAACTGACACTCTCAGGGGAGTTTCTTTACCACCTCTGCAGTCAAATGGTTCCAGACTTGAGTGCCCACAGCAGAGAAGGCATGGGTGTGCTGGGCACGTCAGGGCACAATGCAGCTCGGTCATGCAGAAGCCAAGCTGGTTCTTGTGATCCACGGACAGACTTTGCAGAAGGATGTTCTCTGCCTCTGCTACTCTGTCGCAAAGGCTCAGTGTGCTCGGCTGCACAGAGGAGCCACAATCACCGCAGACAGCTGACCAGGTAAGGGCAAGCACACTTGTGACCTTATTCCCCTGCCAAGGAACTTTGATTCAACGTGTGCATCCCAATAAACCTCTTTTGATGCCCTTGATCCTGGAGTTTAGCCCATATGGTAGACATGTTGGGGGGGTGGGAGTAACAGGCTGGCTTAGCAACTCTGAACATGATTCTCTTAGGACACCATGTTCACATGTTAACAGGAAGAGATTGGTTGAGTTTCCCCATTAGTTTCCCAGTACTTACTTCACACCAATGCTTATTTACTTTGTCACCATGGCCGTGACCACCAGTGAGGAGCAGCTGCTCCCAACGCTGGGGAATAAGTGAACAAACCTCTCATTCACGGGTTATACTCAAATGCAACGGAAGCCAGGCTGTGCAAAGAACCATGCAGATGCTCACACATACCCTCAGAGATCTGGACATTGAAAAGGTGAAAAACTTCCAAAGTGGGAGAATTGACCTACGTCCAACATCGCAAGGGTGGCCTTCTTAGGAGGTGGGAAGAGACAGCCTTAGCAAGGAGGCAGGAAATGGAGACCAGAAGCCAAGGGCTTGCCCCGGAGGTTCACAGGACACAGATTACAGGCCTCTGGGTGCAAGACCAGAGCGGGGCTGGGAATTGTCTCTGACAGGTTGTCGGTCTGCACAAGGAGCTTTTAAGTGTAGAAGGGACAAGATGAAAATGCTGTTTGAGGAGCATGCACCTTGCGGGAGATGGACCAGAGCAAAGACGAGTAACCAGTGCGCTATCTGTTCCACATGTGAACTGGGCAGCCTGCAGGATGCTGAGAAAGCAGGGCAAGCTGCTCAGGGCTGGGCTCACACGTGGTCCCATCCACCTCCTTGGACTGACAGCTTCTCAGCATCCCCAGTCCAACGGCTTTGGCTGCCATCTGTCCCCAACAGCAGCCTGGGCAGCAGTGTGGGAAGGCTGGGGTTGGGCCAAAATGACCCTTACAAGCCAAGGATGGGCATGGGCCTGGGCTACTCACTCTCCAGCAGAGTCTTGGGGGACAGAGGGCTAACACTAGAGACAACAGAAAACCCCAGGAGAAGAGGTCTCTGTCTACTGTCTGAACAGAGGGCTCTGTGCTTTCATTTCACACTTGGCCAGCACCAGAGGACCTACTTGTGGGGCTGGAAAGTGGCACCAGAGATTGGTGTATATCAGACCAACCGGGGCTTCCTGGGTCATCAGAGAGATTTGTGTGAGGAGGCCCTGGGGTCCCTGGGATTCAGGACAGGTGTCCAGGAGTCCCATACTCTCCAAGCCCCTACCACACAAGACATGAGTGGAACATACAGGAAATAAAATTTGGAGCTGTGCCCAGGAACCAGGGGGGGCACTGGAATCATCAGGGAGGAAGGCAAAGAGCTTGAACGATGAGACAGATCGAGGAGCTCCACAGGAAGCCACATGGGGTGAGTGTGGTGTTGAGTTCTGCCAGGGCCTGTGAGAACTGTGGCCGCAACGACAAGCGCTTTCTGCAGATCTCAAGGTCCACACACTGCTTCTGATGTCAGTGTTCCAAGCTGTTCTTGCTTGCATTCTGCTCTCTGGCGACCTGGAAACACCCCACGCTGACAGTCACAGCAGGGTGCCCACAGTCCCTCTGTCTCACAAGGCCCTCTTGCCCTGCACGCTGCTGACTCTCTCGGTGATGGGCACTCCACTGTGCCCTGCAGGAGATTCAGCAGCTCCTCTGGTCTCAAACACCAGCACCACACCAGCCACCATCCCCAGTTGTGACAGCTAAGACCCTTTCCAGATGTTGTCGGAAATGTGCCCAGGGGGCCACATCCCGGGGTGCTAGGGAATTACGTGCATTTTCCTCCAAATGTCTGTGTTGAGGCCCTGATTCCCACAGTGACAGCAGTGGGAGGTGGGACCTGTGACATTGGTCCTGGAGTGAAGTCTCACGCATATGACATGCCCTTAGGAAGAGGAAGAGATACAGTTTAAGGACACAGCAAACAGGCAGCCACCTGCAAACCTACAAGTGAGCTCTCCCTGGGAACCAAATATTCTGGTCCCTTGGTGTGTAACTGCCAGCCCCCAGAGGTCTGTGGTTTGCAAGGCACCCCATGTACACTCCATCACAACAGCCTGAGATGGTAGTCTTCCTCCAGGTTGTGGTGGGTAGGGTCGTCTAGAGGCAGTCCACCTGTCCCCTTCCCCATAGGCTCCAGCTGTTTCAGTTTTAGACACTGTCACACAGACACAAAAGCAACTGCTATGGAGAATTCACTCCTCAGGGTCATAAATCTCACTGCCACGCACAGACTCTGCTGTTGCTGTAGTCTCTAGGGTCTGAATCGCAGCTGGAGCCGTTTGTTTCCATTGCCATTCACATACGCACAGTCAATGTTGTTTACTGTCCCAGGTAACAGGCAGGACCACTGGTTCCACACTTCGGGCTTCTCTAAGCAGCAGAAAATTCCACCATGCCCTGACCACTCACCAAGCTGCATGGGCCGCTGCAGAAGAAGCTGGACTGAGAGGCAGTTGTATTGAAAATCGCTGCATCCTACTTGCAGGCACTATGCTACTGAAGCCCTCAGCCTCTCCAACCCCCTGGGCCTCACCCAGCTGCTAGACAACTGAGGCTGCAAAATGGGTATAACCCTCGGGACCCAGTACAAAAGGCAAGTGTGAGGCCCTTTGCGCAAAACACAGGGAAAAGGCTTCTGCCTTTGTTCTGTGGCCTCCTGATCTCCTGAAGTATTTGTTGTTTCATACCAGGCTTCCACAGGACAGGCCAGCACAAAGCCATATGTGAACTCAGCTCCATTCAGCTGCAGGCAGGACACACATACACAACACACACCTGTCCTTGCTGTAGCATGCCCCACCACATTTCACAAAACTCAATGCAAAAATGAGATGATAAAAATTTTAAGACACAAGTGCAGAGCATTAAACTCCAAACACAGGGTCTCCTTGTGTGGCAGATTTCCCCAGGGTCTCTACCTGCTACCTGGTGGGCATGGCTCACAGCTTATCTGCCCATGACCTGAGTCACAGCTTTCAGCCCTGCATGGGAAGTGCTCTCTGACTTGACTGGAGGGTCTAGGGGAATAGACATGCCTTCTATCCAATCACAGTATCTTTGCTGGGTAGGGGGACTGTCAGAAGATGCCCTCCAGCCCTTCCCTTCCCTAGCCATTATAAGCTTATAACTTGTGCTCAATAACAGAGATTCTCCACCAGTGGTTCTGCGGCCATTGCCTCACCCCTCTATGGCCTCAGGGACTGCGGGCAGGTTTCCCTGAGACCCATGGAGGCCCTTGCTATGGCTTTTCCACTCAGCCTCTTGCTTGGGCACCAACTACAGCACTGTATCAAGGAGCACTTGTGTGTATCTGAGGGGATCACAGACACATGTTATCTTTGGGGACAGGGGAGCCACAACCTCCTGTCTGTTAATGCAGAAACATTTGCCTGGGCACAAGGACCTTGCACAGTGATGGAGGTGAGACTGAAATAAATCCATGTAGGGCTGTCCTTTCCTTTCCCCACTGCCAGGTAGAACAGCAATGCCACCCAGAACGAAAACTAAGCAAGCAATTCCTGCATCCCAGAGAGCCAACAAACTACTTAAGCAGCCCTTTCCTGATGAACCCTGGGGGCTGTACAGCAGGAAGGTGGAAAGCACATGGAGCCCCAGCCTCCTGGGTGGCACTCAGGGCTCCAGCAAGAGCCCAAGACCAAATTCTCCCTCTTCTCAGCTCTGGTATGTGGGCCAGGTCTCTCGCCCCTCTGTACCTTCACATACTCACCTGCGCAAAGTGGAAGACAGCGGTGCCCACTAACGGGGCTACAGTGAGGGCTAACTGATTTCACACAAAGTGCTTATATCCAGGGCAGAAGCATGGGGAAGCCCCATGTGGGAGACATGGTACTGTAGGGCAGGTAACAGACCCATCCCAGGCTCTCCAGAGGAGGTACAGCTGGGCCCTCCTCTGCCTGTGGACAGAAGTCAGACCATAAGGGGTGGCACTACTGCCCTGTCAAGACCTGCTCTCATGTGGCCATAAGGAAATTCGATCTGGGAGGCTGACAAACATGAGTTGTGGCTTCTTCCTCCTCCCAACAAAATGCATAACCCTGTGGGGGACTCACACATGTGGTTCCCTATCACAGGAACTTAGAACCAAATGTGTGGGTCGCAGTACAGCCTGTGACCGCAGCAGACAGGGGCTTTGAGGCGAGGATCCCCCCACCCCCATAAAAGCAGAGCAAGCCCACAGCCTTCTCAACACAGATGTCAGCTAGTCCCCGACACTCCTCAGACTAGAGGAAAACTGTAATTCTCTCTCCCCAGCAAGGTTGCCGGGGCATCAGCAGAACTGCAGGCCTCGGTGTGGTGGGAGGCTGCATGCCCCAGGACTGAGTGACAGTAAGTCCTTGGGGCAAGACCCAAGCCAGGAAAGTCACAGGGAACAGGCACACAGGGTATGAGTAGTGCAGGAGCCCGGGATGAGTTGCTGCTGCCAGGGTAGAATGGTCTCTGCCACCTGCCCCTCAGACATGGCCTGATGGTCTTCAGTAACTAACTCTACTCCAGACACCCCTGACCCAGCCTGTAGGGTGGCAGGGGTTCCTGGGAGCTACCCTGCTCTACTTATATCAGCCATGTGACCCCAAGTGACACCTGCACCTTCCCAGGCCTGAGCAGGCAACCTGGGATACCCTCTATGAGTCTTCACATCACATGATCTCCCGCTGTGGAAAAACAGGGGTGCTGTGCTCGAGGTTTCAAATGTGCTGTACCTGTGGAAGGTTCTGGTGTCAGTTTCTAGAAGGCTCACACAATGTTCACAGTAGTAGCCTTTTTTCAGCAGGCTAGGTGCTCAGTGACCAGGTAAAGCAACACGGGCATACAGAGGGGAAACTTTAGAACTGCCCCTCACCCTGCCACCACCAAACACTGCTCATGCTCCACGCCAGGATCAGCTAGCAAACAACGGGTAGTAAAAGCTGGTCAAACAGCCACGACCAGGTCCAGCGGCTCTTCTTAGACACCTTATCAGAAGTCCAAATCAAAGCGCCATAGGTTCAGAGGAACACAACGCAGTCTCCCTGGGAGTGATCTGGCACGTAGACAGGAGCTGCCCGTGGGAAAGAGGCAGCTTTCCAGAAAACCGGATAAAAATAGCTGCACCAAGGGAAGCCGCTGTGCGTGCCAGTTAGGTGAGAATAGGAACTTCACTAAGAAGATCTCCCAGGCACAGAGGCTTCCAAAATCAAACCCACAGCTTTCCAAATGGCCAGAACAGGGGGTGGGGGGGGGGGGATACGGATGTCCAGGCTCCCAAGTGTAGGAGGCAGACCCTGGAAGCAGCCAGGGCCATTCAGCAAGCAGGGGCAGGGAGTTCTGAGAGCCCCTGCAGGCTGCATGCTTCCTGAATGGCTTCTTCTCCCCTCATCTGGCACAGCCTGGCACACAAGCCCAGTAGCAGAACAGCCCCGTACATTGTGTAAACACACACACACACACACACACACACACGGTGTCCTGCACAGGTGATAGGGTAGGAAGCCCTCACACATCTCACCCATCCATGACTCTGCCATGACAAGTGGCTGTATTGCATTTGCCATCAGCCACCAGAGAGCTCAGTAGTAGATGGTACATGGCTGCTGACAGGCCAGGGTGGAGTGACGGAGCAAACAAAGGCACTGTTGTATGTAAACAGTCAAGCTGGAGAAAAATCTTCCCACAAATGAAAAGCCCAACATTCTCCCCTCTATCCACCTGTGTCTTAAGGCTGATGAGCACTAAGGTCTCACGCTTCTCCAGGCCTATTTTAGAGACCCTGTGAGTGCTGGAAACAGAATAAATAAGAATGTGAACATGTAAAGTCAATGTTGAGCCCAGTGCAATGGCTCAGTGACTAAACGCTCACCTTGCATGTGCCGGGGTCCCACACTGGTGCCGGCTCATGTCCCAGCTGTTCTACTTCCCTTCCAGATCCCTGCTTGTGACCTGGGGAAGCAGTAGAGGATGACCCCAGGCCGTGGGACCCTGCACCCACATGGAAGACCTGAAAGAAGCTCCTGGCTTCAGATCAGCTCAGCTCTGGCCATCACAGCCACTTAGGGAGTGAACCGACACATGGATATCTCTTTCTCTCTTTCCTTCTCTCTGTAAATCTGACTTTTCAATTAAAACAAATTAATATATAAAAAACAAGCCAAGGGTCTTGGGGATATTTGTACCATGACATTCTGATGTGGGGATCTGGCACATTTATAGGCAGAATAAACTGTCCCCAAACAACATCCCAAGGCTCAACTCTGGCAGTCAGTTACAGATGTTCCAGGACACAACACGTCCGCTGGACTCTCACTAGCGTCCCGTCCACCTGCTGCCTTGGGCAGGCTTGTCACCTGCCACACCCTGCAAGGTAAGCAGCAAAACTATGCCCTGGGCAAGGGGAGGGTATTTAATGAAGTGTTGTGCAGGGAGCCTCCTCTAACATACTAAGCACTATAGATATGTGCCTCTCTGTTTAACTGCCCTATAACCGTGAGAAAAAGAATGTTCTAGAGCTCAGTAGGCATGCCAGATATTTATGTTTGTACACAGGCAGTCAAAGCAAAAGCAGAGATGGAGACAACCCAACATCTTCCCACTGAGGACAAACACCACCGGACACCCTTACTACTCAGTATTGTCTGACCTTAAAAAAGTAATGAATGGTACATGCTACAACGTAGGACAGTGAGTGAAAGAAGTCAGACAGATAATGCTGCATCTTGTACAATCCCACTGAGACGAAAGCACAGATGGGAAAGCCCATACAGCATGTCTGAGTTGGGGCCACAGCAAAGGCAAGGAGTTTCTACTGGGGGTGACCAAAATGTTCTGAAATTTACTGTATTATAGATGCACAGGTTTGCTGCATGTGCTAAACAACAAACACTGAAATGCAGATTGTACAGTTATGTGAATGCCATCTTTATAAAGCCATTAGAAGAAAAGAAATATTGGAGCACAAGTTTAATTTAGCAATTCAGAAACTTGTATCCTGTCCTAGAGTGCCTGGGTTCAAACAAGCCTCAACTCTGGTTCCTGATTCCCACTTCCTGCTAATGAAGACCCTCAGACTGTGCAATACGGCTTAATTGGGTTTCTATTCACCCACCTGGGAGACCTGAATTGAGTTCCCATAGTTCTTGGCTTCAGCTTGCTTCAGTCCTGACTATTGCTGGCCTTTGCAGAGTCAGCCAACATATGGGAGTGTCTGCTTCACTGCTGTTCTTACTTTCTCTCTTTTCCATACCCACTTCCTCCACTTCAAAAATAAGTAAACAAATACATGGGAGAAATGTACACCCTGGCTACACACTCCCACAGCTGATCTTCCTAAGGACTTGCAAACCATTGGTTGCGATTCCTGTTCTCCACTACCATTCTCTTAAAATATGAGACCTCTGGCACGACATGTGGGATCCCAAATCCAACCGTTCTGAGTGAGAACTTCTCCTTTTGACCAACTGCCTTTGTTTATTCCTTAGCAGGCTGAGTCATTTCTTTGCACACTGACATCTAGCAATGGGCCTGCATTACAGCTTTTCTGAGATGCGCAGTAGCCTTCTTCCTAGATTTCTCCTTCATGAAACGGCCCCTAAGCTACAGAGAGCCACCTTGGTTGTATCTACCAGAGACGGAAAATGCTTGAAATCAGGGCACATGAGCAGGTGCTCAATACGTGTATGGTGACTGGCCGTCACCACGATGTCCAACCCTATTTGTCAAAGCCTCAGCTCCTCTGTCACTCATGTGACTTCTGTGTGTGGCAGCCCTCCAGGCTCTAGGAACAGAAGTAAATTTCCAGATTTTGAGACCTTGAAAACCACAGCCTTACTGTGCAGCTGGAATGCATTCTTGCATTATCTTTTATGTCTCTAGATATGTTTATCTTGTTATTTCACACACCACTCCATGTGCCAGAGATGAAGTCAAACTTGAGGATGATGTTGACAGTCTTAGAAACAGCAAAACTCTGCACCTACATCGTCATCGAGCCTATACCACTGAACTCGAGGCTAAGGGAAATTAAGTTTCCAATAATGAAAGTGCCTTTCCTCTTAGTCATCAGGAAATTCACGTCTATGATCTGCACCACATACTCTAAATGCTCTGCTTTTTGAAAATCATGCCTGCTCAGAAATGGAATTTTGTAAAATGCCTTTTCCTGCTCTCCCAAACATCTCAAATTACTTTCCATGAGACTGTGATTTCCCCAACATCTGAGATACTGCGCAACAGAAATAACCTCTCTTGGGGACACATAAGCCACAAAGCAGTAAAGGTATCCGTTGGAGGCACAGGCTGCTGCTTGCTGCCAAGCTGCCCTCTAGGCACCAGCCTGGGCAGCACCAAGAACCCCGTGTTCGGAAGTGGGCATTTAGCCCAGTGGTTAAGATACCCATGTTAGGGCTGGTGTGGTGGCCCAGTAACTGAAGTCCTCGCCTTGCATGTGCTGGGATCCCATATAGGCACCGGATTTAGTCTCAGTGGCCCCGCTTCCCATCTGGCTCCCTGCTTGTGGCCTTGGGAGATGGTAGAGGATGGCTCAAAGCCTTGGGACCCTGCACCTACATGGGAGACCCGGAAGAGTTCCTGGCTCCTGGTTTCAGATTGACACAGCTCTGGCCATTGTGGTCACTTGTGGTATGAATCATCGGATGGAAGATCTTCTTCTCTGTCTCTCTTTCTGTCTCTCCATATATATATATATATATGACTTTCCAATAAAAATAAGTAAATCTTTAAAAAAACCTAGTCCAAATAATCCCGGAGGACTATTTTGAACAAAACCACAGGGACTTCTCATCCCCCACACACCAATCTTGCCTCTCCAGTGACTTGTGCACCACATGACACAAGCTTCCTCTAAAATCGGGTCACACCAGGAGAAAGACACTCCAGGATGAACACCTTATCCTACAGCCCGGTCGCAGGCAAGGGCTTCTACCCTCCCAGCTTGTCTTCCCTCCACTCAGACACCTGGAGTAGCATCTGTTACTGAAGCACCAGTCACAGCTCTGCAGCACCCAATGGCCATGGCCCATGAGGTCACATGGTGACCATGGACATGAGGTCACACGATGACCATGGACATGAGCAGGAGAGGCACAGCCACCCAGTAGCCATGGCCCATGAGGTCACTCGGTGACTGAGGACAGGAGCAGGAGAGGCACAGCCACCCAGTGGCCATGGCCCATGAGGTCACTCGGTGACTGAGGACAGGAGCAGGAGAGGCACAGCCACCCAGTGGCCATGGCCCATGAGGTCACTTGGTAACCAAGGACACAAGCAAGGGCAGGCACAGCTCATGAGGTAACACAGTGATCATGGACATGAGTGGGGGAGGCACATTCAGCACCTCCCAAGCATACCACGTTCATGTGGGACATGATCCAGAGATGTGCAGCTTTTCCCAGTGTAAGCACTAGGCCAAAGAGGTGCTGTGCGGGAAAAAATAGCTCATCAAGAGGCAGATGGAGATGCCGATCCTTATGAGGAGGTGAGGGAGCTGAGCTGCGCCCTGGTGTCATGAGGAAAGTGGCTGCCAAGAACTGATATCCCTAAACCCTTTACAGAAGTCCTTCTGTCCTAACAGAGGGGTGGAGGAGGGGGCTAGAGCATCCACACCCCAACCTGCACCATCAACTGACCCCTTGCGTGCCAGCCCCATCCTGGGGCAGTGGTACAGAAGGTAGCAGAACTGAATGGGTTTTAGCCGTAAGGAAATAGCTCATATGCACCAGAAAGTAAGTTTTACACACACACACACACACACACAAAGTTGGAAACACCTGCTGCTCCAGTCACATAGCATGGCTGACAGTGCCAAACCCAGTTCAGACCTCCGGAAGGGGCTGGCTCCCCCTCCCTGTCAGCTGGCACCCAGCCACACCGCCAGCTGCTGAGAATGACCAGAGAGGCACAAAGAGACAACATGGATTAGTCATATCCCACATCCGCTGAGCCATGCTGGACTCCACCTCTTTCTACACAGGACTCATGGCGGGGACACAACAGCACGAGCTGCCCAACACCTGCATGGGCCCTCGGCGCCGCCAGGAGTCCTCCAAGAACCCAGCCATTTGTACAGGGCTCAGCCCTCCTCCATCCCACCAGTCTCGGGAGATGGCATCTCCATCCCCTTTCCTAACCACACAGCATGTTCGTCCTTATTCCCTACAGCAGTCTCCTTCCCCCTGCTGCTCAGGGACTCTCTCTGCTTTCATCTGCACCCTCTCTTTGTGGATTCTCCCCATTCGTTTATATATTGTCCAAACCACTTTCCCACCCCAGCCATACAGATGGACTGAAATGCCTAAAACACTTACCTGTGTCTGACCCTTTTCAGAAAAGACAAACTGACTCCAAATGACTGGCATTATCTCCCCCCATAAATAATTTTGCTTCTGGTGAGCAAAGTAGCACAATACTATTTATATTTTCTCGCTAGGTATAGCACTTTGCATACAATAGGTGTTCAATCTTAATCAAACATCTTCTGAATTGAACATACCCTAAAATACTATGAATTGCAGCCCTGTTTTGTGTGACACCTAATAGGGAATCCCAGCCCAGAGGGTGGATCTGCTGAGAAGAAAAAAAAGATACAAGGCACTCGGCAAATGTTGGGGTCTTGTTAGTCTCTGAACAATCTGCAGATAACTTCCAATGCACGTAGGCTGTGGAAGTAAAACAATATCATTTTGAACTAAGCTGCTGCAACATAATTAGTACAATAGGAGCCTGGTAATTTAGCCATCTCCATTAACAAGCTGTTCACTCAGGTGGCAGACAATTCCACAGGAAACAAAATCAACACATTGGAAGATTACAACCCATCAGCAACAACCTATAAAAATAAGATGCCGATTTGCTTGTCTAAGAGTTTTTGTGGAAGCTAATTCCACAGAATCGCCACCTTCCACCCCCACAAGGAAAAGTTTCAAGCAGTGAGTTCCAATGTCAAGAGCACCTGGAAATTTCCTTCCCAGTTTTGTTCTGCTGGCTTCTTTTTATCAGAAATACCAAGGGATAGTTCTGCCCAGTCTTCTAGAGGCAGTAGTATTCTGCAATTAAGTCAAAGAGCACTCTCCTGGGCCTACTGCTGGAGAACAGGACAGCATCCTCTTGTCTCTAGCAGCCTGGGGAACCTGTCAAAGCCAGGAGGAGCTGCTGAGGATGGAGACAGAGTTGTAAGAGCCACTTCTTACCAGGCTTTTAAACCCATGATCGGTTGTTAACAGCACAGCACAAAGAGAAGGAGGGAGAGTAATTCAAACCTAGAATACCAATACAAATAGCAGAAGGCTTTCTTATTTTGCTAAGGCAGGTTTCTTGGAGAACAATGACACAGGGTGTGAACATCAATTCTGTCCTTGTGCGTGGGAAGGAGGCAGGAAGGGGAAAGAAGGGGGCTGTTGGAGGGAGACTGAGACTTGGATCTCCTGAAACCAGGGGATGCCAGGTCATCTCTGGCCACACCTCTCACTGTCTAAGACATCTGAGGTTTTTCTCTCACCGGGTACCATGAGTGGCATTTCCTGGCCATGAGCAAGGTCCGGAGGTCTCATGGAAACCAGCACAGGCAGAATGACACGAGCACCTTCTTGGGGGCGGGATGCCTGACGCCACCTCCAAGTCTCTGCGGGTGAGCAGGTTCCCCTCCAGTGTGCACTGCAGTCAGTGGTGGATGTTACAGACAGTGTCACCTCCGCCCTCAAAGAAGTTTCCATGTTTCAGAAAAGTGCACCTGTAAAAACCCTTTCCATGTCTTCTATTAGACAAAGGAAATGGTGCAAAACTAAAGCCAGCTGCTCCTGATGCCCCAGAGTAGCAAACATTTCCCGGGGTAACTGAACTTGGAGCACCACTGAGGACATAAGACTCCTTGTTCCTGTCCCTGTGGATGTGCTTTGCTGGTGTGACGACGCCTCCCAGGGTCTCTAAAGGCACATGAAAAGTGCCAGGTCAAGTGATCTCAACAAGGCCCAACTGACACAAGCACCCTGCTGGGACAGCACAGCTGCGCCTCTCCCTGTGAACACAATTCAGAGGACTAGAACACTGCCTCTCTGGACAGGAGCCGGACACGCAACCTATCACACCTGCTGGGGCAGAATGAGGCCCAGGGCACCTGATGTGTCAAGGTAAAGCCCAGGGCATCCTAGCACCTGCTATGTCAGAGGGAGGCCCAGAGCATCCTAGCACCTGCCGTGTCATGGTGAGGCCCAGGGCACGGTCAGAATGAGGCCCCGAGCACCTGCTGTGTCACAGTGAGGCCCAGGGCATCCTAGTCCCAGCTTAGCAGCTGTTCCATGGAACCTAGGAGGTGGTGACTACTGTGAGGGAGAGAAGACAGGACGAACAGGGTAGGTTCCAGGGCACCTTCTGTTCCTGGGCCCCATGGCATGATCAGCACTGGCATGGCAGCAGTTTGACTTTGCAGTCAAACCATCTGCATCCCATACTGGAGGTCCTGAGTTCAATTTCCAAATCCGGCTCCTGACTCCAGATTCCTACAATGTAGACCTCAAGATGGACCAAGTTAGCTGGGTTCCTGACACTCACATTGGAGACCGGGGTTGAATTCCAAGCCCCTGGCTCCAAGCCTGAACAAGCTCTAGATCTCGTGGGCATTTGGGGAGTGAACCAGTGCATGGGAGATCTGCTTGCCTGAATTTTTCTCAAAAGCAGAACTAAACACATCAGTGAAGTATTAGGAGGGTCCTGGCTGCCCTGAGAAGCTACAGCTGGGAAGTCCTGTGGGACCCAGGTATGCAACTGTTCTGTCTGTTCTCCCAAGGCCTGCAGGTGGCGATCCTCCCCTATCCTCGTGGGGCAGGCCTTGAGGAGCTTTTCTCCTGTCTTGCAACTTCACATGCTCCCATACTGCCCTCAAAGAACTGGTTTATCTAAGAGGAGTCCCAGGACACACACACAGGACCAACCTCCCGGAGACTGCGCAGGAAACAAGCCTGGGTGAGGACAGCTTGGGCTATACTGACTGACCTGGGAACACACCCTTATGAGGACCATGAACAGCCTCGGAAGACTAACCCAATGCGCATGTACCGCATGTGCAAGGCACATGTGTGCCTGCAAGTAAGACCAACAACCAAACGCTTGCATTCTGGTGTGTATGTTGTCTTAGGCACCATCTGGAGCTCTCTATACAGTCCTTTTCTTCTTTTAGCCCCGCAATTGTCTTTCACACTCTGAAGCCAAAAACTTCCATTAATACAGACTAAACAGAAAAGATTAAACAAGTCAATTCAGACTAAAAGTCTTGAGTAAATATCAAGAATTTTATATTTCAAATCCCAAACCTAAGATGGCCAAGGCAACCTGACACCTTTGTGAATCACCTTGTAATGACCAAAAAAATTTTAAAAAGGTCAGCATGCCCAGCAGAATGGGATTCAAATCTTGACAAATCCGCCACTAAACATTGGTGAGTGGCTGGGCCAGTGTGTAGAGAGCAGGCCCCCGGAAGCTGTGCCAACTGCTAGGTCATCCCCAGAGCAGCCCACCAAATGGCTCCTGCCTTTCTGTCCAGTTTCTAAGATGGAAGAATACACAGAATCACAGGTGCACTAAAAATGAGACTAAACTCTGAACTGAACGCTAAACCAGCAGGCTTAACACATGACAATGATGTCTGCAGGTACCTTCTCCTTCCTTGTTCCTCAATCCACACAAAGAAGTCCCCACGAATGTTCACCTCCAAATCCTACAGGAGCTCCTCTCTTAGGAGAAAAGCTAACAGGATGAAGTCCTGCAAGATCTGCACAGGGCTCTCCAGCCCAGGAAGAAGTTCCACTCCAAACATAGGCTTTTTCTACATAGTGTTTTTTTTTTTTTCTTTAAAGACAGCAAGACAAACAGAAACACGCTCCCATCTGCCAATGTACTGACCCATGTCCCCTTGGATGGTCTGGAACCAGATCCAGGAGCCGGAAACTCAATCCAGATCTCTCAGGTAGGTTAACAGGGACCCAACTTCTGGAGTCCTCACTGCCGCTTCCCACAGTGCACATAAGCAGGGAGCCAAGACTCCAACACGGGACATGGGCAGCTTAACTACCAGGCTAAGCATTTGCTCCCTGCAAACTGTCTTTAATCCATTTGCAGCCAGGGCAGAGCATTTGTTTGCTTAAGTGGTTGTTGGAAATGTTAAACACAAAAGAATTTCTTTTTTTTTTTTAATGTGAGAATCTTTATGTGTATAACCTAACTTGAAGATTATTTTTAAATTATTATTATTATTTTGTTTTGATGATCTTTACATAGTTGATTAGGATACAAAGGGTCAAGGGCTACAGGAAAGTGGGTAAGACCGTTGTTTTCACATTCTCATTTTTCTGTCCTGTATCTGGGGGAAGGGCGAAGGTAAGAGGAGAAGCGACAGCCAGCCTCCCAACCATCCCAGAGTCCCTGATGTGGGCCATGCTCCGAGAGCGCTGCTCAAGCAGTTTCGATAGTTCAACAGTTCTGAGTTGCTGCCAATCTCGCCATTCCAAGCACAATGAAATCTCTCCAGAATCCACTGGTTGACATAGTCCAACTTAGAGTCTCCATTTGCCCAGATTTTCACTGCCAACACTTGGCTGGGGTAGTTGCTCTGTCCTCTGTTGTGGTATGAGGTGTTTTCTGCAGACTCCAGTGTGCTGCCATGCCCTCCATGTGCAACTGGATATGCTGTCCACTGCTCCAAATGAGCCACTGAGTAGGCTCAGACCAGACTCAACGCACTCCATGGTCAGACCATGGAACCTGCAATTCTCTTTATGGTCAGGGTTCTGAGTCCAACTCTTCAGTTGGAGGGATCCCCAAAGAAACTTCATCTGAGGTGATCCCAAACCTGATTCTTACGTGTGCTTAACCAGTACAGGGTCTGGCACAGTCCGTCACTGCAATCAGCTTAAGCATATGCTGGTGATTGCAATTGCTGGGTCAGTTCTGCTTCCAGCCTGTCTTCTACACAAACCAATGGGTGTTGGAGCCCAGTCCAATTCTGCCCACCACACACTCGGCCTTCACTCAAACCAGTGGGAGCTGCAGCCTAGTCGGAGCAACCCACAGTAACCTCCACCAGGCCTTCCCCCTTCCCTGGTTCCCATGCTTGCCAGTATGTACAGTAGGCTGGTCCTGCCTGTCCCACATCCCACATTCAGCTCTCATACATGTTGATGGGCACTGAAACCTAGTTCAACCCAACCTGCCCCACTATCTAGCCCATACATATACCGGTGGGTGTCACTCTCTGTCTAGCTATGCCTGCCCCAGTCCTGGTTTTCACGCTCTCCAGTCAGAGTGGCAACCCAAGAGGGAGGTACCCACTGTTTCCCTAATGGACCCACTCCCACTCCCAGACAGTGCCCTCCCCAGGTGTTTCTGCAGTTTTGCTTGACAGAATTAGCCCCCAGTGCCAACATCTGCTAGCTGATTCTGCAGCAAAGCCCAATCAACCCACACCCACGCTAACTTATGCTTGCACCAATAGTAACAGCTAACCAAGCCCGACTTTTTCCCTGATCTAGCTCACCTGAGGCCAACAGATGTTGTGGCTCTGCCCAGTTTGGTATGCCCCCAACCCAACTCCCGCTCTCCAGTAGGAATGGTGATCCAGCATGGGAACCCATCACAGCCCCATTACCAATTTTCCTCTTCCTCCTTTGTCTCACATGTGCTGGTTGGGTGCTGTGGCCCAGTCTGGCATGGCCCGTCTCACGTCGGCATTTGCCAGTGGGTGCTGTAGCCTGGCCTTGCACAGCCCACCCCCAATTCCAGCTCACGCTGGTGGTGGCTACAGCCTAGCCAAGCCCAGCCAGTATCCAGTCCCAACCCTCATGTGTACTGGCATGTGCTGCAACCATATCTGGTATTGGCTGGTATCTTTGTCTCTAATGTGACCCATCCCCTGTTCCGACATTCAGCCAGGTACTTGGATCTAGCCCTGCTGACAGGTCCCCGGCCCTAGCTTTCACATAGACCGGCGTGTGGTCAGCAATGTTTCACAACAAGCCCTACACAGGACTCCCATATAGACTGTTATATCAGCCTGACCCATACAGATCTACCAGTCTCTCCCCTCCAAACCACCAGGTCTCAGTCCCCTCACTTACCTGCAAGTATGGTGACCCTGTCATTGGGAGTCCCTCAGGATTCCTTCCTCACCTACATGCACAGTGGATGTCCGTAGGCGGCAATTCCACACCCCTAAGACCCCTGAGCTTGCAGCCAGGAGGCAGTGGGCAAAACCTGGTGCCAATTGGCACTCTGGCTGCCCAAAGGCCAGGATTAGCTCATCACTTGGCAGCGGTGGCTGGGGCTAGGGCCCCAAGCTTTGAGTCCAACCTGGTTCCAGTACCCCCAGCAGTCGCCACGCTGCAGGAAGGTCCCACCAGCCAAGCCCAGAGGTCAAATTCCCCTAGGCCCCTCCTGCCACAAGATAGTGGCAGCAGGTGGAGTCAGGGATGGACCCTAGCTCCCGAGAGATCCCTTCACAAAGGGAGAAACCTCTCGGACCCAGGCAAGCCCGAGACTCACGCACCATTTGGCAGTAATAGCTGGGGTTAGGACCCTAAGCACTGAGTCCAACCTGGCTCAGGTACCCCTAGCAGCTGCTGTGCTGCTGAAAGCTCCCACCACCCAGGCAACAAAAGAATTTCTACATGAAGATCTGCACACTGCTGTCTCCTCACAACTGCTGGAGAGCAGACACCCTGAAGCCTTGTTCCCTGGATCGAAGTGCAGGCTCTGTGTGACCTTAAGTCCCTGAGCCTCTCGGGGCCTGAGCATCCTCCTCTGCAGATCGGCTGTCAGCACCGTATGAACTAACCTGCGCCAATGCTAAGGAACTCCCATTTGCAGCAAGCACTCCAGTTATCTTCATTTCTGCAGGGCAAAGAAGAAGTCTGGGTAATGACATTTTCAAACATCAGGAAAATTACTGAAAGGAGCATTTCAAGGACACCAAGACAGGGCCTGCCTTCTTGTGAAGTTACGATCACCCTAGGGACGTAAAACACAGGCTGTGACCCTGGGTCAATTACCAGACAGACTTATCAGGGATGAGGGAAGAAAAGCCACCAGGAGGATGCTACTGCATGTGCTCACAGCAGTCGGTCCAGACCAGGCCACTACTGGACACGCACAGGCTGAGAGTCAGCGTGAGCTGGGCCCAAGAGAGTGATGAACAAAGCTGCAGGCAGTGTCCACGCTGAAATGAACACAGCCCCTTCAGGGACTTCGGAGCATCTTGGAATTACAGGTCTACCAAGCTATGGAAGAGAGATCACCAATTTAGCAATGTGCCACATTAATCCCCTCCGATCGCATGATAAAACCTTGCCTGTGTTACGTTCATGGAACTTTCCCCGGACTCTCTGATGCAACACTCCAAGAGGCTATCTTTTCCTCCCAAGCACCACTGCCCAGCGAATTATGGGAAGCAGGCGTGGCCCTGCTGTCCTGGCCTGGACTGCAGCCCAGCTCTTTCCTGTCCCCAGTTGAGTGAGGGCTGCCACTGCCCAACAAATGTGTTACCCATGTCCTGGGTTTACTTTTCTCATTTGCCTCTTCAGATCACAAATTTAAGGTGAGTTTTTATTTGGGTTCCCAAAGAAAACATGGCAGTCTCTGATCTTCTCAATGTCCCTACAATAATCTTTGGTTGTTTTGAAAATATAAACACATGGTTTCTCTTTCACGAGGTTTTACTCACACCAATTGAGAATCTCTTACCTAGTAACTGAGCCCTATCAAATTTTTTCCTACTCCAGATGTTGGAGAATAACATGACCTTGAAATTTCAACAAGAAAGAAATGCTGCCAATCAGGAGAATCACCCAGATGTGGTGCAAGCTCCCGCTGAGTACGCTCCACTGTCAGTACATCTTATCATCCAGTGGCCTGACTCAGGAAAAGGAAACGCACAAACAAGTGGGTCCCACATCGCATCCAGGTTCTCACTCTCTCTAGGGATGCTCATGGAGGAGCAAGAGCACCCAATGGTAATGAGAACACCCAGGAAGGCCAGGCCTGAGGCTAGGCAGTGGTTCCATGTGCCCCATCACAGGACTCACACACAGCTTATAGCTGGGACATCCTGGGGACCAGTGCTCCACCCAACCACACCGGCACCTGTCACTATGAGTACAGCTGATTCTATCTGCTTTCACTGACTAAAAAATTACCTTTCTGAGCTTCATTCTACTAAGAGACCTCAAGCCTCTGTGTGCTTTGATGATCGGGAACTTGAACTTGCTCATTTGAAGTTGGGTGCGGGAATGAGAACATTTAATGCTGATTTAAACCATCCCAAAGTTCCCACTGAATTTTTAGTGCGAAGTGTAGAAATTCAGACCACCCTTGGAAGAGATGTGGATTTGCTCAAACAACTGTCAGAGGCAGCAACACCTGAAGGCCCCAGAGGTGCCTGAGGTCTCAGGAAACCATCAGCTGCATGGGTACAATGCCCACTTGTGCACCATGATACCCCGGGGAGCAACCAGGCTGCACCACCCAACTGGTCGCTGAAACCGAGACGGTTGTGTCCATTCCACAGAAAGGGGGTTCACCTCCAGTTGGTGGGGATGAGGACACAACGTCACAAGATTCCAAAGCCTGCATTCCTCGTGACAATGTACCACAGTGATACCCCTGGGACAGCAGAAGGTAAGGCAGGTCCTTGGACAGGCAATTAACTCCTGCGGCCAGTATGATTCCACCCACAGAGAATGTGACTTTGCCCTACAAAGCAGCCATAATCATCAAGTGCTCCATGGAACGTGAGAGACAACACCAGTTCACAATGAGTCTTCAGGGACAAACTGCACCCTTTTAGCTCAGCATGAGCAGAAAGCTAAAAAATTAATTTTTAGGTTTATTTGTTTATTTGAAGTTGAGATTGGGTTGCAGATTGCTGGGAAAGTCGACACAGCAGCTATTGTCTCACATTAGTCCCGTGGAAGAATAATGCCTTTTGTGTTTCTGTACCTGAACATCACAGTGTGAGTAGCACACACAGAATTGCTGAGTTCCTACATCTGGAGACTACAGAATCAACTCTCCACTTTGTAAAAAGCCACCAATGCTAACACAAGAGCTCCACCCTTCTGGTCCCATCTAATCCTAATCACTCCCAAAGACCCATATCTTTAAGGGCCATATCTTAACCCTAACCATATCTTTAAGGACCTTTCCCAACACATAAAACTGGAGGGCACATTCAAATAGCACACAATGTGCTCAGAGATCTGCTAGGCGACCCCAAAAGGAATTCTAGGATAGCACAAACATTAACGTGAAAAGGTTCATGGGAAATTTTTGAAATGAGTCATTTTCTGAAATATGAGAATAAAAATGCTATAATTAGTGCAATTTTACACTTTAATATTTATAATTAAATATTAGGAGCATCTGAGTAATTCCATTTGTATTCCTAGAAATTCAGACATCCAATATGATAAAGTATTTTTTCATCTTCATTGGCAAAAATGGGAAATCACTAGAATTGAGAATTACTTTATAGCCGGAGATAAAGCAAATCACAAGGATACAGCCACCAGCCTGGCCTCGGAGTTCCAGAACCTAACTGGAGCCATGCCTGGGCCACACATTCAACCCTTGTCATTGGCTCATTCAACAACTATTTCTCTTGCCACTTTTAAGTCTCCCTTGTCCCCACACACGTAGGAAGCAAACAGGGACTGTGTGAGATAATAAAACTGTGTGGACATCTTAGGGGGTCTCTTCCTGCTATAACAGGTTGAGTTTGCCTTTCTGTTATTTATTGCTTTAATTATTCAAGCTGTAACACATCAAAGTCCTTCACACAGGAAAAATGTTTCGGTCCCTGAGCTGCACATATTGAGCTGGCCTGTGATCACTCTCAGTATCCCCCCACAGCAGGAAAATATGCTTGCAGGAAGACCTATAAGCAAACCCAGAGACACTGTGACCTTAAGTCACCATGACACAAGAACAGTGTGGAAGATGGCATGGGAGGAGTGTGAGCAGACACAAAGAAATAAAGCTCAGAGCAGGAAGGGGCGGATCCCACACCTGTTCCTCTGGGGGGGAAGAAAAAACAAACAAGAAGGGGCAGAGAGTGGCCTGGAGGGTGGCCTAGAAGGTGGCCTGGAAGGTGGCCTTGGAGGGTGGCCTTAGAGGGTGGCCCTGGACAGTGGCCTGGAGGATGGCCTTGGAGGGTAGCCCTGGACGGTGGCCTGGAGGGTGGCCTTGGAGGGTGGCCCTGGGTGGTGGCCTAAAGGGTGACCCTGGAGGGTGGCTCTGGATGGTGGCCCTGGAGGGTGGCCTTAGAGGGTGGCCCTGGAGGGTGGCCCTGGATGGTGGCCCTGGAGGGTGGCCTGAAGGGTGACCCTGGAGGGTGGCTCTGGATGGTGGCCCTTGAGGGTAGCCTGGAGGGTGACCCTGGAGGGTGACCCTGGAGGGTGGCCTGGAGGGTGGCCTGGAGGGTGGCCTGAAGGGTGACCCTGGAGGGTGGCTCTGGATGGTGGCCCTGGAGGGTAGCCTGGAGGGTGACCCTGGAGGGTGGCCTGGAGGGTGGCCTGAAGGATGACCCTGGAGGGTGGCCTTGGAGGGTGGCCCTGGCCAGTGGCCTGGAGAGTGGCTTGGAGAGTGTGCTTAGCAACAGGTGTCTCCAAAGGTCTCTAAGCCAGAGGGGAAGGCAAAAGAACAACTTTCAATGAAGAGGAATCTGGTGCACATTGGAGAAGCGACATTCAGGCTTCTCACGTGTTGGTGTGCATGTGTGTGTAGTTCTTTCTTCACACACAGCTGCACAAAGCTAAAAGCCAATGTGGCAGTCTGGAGTGGCTCCTGGAACACATAAAGGAACTAGGTACAAAGAAGAAAGTCTGTAACTCAGTGTAACAGTGTGTGGCAATGTTAACTGTCCAGGTCTGACAAACATACCACAGTGATGCGAGATGTTACCACCAGAGCAGACGGGGCAACGGACATACGAGAATTTTCTGTAATATTTTTCAACCTTCCCATAAATCTAAAAAACTATTCCAAAATAACAGTTTTATGGGCAGGCAGGAGGAGCAGGGAGAAAGATTCTAACAAGGAAATCCAATACTGGAAACTGTGGGCTAGAAGGGCCTGTGGCTCCACCACTCCCTCCCCACCACCTCACACTGACATACATGTCTGCTAAGGTCACCAACCCAGACAACGGGCTTTGCCAAGAACAGAAAAATAGGGAGCCCGACAGGATTAGGACTTTATCCACCTGATAAGCCTGTTTCTGAGTACACACAACATATGAGGGAATCCTGCCTGATACATTTCATCATACTGCTCTAAACATGGTGGTCTCTCCCACCCAACTCGACCTGAACTCAACCCCAAAGCCCATGTGACTGCACTGTCAGCTGACTGGGCTAGGGAAAAGTCATCTAGAAGAACCCATTCATTGGCTGGCTAAAGGCCACACCTGCTTTAAAAAGATACCCTAAGCCAAACAGATTGTCCCTTAGGGGAACCAAGGATCAGGAAACAGGAAAGGGTCAGTCATCAACATACTCTGCCAAAGCGAGTAAGGCGGCAGTGCTGGAGCAGACACTGTGGCAAGACAAGAGGCACAAGCCCAGACAGGCAGAGAGGCAGGACCAGTGGAGAAGGAGGCTGGCTGGTGGTGGGGAGTCCATATGACAAGCAGGCCAGAGATAACCAGTTACCCTGCAGACTGCCCTTTCCAAGACCCACTGATTCAGTAGAGCCTGGGTCCTCACTCAGGGGATGCTTCCCAGGGATGTGCAAGTGCCTGTTTCTTGCCACTGAAAGAACCTAGCCTTTGGGCTAGAATGCTCTAGTGTTTGGGCTGGTTTAACGGCGTGGCCTAGCGGCTGAAGTCCTCACCTTGAACACCCCGGGATCCCATATGGGCGCCGGTTCTAATCCCGGCAGCTCCACTTCCCATCCAGCTCCCTGCTTGTGGCCTGGGAAAGCAGTCGAGGACGGCCCAAAGCTTTGGAACCCTGCACCCACGTGGGAGACCTGGAGGAGGTTCCAGGTTCCCGGCATCAGATCAGCGCACACCGGCCTGTTGCGGCTCACTTGGGGAGTGAACCATCGGATGGAAGATCTTCCTCTCTGTCTCTGGCATCAGATCGGCGCGCACCGGCCCGTTGCAGCTCACCTGGGGAGTGAATCATCGGATGGAAGATCTTCCTCTGTGTCTCTCCTCCTCTCTGTATATCCGGCTTTCCAATAATAATAAATCTTTTTTAAAAAAATAATCATATTACTTTCATAGGGAACTTGTTCAGGCCCCCCGTTTTTTCATCCTACATGGAACACCCAAGGATAAGAGATGCCACAGTGCACCCACCAAGAGGTCCTTGGGCTGGCAGACGAGAGCTCTCGGGCTCCGCCTGGAAAAAGCCTGGCCTCTAGCAGTCTGCTTCTTCAACTGAAACCAGAAGTTTGGACTCGCTCCCAACAGCCCCCAGAATCTACAGAGTACCTCTTTTTACGACCTCCTCCTAGTCCCTGGCCATCATCCCCAGAATCAGAAGATAAAAAAGGCCGCCTGTCAGAGGAGGAAGTAGAGCCTAATTCTGATCGTCTCAATTTCCACACAGCTGCAAGATATCTATGTCCCTGGTCGGAGACACAGCACATCCTACTTGCTTCCTTCCAGCTGCCACAGCATTACACAGGCCCTTCTGAAGCTCAACGGGTCTGAATCGCAGTTTGTGTAGACTCTCATTCTTGTTTAAAAAAAAAAAATGCAAAGTATTATTGCAGTCTACAACAAAAAAACAAGACTTTTCTTTCCTCGTAAATCTACACACACACACACTCGCATTGAAGACATGGTCCCTAATACTCAGGAGGTTTCCTTCAAGTCATCATTTAATTCACTTATTAATTCGATGAATATGGACATATTTATTTCACTGTAACACACTTATTTTGCTCATTAAACATTTTGTGCTGCCAGGGACACCTATGAAATTTAATAAACAGTTTCCAGAACCACATAATACACCAATTTAAGATGTTAATTAGACTGAGTGAACAGCACAGAACAAAGTTCTAGGGGGTGGGGAATAGCAAGAAGAGCCGACCCATCAGTTGACAGCCCTGCCTCCCTCCCTGTCCACAGGCTCTTCGTATTCTGATCTGTATCACATTGGATGCCAAAGGTCCTGGCTCCAAAAGCTGATAAAATAATAGGCAGCAATGCTGGGAATAATCCCTGAGGATATCAATGTGCCAACTCTAGAATCATTAGAGGAGACCAGCCAGGGCTCACATAAGACAGAAAACCAATTAGAGAGGCCCACGGACACAGCTGCGTCA